>NW_017619742.1:5377500-5900000 GCF_001879475.1 Ipomoea nil
TGGGGGGAAAATTTGTTAGGAGGATTTTACTTATATATAGATATATAGATATATAGATATAGATATAGATATAGATATAGATATATAGATAGATATAGATTTTTATTGTTATTATTATTGTATTGTTTCTATTTATTAAGGAGTATTATTATTCTTGTATTGTTTTTATTTATTTATTTGTTATTATTGTAATTGTAATATCTTTATAGATCATTTTATATGTTAACCACTAATCTAAATAGTTAATTTTACAAAATATTTTTTATAATCGACTAAATTGCTAATTGAACTCGCTAATATAATTCGTTATTTGTTAACCGTTAATTGCCAAACATTACCTATATGTTGTCCTATAGTTTAGCCATTATGGGCCCATAAGTTTCAAACTCAATGGCCCAATTTGTTCTATATAACCAAGGCTTTGAATCCATTATTATCAACTTTCAATAGCCTAACTAGCAGTCGTGAATCTCGATCGGCCGCCGCTTTTCTCTCCTTTTCTTCTCTAATGATGATCCAATCTCCGCAGTTGATCATTTGATTTCTGTTTTTATTTGTTGTTTCGATGAATTCGGGAATGGAGTATAGGCGACGATGATGGTGCTATTTGTAATTCTGACACCTCTTGTATGAGGGGAGCCTTCAAAAGCTCTTCCTTGAGCATATTAAGCAACTATCTGAGCCTTTACTATTTCTCATTATTTTTAATTTTTTTTTCTTCATGATTATTGAAGATGTTTATCGAGTAGAAATTCAGGCAGCCCCCTTTTTGAAAGAGAAAATAGGAAGGAAGGTGTTGATCTGCTCGTAGATTAAACCATACTTTTGCTCTTCAGATTTGCTGAGATTTATATCTTTGAAGCTGGTCTAGTAGGCATTAGTACATACACGGGAGACAATAATATTAATTAAAATAACTTCCCAGAATTAGTCCGTGTAACATGGGACTTTTAATTGTGCGCGTGCAATTCCTGTAGACTGTACAATGTGACAAAGCTTTCATAATACTTTTGTTTGAGGTCCCCTTGCATTGTGAAAAGTGGGTTATGGACATTTGTTTACTTTTTTGTTTCTGAGCTTGAGGAATTTATGGACCGTTTGATTAGATCTAGTTGCAATTCAATTACGGCATAATTCTTTGGCTATTCAAATTACAGTGTTTAGTTGGAGATTGAATTGCAATTCCTTCGTTTTGTTGAATTGCAGTTCATACCCTCCCCATATGAATTGCAATTCAATGGATGAAGGGAAGTGAAAAAAGAAGAAAAAGATTTTTTTTACCCTTAATTATGATTAGTATTATTATATACAATGACATTTTAGTTTTTATATGACTTCTTCCTTTTTCATCAACTAAAGTATCAAGCTTCAATACTGTCTCTGGAAATTGAAAGCAAATTCCAGTGGTGAGAATGAGAAACTATAACAAAAACTAAAATGCATTTAGGAACTTTAATGCATAAAAGCCTCGAATTCCTTTCAACTACACGGGCACTCTACCAACAAATATGCGATCACAGAATGGCACAAAGGTTTACAGATTGGGTAAAGTGCCATTGGAGAGCATTTCTATTATTGCACCAGAAAGACATCCAAGGCACTACTGGGTAAATGCTCTCCAATTCCTGAAGTTCTCATTAGAATTGTAGGCTTTATTCCTTGAAACAAGAAAAAACACTACATAAGTGAAGATGGCTGTAATTCTTTTAATTCAATGTGTCTAATTGAGAACTCACAATCAGTCCCTGATATAAGGGCAAACAAGTTTTACTGGTGAAAAAGTTTAAGTTCATGGCAGTAAAGAAAATATGCATTATTATGAAGCTAGTCAAAAAGGTCAAGTTCATGGCAGTAAATAAAATATTTATTCTACTGCCATCTTATTGTGTTCAATAATACAATTGCATAATTCTAGCATAAAAGATGAAAATGATCACATCTTCGTCGCCTAGGAACAAGAAAGTTTGGTCAATTAATGCGTCAAGTACTTTCAAAGATGAAACGAGCCCAACAAGGACAACATATGATGTTCCCTGTGATATAATTATGTAACAAACATTTAGAATCGAGGGAAATGTTTCAACAAGAAAGCTCTTGAATCATTGAACACAAGATGGCAGTAGAATAAGAAAGCTCTTGAATCATACAGGGAAATATTACTTGTATACCATCATTGAACACAAGATGTGTAGTATTATACTTTGCCATAGAAGTTTAGACACATGCATGCTTTCAAAGAGTCCACAATTACTATAACTTTTTTTAGAAACTTTCAAAGTACCTGAAATCCAACTATTCTGTGGTGAGAAAGCTTTTTCTTCCCTTGCAGGCATACTCGAGAGCCCATTTGCAAGCAATTACCTAAATCAAAGAAATGAAAGAAATAAAGGCATCATGTAGAGTCCAAGCATAAATTATATGAGTAGTCTCGGAGAACTTTAATAAAGACTACTAATCTAATCTGTAAGACTGTAATGGTAGTAGTAGCATGATAAAGCATGCCGGGAAGGATAGGTTCAAGTAGAAGAAACAATTACGCCATTATAGAGACAAACCTCACAAAAATAGACTCACCATAATTATTATTATTATGTGAATAAACGCCAAAACATTGACCATGTCCTACTCGCCACGGACGAGCTGTTTTATCAACAAAGGATGATAGATACTGAACAATATAATGCGGATTTAAAGAATTAAGTAAGGTGAATAAGATTTGAAGTAAAAAGCTAGTAGAAAAAAGAAATTTTTCTCTTTATCAAGGTTAAGGGAAGCTAATCACGAGAAGTGATTTAGTGAGAAATATAAACAGCATGAAAGATCAATACCCTGATTGTTTAGTTTATTTGGGAATTCAAATTCAATCACCCTCCAAACACGCATAATTCCATCCTTGCCAGCACTGGATTAGATACATTACTCTGATTTCGCCATTCTCAAGAACTTGAATTCCTCTACCCACAACCAACTTGGATTCTAGCAAATTACAAGGACTCAAAATGACAGGAAGAGAGTATACATAATTTTTTTTTCCTAATATTGAAAAATCATAACCAATTCTATGGAGGATGAATGAAAACGCTTACATAGTAGAAAGAAAAGAGGACCTAAATCCTACTTGGGGGAAGTGTACTCGTTGATTGTTCTTCCTGCTCATTGATGAAATCCCACTTGGAGGAAGTGTATCGAGGACTTGAGTTATTGAGCTGTAACCGTTGATTGTTCTTCATGCTCATTGTCGTCATCCCTAAATTTTTCTCCATTTTCGCCATTCTCGTTAGGTCTTGAAGACTTCATCTCTCTCTCCCTCCCTCCCTCCACTCTTCTTCCTTTAAGGGTCCGTTTGGAAACCGGAAAATGATTTATGAGTTTTCAGTGTTTGAATACAGTAGGAAAGTTCAGTCAACGGAAAACATTTTCCGTTGACTGGGGAAAATAATAGGCATTTTTGAGAAAAATGACTTGCGCTAAATTGTGGCGTAAGTCTAGTCATTTTCCGCCAACACTTGAAACATGGTTGTCTTCGCTGCCGTCGTTGCCTTCGATTCCTCAATTTCCACCCGTTCCTATATTTTTCAGAATGCAACCAAACACTAGAAAGAACTTTTTTTCCGAAAAATGAGTCATTTTCGGAAAAATATTTTCCAGAAGTCATTTTCCTGTTTTCCAAATGGACCCAAAAATGAATGACTCAATGGCTATTACTTCTTTATATCTCATAAACAATAAAGATTTGGATGAGAATTAGGTGAGAAGATCGAGTTGGGAGAAGAATCTAGAGAAGGGTGTCCGGTAGTCACTAAAATAAATTAATAAATTAATAAAAAAAATAAAAATTAATAAATTAATAAGAGTTGGAAGGTGTTTCAGTACTTGAGCTTCAGGCAGAAGCCGCTTCTGCATATATAAATTCCTTAGTATCCTTAGAGGGGGTCGCCGAGGAGTAAGGCCTAGTCAGGGGATTCGAAAGAGGGTGTTGGGAATTCATGAAAATGAATCTTGGAACGGGAGAGAGTGGTGAGTCGGAGCTTGGCCTGACGGAGATGAGTGGCTTGGCATTCGCCACTAACATTTTAGAAGTGATGTTTCATTGCAAATATAGTAGCTGTTGTTGCAACCGCCACTAAATAAATATTTAGCGGTGGTTATATATAGCTGCAGCTAAATGTGTGTTGATAAATATCCAGTTTTTTTGTAGTGTGCTTAACTACTACACCTAGGAGAAGCAAATGCAATGGCCGAGATGTGAATTCCTTTCTTCATTTGCACAAAACAATTTGAATGTTTCATGTCTTGTAGTTGTCTGAGATTTCTATAAAGAAGTTCACTTGAAATAATATAATCTCTAGAAATAAGAATAAGTAAATAATCCAACGTGGAAGATTGCTCAGCACATAACAATACACACATTCTGCTTATGATCAAAATGAAATTAGTAATGGTATAGGTAATGACACTTGTGAAAAGAAAAAGTACAGAAATCATTGAACTCCCCTAAGGGTTAGAAATAAGTTAATCTACTATGTATGATACAAAATTTCTATTGCAAAAGAAAAAGTACAGAAATCATTGAACTCCCCTAAGGGTCTAGATATATGCACTTGCAAAAATACGAAAAAGACATTGCAATTAGGGTTTCAATTTTAAAGTTTTATGACTGAGTTTTTTATTTTATTTGGTCGTGATTCACTGTTTACTGTTTAAGGTCTAACATTTATGGTTTAGATTTAAAATTAGTTTTTTCGTTGATTTTATAGAATTTACTAGGTTTGCATATTTAGTTGTTAAAGATGGCATATTTAAGTGTTAAAGTTTGCACAATGGATCGGAGTTGATGACAATTAAAAAACTGCCACTGCGTCTTTTAAAAAAAAAAAAATATCTGATCAAATCCATCGAATTTGTATAGACGTAAGGCTGAGATTGGTTCTTATTTCTCTCATATGGAAATTTTCTCACAGAATCCGTAGCCAATAGTCAGTTATCTATGAACCACATTGTTGCTTCGATTGTTCTTGAAAGTGGAATCAAACTTTGGTAGTTCACTGGCTTCTACGACCACCTAGAGAGTGTTGGGAAAATGCAAGTATATGGCCATGATTTTACTAATGATTTAGTCTTGGTCCACTATTCACCACAAGAGTTGGTGAGTAGCCATCAATAAAATATTTATAACACTCCCCGTTGGCCATTAAATAACTATACTCATGCGTCGTTAAAAACCTCGCTAGAAAAATCCCGTGGGAAAAATCTAATCGAGGAAAAGAGTACATGCATTATAAAAATATGTGTTGCATCGGTTGCCTCATTAAAAACCTTAGCCTAATAAAAATCCAATGGGTGAAAAACTTAGCTAAGGAAAAAAGAGTACAACCATAAGTTTTCCGGGCATCATCTTCAAGATTTTTAAGGTCTTCTGGACTGTCTATTCATTTACACTTAGAGTTTATCTGTAACACCCCCAAAACTCTAATACAGGAATATAAGAAATAAAAGGGATAAAGTTCACTTGGATAAAAAGACTTAAAATGCGGAAGCTAAAACCGAACTAGTTTAGGGGTGTCACAATCCACCCACCTTAAAAGAAGCTTCATCCCTGAAGCTAAAATCATTTTGAGGATGTGAAGTCAAGCTGAAGTAGTAATAAACAGAGGGAAAACATTTAAAGAAAACTCGTTTAGTTTTTAGAGAGTTTGACCCCACGAAGGAAAAAGAGGATGAAAGATTTACAATTTTAAACTCAAGGGTAACGCTGGTTAAGAATAATGACAAGATTATCAAGGCTACAATATAAGGCATAAGGTTGTCACCTTTCACATAATCATTTTGAGAGAAAAACGGAAACGAGATTTTGAAATGACAAGGATTTTCAACAAGATAGTATTCGATTATACAAGGAAACAAGGAATTCAGTCTTAAAAGGGAACAAAACTTCGACTTCAAACTAAGAGATAACGCTCAACAGAATAGGATACTGTCCCATAGCCCTAGCAAATGCATTCACAGTCTTAAAATCACAAGTTCCAAGCACTTCCTCAAAACTTGAGCATTCAAAACACTTGCACACACAATGTTGTCCAAATCCCTTCCATACTCTTTACTCAAATAGTTAAACAAATCAGTCCAACATCCAAACTCCATTACAATTAAAATCATTCAAGCCTCCTTTTCTAGTCAAACTCAAGTCCTTAATTAATCATCCAATTACCAAAGAAACGCCACTTATCTTCTCAGAGAGATGCATACCCTCAGGGTTCAATAGCCACATCCACAAAATACTTACAGTAGAACACAAAACGCAGAATCACAACTTACAACTTAAGTAGATAAGGTAAAAACACAACCTCACTCCAATAACCTAAAGAGCTAAAAACTCCTAAAACTTCAAATTTAAATTCCTTATACTTAGGTTCTCAAAACCAAATCAACTTCTATTTCCAAATCATATTACTCAAACTCCTATCATTAGGCTCCTATATCCTAAGGTTAACCTAGGCTCTTAAAGTCAACTTCTTAACATCCTAGGATTCTAACCTAGGGCTCTGATACCAACTTTAACACCCCCAAAACTCTAATACAGGAATATAAGAAATAAAAGGGAAATAATGGGATAAAGTTCAATTGACTTAAAATACTGAAAATGCGGAAGCTGAAACCAAACTGGTTCAGGGGTGTCACATTATAGCTCCCCCTGAAGACAATAGTCTTTCAAGCCTTCGCATCCTGATTTTATAAACATATTTCTCAAAGGTAGATGTAGGCAGGGATTTAGTGAACAAATCTGCTAGATTTTAACGAACCTTTTCAACAAGTATCTCACCACTCTTCTGGAGTTCATGTGGCTAAAATAACTTAGGAGCAATACGTTTTGTAAGGTCTCCTTTAACGTACCCACTACTCATCTGTGCAACACATGTCACATTTTCCTCATATAGGACAATGGGGGAATCAACTTTGCTCATTGTACCACATGAGCTATGGATATGTTGTATCAATGACCTCAACCATACACATTCATGTGAGGTTTCATATAAAGCAATTATCTCCGAGTGATTAGATGAGGTAGTGTAAAAGATGTAGTTTTAGTGGTGTGATGGAAAGAAGTGTGGGAATAAAGATTCCTGGGTTATCGTATTCAAGGAATGATAACTTGGAAGTTTGAGAAAGGGTCACGGTGAGGTGGATCTAGCTTTTGAGGTTCTTGATTTAGAATGTGGTTGTGAGTAATCGGTTAGAGAGGTAAGGGAGAAAAGCTTTGGAAAAAGGAAATTGAAATAATAAAGTGAAATAGATTAGGATTTTCGTGTCGATTGCTATGTGTGTTTGGCTTATTCCCATAATATGGGAGATTGTGTTGATTGAATGTTGGGTTACAAGTCAAGAGGAATGCACTAGCACGTAGCCATTACGGTCTTATATGCCTCTCGTAGCAGGATATGACACGCTAGTTCTCATATTCTCTATGGGGCATTTTAACAAACACCTTGCCTACATTCCTTCTCGGACCATGTCATCTCGGATCTAGGGCGGGGAATGTAGAAGAATCAAGGGGCTCACCTAGGTTTAGCAATCTCTTGCCTAAACCTAGGAATCCAAATCATCCAAGGAGTTGGGCCCCACTCCATGGAAGCTACAATAGATCATCCTCCAGAACAAGACATTTATAACCTCAACAAGCAATCTTCACAATATAACAAATCAATGCAAGCCAAACATCACATAAGCAATTTACACTACAATCCTAATCTCTAGAATTTAGCCACTCATGATCAAGATAAACAATTTAGGCATTTGTAAGATAAACATCAAAATAAGCAATAAAATAGAGTAGATCAAGAGTTTACCCAAAATTGCAATGCTAGATTGTCAAACCAAAGGATTAGAAGTGAAGATCTTGCAAGGGAATGCTTGGATCTCCCCTTCCTCTTACAAAATTGATAGAGTTCTAGGGCTAAAATCTAGTGAGAGAAAATTTGGGAACTAACCTAGATCTAAAATTATGAAAAACTCTCTAAAATTAGTCTCAAAACTTCTCTCTAAAAATGCAGCTCCTCCTCCAAAATGAGGCAAAAATGCCTTAAATCCGCTCAGTCTCTCATTCGGCTACCTATTTATGCCGTCACTACGTAACACCAGCGTAAATGGGAAATAATTCCCATTCCGCGCGCATTTGCTTCAGCTGGATTACGTCGTCCTCACGGCGTGAGGACGACGTAATTGGGAAATAATGCTCCTTTTGCTCCGCCTCACGTTCGTGCCTTGCGGCGTGATAGGGTTTGGCATCTTCACATCTCCGTCACACCGTGACTCGGGCATGACCGGTGCTTTGGCGCACGCTTTTCTGGATTTTGCATTTTTTTTATCCTTCTTTGCCACTTTTCTCGTCCCAAAATACCTAAAAACATAAAATGTACATTTGGGAAGGTCTCTTTGTGCTAAATCGTGTTTTTAAGATAAAATTACTATAAAGCACACGACTTTAACGCTAAATTATGCATAAAACACCTTTGAAATGTCCTTAAAACAAGCGTTATTTTGACGCTTATCACAAGTTTCCAAACTTTAGTTTGCTTGCCCTCAAGCAATCCACATTTAAGACCGATAAGCTCAAAAGATACTCTAATCACATCTTTGACAATCAGGTGATTCTTTTCAGAAGGTTGTGCGAGAAAAAGAATAAAAGTGAAATCCATTACATTATAAAGAAAATGTGAAAATCGCACAACATGCAGCAACTTGTGGAATATTCGAGAAAATTGATAGCCCTAAAAGGTAGAACATTTAAGTAAAAGGGCGACACACTCTATATACCAATTTCCAAGCATGCAATCAAAAATTGGGAATTCACCTTCTATTTTGCAAGGGCCTAGAGCCGATCCCACTAGTGGGAACGATGTACATACACCAATCCCTTTCCAACCTTATATGCCAAGACTTAATTAAGATAATAGTGAAGTATGGCATGGACCGTTCTTCGCTATTGGCTTAGTGCGGGCACTCTATTTTCTCATCCCCTGGAATCGTTACTAGGCGACCCGACTTCACATGGAGTTTCATGCTTTTTTGAAGACAGTCCAACGGGTGCCCAGTTTCCAGCGGGGTGGCTTCCCTCCTCTCTCTCTTCACATCTCCTAGGACACCGCCATTGGGGCAACCAACTTCACGTAGAGCTCTACATTTTTTCGAAGACAGTGCAGTGGAATTACCGCAGCCCCTAGCGAGATTTCTCACCTCATTTCTTATTCTCAAGGAGTGGCCATTGTTTTTGGTCTTGCCTTTTTCGTCTTCATTTACATACTTCGATCTCTCACGCTTTTTTCTTTGGGTTTAGGGAAATTTTTCTCTCAATACCCACCAATAAGGATCACATTTTGCCCCATGCCACACGGAATTTTTGTTCAATTCCATGTCTTGCTATCTTATATTTCTAAGTTGGATAGTGCACACTCCCACTTCGAGTGATCGTTTACTAAGGTCCCAACAAAATAAAAGGTGAACTTTCATACAAGCGTGCAACAAAAGTAATCCCATTTGGGTTCTATACAATCCCTATGGTGTAAAGAGGTAATTTTCCAGATATTCCATAAATTAAACTGATTGAGGCATCATAAATCACATTTTCAAAATAATGTAACTAATTTCACATTTTTCTACTCACACACGGTCTTCTATCATGCATCACACAACAGTAAAAAAAATCAAATTTAAAGCACAA
Source organism: Ipomoea nil (assembly GCF_001879475.1). Classification (NCBI taxonomy): domain Eukaryota; kingdom Viridiplantae; phylum Streptophyta; class Magnoliopsida; order Solanales; family Convolvulaceae; genus Ipomoea; species Ipomoea nil. Next base: position 5,387,216 of record NW_017619742.1, read on the forward strand.
ATGTGCGTCCTTTCCACACTCTAGAACGAACATCGTCCTCGATGTTCACATACAACCTAAGTGGAGACGCACTAAACTTAAATTTCAAGAAGGGTGTCCCTTTCCACACTTTAGGAATAAACATTGGGACTCAAGGGACAAATATTCAAGATAACTGATAAAGCCTAGTAAAGATTATAACACAAAGATGCCTTTCCACACTTTAGAAATAAAAGCTGGTCAATGATAAAGGATTAGAGAAAACCCCCCTTTCTTTAAGAGATTTCCTCAACTTGTCGTTAAGAGTCTTCGCCACGGCCTTTCTATGGACAAAACAGATAGACAATGAAAGCGTTAGTGGCAAAATGATAGGTGTAGTTTTAAGTGGGGTGGAATGTGTGAAAGAGTGTAAATGGACGTGTAGAACTCTCGAGTGTTGAACTCAAGGATGGCCGTTCGGAGCAAGTGAAATTCAAGACAACCTAGTTGTCACAACGTGTCAACGAGATTAACTAGGTACTAGGTGGGGGTGTTGGTAGTTGTGTGTGGAAGTGAGAAACATAAGAATGTGAAGGAAAATAAAAGAAACAAATATGAACAAGTAAAACGGGGATTTGGGTTTGTGCACTCATTGATCCTTAGTAGACAAGAGTGGGTGTATGGCTTGGCTAACCTAGGGAGACCTAAGGCACCTTCATTAGGATGCGTAGGACCTAGTCTCCCGTTCCCTACCTCAGGCGAGGCATTCTTTCAAACACTTGGTGGGCAGTCTACTGTCTCCTCCCCTAAGCTCACCCTCTCGGGTCATAAGAAGGGGATTGCAAGGGCATGACTAAGGAGAGTGCAATCTCTTGCTAAACTCCCACTCTCACACTCATCTAACCATTGGAGCTCACAATGGAAAGAGATCAATATGCACTCCTCTACAACAAAGGCATACAATGCCAATACATACAACCAATCTCATCTTTCATGCATTCAAAGCATAAGAACACAAACACAATCCAATACCAATCCAAATCCTAGATGTCTAGCAATTCATCATCATTTATAAGATCACAAAGCACAAATTAGATATGAAATATGAACAAGGAGAAGAAATGTTACCCAAGTCTTCAATCTAGATGATTGTAATCCAATAGTAATGTTGAACAATGAATTCTAGGTTTGGAATGTAAACCTAATCTAATAAAATGAAAAGAAAAGATAAACCCTAATCTAACCTAACCTAAGGGAGCTGAAATGAAAGGTAAGGAAATGGGAAAAAGGAAAGTCTCCCTAAGTGATCCCCTTACAAGCCTTTAAATAGGCTTAAAATCTGAAATTTCATTTAAGTGTCCCGTCCACGCACTTTGCAACGCTCGTTTTGAATTTCGTGGATTTTTCTGGAATTTTTTCCCTTCACAAAAGTTGTAGCCCTTGAAGTTGCCGAACCATAGCCACTTGAATCACCTCATTTGGACACTCCTAGCTCAAGATATGATCATTCTACCGAACTGTCGCTGAAATGCCCTAAAATTGATAATGTTTTGCTATTTTTCTACAAATGTAACATAAGTGACAACCCAAAATTTATTTTCCTAAATTCTATTTTATAAAATTTTAAAATAATTATTTTTACTCCTTCGAAATTTTTTATTAAATAGGTGTATGAATTAAATATTTTAAATCATGATTTTTCTGAATTCAACACCAAGTAGTAGCCTATTTCGAAAATCCTAAGTATTGGGTATATTCATGTATCAAGTTTTGACCCAAAAAGTCAATCTGAGTGAAACTTGAGAGAAACCTGTGAAATCTGAATCAAATGATTTTACTTAGGAATATTCTTATAAGAAATCTATTTTATCTCCAAAGATGTATAAACCCATTTTATTACCATAGCTTAGTTAAAAGGAGAAGCCTGATATTTTTCTAAGGTCAAAGGACCAAATTGTCCTTCTCAACCAACATTTCACCTAGGGTTTCGTACCATATAAAAGGAACACCATTCATTCTTTCATTTCAGCAGCCAACACTTCTCCTTTAGCAGATCTCTACTCTCTCGTGTATCTCCTCCCTCTATCATCATCTTCTTCATTCCTTCAACAGAGACTCAAGTTTTGGGAGTAAGCTTCTTCATTTTCTCATTTCTTCTCCTTCGTTTCTCTTCTTCCTAGCTTCTAATCACAGTGAATGTGTATGTATATATTTGTGTGGTTATTTTGGTGGTCTTAGAGTTCTAGAGGGTGAAGATAAGACCTAGCATGGGGTCATAGAAGATAAGCTTTTGAGGTTGAAGCTAAAAGCTCAAGGTATAAACCATGGATTTCCAAATCTATTATTTTAGTCCTATGTTGATCTTAAGATTTGATGTTTAGAAATGAATGAGAATGCATGATAATATGTTTATTGTGTGTTAATGATGTTAGATGATTGACACTGGGGATTGCTTCCCCGTTTGTTGATGTTTTGAGCAGTGACTCTAGTATGTTAGTAACTTTAGCCTGAGCAGTTACTCTAGAGTGGGTAACTGTGGCGGTAACATTCCCTTTCAGATGTTGACTTTGGATTTATATATCGTAGTTTATCTTTATTTCCCTTCTTTTATCTTGTTTAGAATGCTTTATTTTGGGCTCTAAAGTTTAGAAAAAAAGGGTGTTACAGAACCAAACCGGGGGCAACACGGGAAACTTCGCTTGGAATTTGGAATTTGCCAAAAATATGCCCAAGCCATCTCGACGCATCGAGTCCAAAGTGTCTATTTCCTGGAGTCTCGGCTGGACTTCTCGACGTGTTGAGGCACCACTTGACGCATCGAGTCTTCGGCTGAAGCTTTTGGACCGTACTGGAATTTCTCGATACGTCGAGACTAGGGCTCGACGCATCGAGTCATTTCTTGCTTCTTGGACTCGAACACTGAAATCTCTCGACGCGTTGAGAAGTGATCTCGACGAGTCGAGTCCCCTGAACTTGAACCGCACATTGTTTTTGCTCTGAACTTGTCCTAGAACTTTTCTAGCTTTCGCACTTGACCTATAATGGTGCCAAAACACTAACGAACACCGTAAACATTCAAAACAAGTTTAAACCATAACTTAATTAGAAAACAAGGGAATATGCAATTAAATTAACAAAAACATAAACTTAACCCCAATAATTATGCATTTATGCTCGAACCAATACTAGAAACATGTACAATTAGACTCGCATCAAAGGGGTTCCATCCAGTATCAATATCACAAGTAGAACTAGATCCGACAACCTAGGATACGTTTCTACTAGGCTGTCCAACTCAAATAATATAAATCGCAACCTGGTACCTTTCGAATACTACCGAATTAGTCTACAATGGTTGACTGGAGCTCCCTCGCTACAGGTCTGTCCAAGGCTTCCCATACCAACAAGACTCATTGCAAACATAGTCAGAGGCCCGCCAATCAATATAAATAAGTCCTCACACTGTCCATAACCAACAAAAGAACCTCAATAATGAATATATATCAACAAAGGCAATCTCACAAAGCAAGGGGTTCAAATGGATTCCAAAGTAGAGATACAATGAATGAATGATTCAAGGCAATAACTCAAGCCTATCCCAGGCAAAAATTATCAAAGGAATCATACTAGAATCAAGGAATCAATATTACTAGCATGTCAGCCAACAAAATACTCTCAAGAGAGAACTACAGGAGATTCTCAACATAGGTTTCAACATCACTCAAATAAACATCAAGACTAGGATTCAATAGATGATCAATAGCTCAAAATCGAAGCAAATGACTCATAAGACATAGCTCTACACCCAAATAGCATTAACAGATAGCCAAAAATATACTGGAGGTAATAAAAATAATACTGGAAGAAAAATTATCAACACCATGTGGGCCTGGGAAGCGGGGTTAGAGGACCCGCTGTCCACTACTGCTGGAACAACGGTGGGGAGTGGCGGATCCTCCACTCATGCCAAACCCACCCTCAAGAACACTAACAGGGTGGACCATAGGCCTACCAGCCCCGTGAGTCCCTCTCGTTAGGCCATCAACGACGCAGAAACAGTAGCTCAACAACTTAGACTCCAGAATGCAAGAACTTACAATATACACCACATTTCAGAGAAAAATACACCAACATCAACAATAATCTAAGAGTAGAAGAATGGCACATCAAAACACAAGAAATACTTAGATCACAAGGTACATTTCAAGAGTAAACAACAAGAATATGCTCAGGGAATTTCAAGAATATCAACAACACATATAGGAGTGAAAATAGGCTTTGTTGGACATGAAAATTTACCTCTCAAGTTAGCAATCCAAAAGCAACCTCAAAGCATCACCCTAGCAACCCTTCTTCACCTTGATCCTCTAAGAACCCAAAAACCCCAATGTAGAAGAATGAAGAAATGATATATAAAGATGATAGAATGAGAAGAGAAAATGCAAGAGAAAGTTAGTTCTTACCAAATCCTAGTTTGAAGATGGATAAAAGATGGAACTTTGTATTATTTTCTTGAGTGAAATGGAGATGAATTTCTAGTGGATGGGGAAGGAAAATGGTGTGAATGTGGAGTGAGGAGGAAGACAAAGTGAGAGTGTAGTCTACGTTAAAATATAAGATATGGATAAGAGATATATTAGATATACATATATGTATATATTTGGTTAGGAGAATAGGAAATGGGTTATGGTAATGTATCAAATGGGCCCCTTCATTACATGAAGTATATATTATAAATTCAAGGCTTAGTTTATAAGATTGGGCCAATAAAGCATAAATTGAAGGAGAATACTAAAGTCCATAAATAAAGGTCTTAGAAGAATTAAATTAGAAGGAATTTATACAATCTAGGAATTATTTATAATTAGAGGATTTGTGCTTAATTGAAAAATAAATCTCTTACAAAAATAATCACGGATACTAATTAGGGAATAATTAATACGGGGTGTTACATTCAGTCCAGATGTGATTAATTATTTTTATAGGATTACTCCTAAGGATGATGACGAGATCAATGACTGGGATCTGGTCGCTAAGACACTGACTAGAGGTGTATTTACACAGTGGCCATCTACTGATTCAGATATTTTTATTCAATGCTGATTTGACTTCCAAATTTTTCATTCTCCATCGGATTTCTATCTATAACTGGCTCTATTCATGTCATCATTATACAGTTACTAAAGATCTTGCAGCCTTCCTTTATAGAATCGGAACGAAGAAAGGTTTCAATCTTGGTAGATGCATATTCGAGCATGATCTTACCCTGCTCTTAATGATTCTGTGCTAGATGTCTATGAAGAAAATCTCACTCCCTTTGTCCGTGATTTAAGACGATCTAAGCAGCTAAAAATCCAATCGGCAGAACTTGAAACAGTGAATCATATTGTGAACCATCAGCTGGATGTAGCTCGAACTGAGCTAGCCACTGTATTGTTGCGGATGAACTTGTCAGAAGCTGAAACCGATGCTGATACCCCCTTGACCAAGAGTGGAGGTCCTCTTGCGGTCTAGTATACTTTGTTTATTACTTTAGCAAAAAGGAGAAGTAGTATGGGTTTAGGGGGAGTGATTTTAATTTGAATAATTTAAGATATTGGTTATGTTTACTTGTTACAGACATATGCACTGGTTTATGTGCATTTAGTTTCTTGGGTCTGTATTTTGATTGAACAAATGTCCTTAGAGACTTATATCTTTTGTTGTTAGTAACTACTGTTGAATAATTGGTTTATTTATTGGTTAAACAATGTATTTCGTTTTTAATCGAGTAGTTTTGCCAAATAATAGGCAAATGGGGAGTTTGTTAGTGTTTTAAGTCTAAACCCCAACTTGTAATTAGCTGAATTATTATGGAAAAATTAGATAGTTTTTAGTTTAGGTGTCTGTCAGAGTTTGAAGAGAAGACCTGATCGATCAGACACTACGCCAGAGCGTCTTGGAATCTATCCGTTGGACTTCACCGACTTATTAGTGATAATCTGGAAGAGCAGTTACTTCATGAGGTGATTTTACAATAAAGTCCTTATTCAGATATTCACCTCAAAGGGTAAGATAGTAATCTATTACATGGTATTCAATTAAGATTTCTGGTCTACCTCTCTTCAATCAAAGTTGTATATATAAGGGAGATGATTCAAGAATTACAACACACTACTATAAAGCAATTCCAAACTTGAATTACTGACTTGCTCTCCTATTACTTTACAAGAAATACTCTGATTCATCGGATCCTCTTCTCAAGACATATGTTCTGAGGCTTTACTAATGCTTAATTTGTGGACATGAAGACCATGCAACTGTGGGACAGTGTCGAGTGAGTCACTGAAACGGAGTGCACCAAAGCGGCTCTCCAAGCAGGGACTTCTTGGACTTCTGATTGCACGGATCCCCGTCTTCAACAATTTGCTATACCACTATAGACTGGGTACTGGCCGTGTGGGGATCATATTGGGTGAGATTATTTCATCTCTTACCTTCTGTACGACTGGTGTTGGAGATAGTGGATTGGACGCACTGATGGTCGTCCCCCAAATGTAGATACACGTTGTATCGAACTGGGTAACCAATATCTGTGTCATTTACTTTCTGCCAGTTATATTTCCGCACTATGTTCTTTATAGTTGCATTATCTGTTAAAACTATGGGTTAGGGTTTGTATGATATCAACAGCGAATTGTTTTGGTCAGAAAATCAATTAGTCATTATAGATTATCAAAATACACAAAATAACATGAAGTATGACAGGGAAGAAATCATATTTTTGGAAAGAAACTTTCAACTAATTCAAATGAAAATTGGGTAATAATAAGAGAAAGAGAAATCAAAAGTTTGAGACTTGAGAGAGACAAACATAAGTAGCAAACCATTTGAATTGTGAGCGGCAAAAATTGCATAAGCCAGAGCCCACCGCCCACCGGAGTGTGTAACTACACGAGGTTTGATGTATAATACCATTTTGACTCATAAAGCTGGAAAAAGACTTAAGGAGGTATTCTTGAGCATTGTCACTTCTCAAACACTGTATAGTTTTATTAATCTGAGTTCTAATCTCTGCACAAAAAAATTGAAAGATATCAAACAATTCATCCCTAGATTTCATGAGATACAACCAAGTACATCTAGAGAAATCATCAACAAAAGTTACAAAATACCTAAAACCAATTATGGACATGACTCGACACCGCTCCCCACACATCAGAATGAACTAATTCAAATAAGGAGTCTACTCTATTATTTACCTGAGGAATATAGGGAAAACGACGATGTTTTGCAAACTCACATGACTCACATTGCAAAACAGGACACATTTTCTTTAAGGTTGACAAAAACGGATAACTATACCGACAGTGCAGCTGAAAGGGGGAAACAGTGCTCACCAAACCTGTAGGTTTATTCTTAAGCGACGTAGACTGCTCTAAGACATACAAGCGCCAACCTCCTCCTCCTTACCAATAATCCTCCTCGTCAAAATAGTTGGGACTTAAGGACGTCATATTCTTTATCTAATCCAGAAATCCAACTAAAAACAAGTAATCTGTCACGTTAGTTTTTCATTTCATCCAAATCAGTTGTTATAGGCATAGCAGCACATAGAGTAACACACAAACTTTTAAAGTCATAATAATAGTCTCTAAGCTCACGCCCTTTTTGACTGGAACGATATACCTCCTAAGACACTTGATATAATTTCCTCAAATTACTTGTTCCACTAAAGCATTTGGTTACTAACTCCCACACCTCTTGTACACTTTTACAATGTTGCATAGACAAAATAATTCTTTTATCAATGTAATTAATTATACGAAACTGTGACACCCCGAAATCCAAATTCATTTAAGGGATTAATTAAGTAATTAATCCTATTTCAATTTGTAATTTAATTCCTTAAATTCCTGAAATTTAATAGTTGGGGACTAGTAATTGACTAGTCAACCCCAAAGTCAAAGTTGTACATTGAGCTTTGCAAGGAGTTCCCTTGTTCCTTACACTTCCTTATGTTAGTAAGGGTATTCTTGACCTTTCACTTGTTGTTGGTATTGTAACCTAACCTAGTAGACCACCTTCATTCTCTCCTTACACTTTCTAAAAATCTAGCTCCACCTTCTCTCTAAAAAGGTGAGTAGCTTTTCTTCCAAGACAAGTTGGAGCCTTGCCAAAACTTCAAGAGTTGCTTCCAAGATTCAACCTTTCTTATATTTAGGCATCTAAGAGGGTAAGATCTAAGTTCATCTTGTGTTTTTGGTTTTATCTAAGGTGTCTTTTCTTAAAGATAGGATCTTTATGATCTTTTGGTATGTTCTTGAAGTGGGTTTGGAAGGTGAGCCTTGTGAGGAGCTTGTTGAGGTGTAAAGTGAAGTCTTTAGTCTACAAGAGGTAACTCATGCTCTACAAAATCTATTTTGCTTACCTATATGTGATTTCTTGGATTCTACATGTGTTTTTGCTATGAGAGTGTTTATGCATTGCCTTGTGAAAATGCATATCTAGAGCTTGTGTTTAGGGTTCATTTGTGCCATTGCTTGGCACTTCCTTTGATTCAAGTCATTTTGTTGTATTTGAAGAGATTTGGCATGTTTTGGACTTGAATTTGAGTTTGGAGATGAAAATCCCCGAAGGGATTGTTTTTGGTACAGGACGTATACCCGCGGGCGGAACGGCGGGCGGGGCACCACCCGTCGCCTACCCGTAGGTACAAGGCCTCGTGGGAGATGTTCCCGCGGGCGGAACCACGGGCGGGGCACCACCCGTGGGGAACACTGTGGTGTTTGATTGGGATTTGTTCCCCGTGATTCTTTTGATTCGGTATTTGGTCCGTTGACTTCCCGATGTTCTTTTGTGGAACTATTTGAGTGTCTTCTTGATGTTTCGTATGTCTAGAACTATGTGGTAGGTATCCATGTAAGCCTTTGGTGTCTTGAATCGTGTTAAGTGTTCAACATTGTGTTTCGTTGAACCGTGATGGGTCTTGTGTGTTCTTCGGAACTATGTTTGGTTTACCCGTTTGATAAGCATGCTAGTTTGGTGTTTAAATGCTAGTGTGTGTGTTGTTTGTACCTTCCTATTGGTTGATGATAACTTGTGTTATTCATCGTTGTTGTTGTTGGGCTGTGACCCATTCCTTGATTGAGTATAGTTTCGTATCTTCGTTGTGATCCGTTGATTGATTCCTGTTGTGGTGTGATGTGTGAGTGGCTTTACCTGGATTGCACGATTAGTGGTATGGGACACTAGTCACTAAGGTATTACAGCGGTCCTCGTTGTGGCCGTGATGCGATTATGGAGTTTGTGGCCTTTGTGTAAGGTTCACGTGTTTATTTCTGGGATAACATGTGTTATCCAGGGCATGTGTTGCCATGTGTGATCGGTACCCTCGTGTACTATGAAATCGGTGGTTTTGTTAGAGGGACTGTTGGAGGGGGAACGACGGTTCCCGGGGGAATAAGGTTGGACTTGGTGTACAGGGGCCTTGGAGGTAAAGGTTGGAACTAGATATAAGGTTGGGGGTAGCCATAAGGTTGGAACAGGGCATAAGGAAGGCATATCAACTCGTGATGGGTGATGTCACGAGGGCTTGTGTAGCCGTGGCTGTGTGTTCTCTTCTTGTGACGTGTGTAGTCACAAAGGCAAGTGTTGCCTTGGCATGTGTTGCCGTGGGTGAGTCTTATTCCTTTGCGTTGTGCATGTCGGGTTTTGATCTATTGTGTGATGATAGATCATACCTTGAGATTTCTTGTGAGTCGTGTTGTTCCTTGTGGTCTTGGGATGTGTTCCCATGTTGTTGTTGAGAGTGGTGAGTCTTGTGTTGACTATTACTCCTGGTTTTGTACTTATATATATGTATTCCGTTTCGAAAATGGCTTTACAACTTATATCTTATCTATGTATGATATTTCACATGTATTGGTGGGTTACCAGCATTATTCGCTGACCGGGCGTCGTCCCATGTTTTATTGTGTTCTTTCAGGTGATGTCTAGACGAGTGCGCGGTCTAGTGCTTGCAAGAATAGCTTCTCCCTCTTTGTTTTATGGCATGTGTGCCAGTTTAGATATAGCACTTTGAGACTATGGGTTTAGTTGTAAACATTGCAGATGTTGCCATAGCATTCATCCTTTCGGTGAACGTGGCATAACATCCCGTGTTTTGATATATGTCTATCTATTTATCTTTCAGTCTTCCGCTGTGTTGTTGTTTAGTTCAGTTATCTGCATGTTTAATGCTTTTAAATAGCATATTTTTAGGGGGTGTTACAGTTGTTGCATAGACAAAATAATTCTTTCATCAATGCAATTAATTATACGCAACAATAAAGCCTTATCAGTATTGCCCATTCTGTATCACCTTCAAGACATGCTTTATCTAAATGGTCACCCTTACACATACCATCTAAATTTACCATAATCAGAAATTTTCATTCTGGAAAATTAAACCCATCTAAAGCTAGGATTACGTCGATTAATTTAGATGGGGTAGAAATAACAGTAATATTTCTTTCTTGTGCCATTTAGCCTTAACCCAAAGCAAAGACAAACTTCCCCGAGAATAAGCAAACCACAAAACCAACAAACGAAACAAAACCCAAATAATAACACTGCATGCGTACCTTTCTTTAACCAAAAGAACCAACCAGATCAGAATCTCTCAACACACCATACTTTCCTAGACTCAGCGTGACGAGGCGAGACCACTGACACAAAAACCATTCGGCGACGTCACCGGAAACAGCCGCACGCGCAGGCGCGTGGCGTTAGACCTCAAGGTTGGCGGCAACGCGTAGCTACTATGACGGCGGTCGTACTCCTCTTCCCGGCGTCGCCACTGCTTCCCAAACCCAACCCAGGTAACCACTCTCACTAACTCGGCTCTGATACCATGTTATCTGTGGGAAGGTAAAACCAGTGTACTGTATTTCATACTCTATTGCTATACAGAAGACCTAGTGGCTATATATATATATATATATATATATATATATATATATATATATATATATATATATATATATATATATATATCTACTATACTAATAAGAGCCCAAGAGAGTTGGGCCTATAATGGGTAGAAAAAATGGCGGTCACAGATTTTAATCAAATGAATGGCTCAGATTGATTAAAAGATTGATAAGATTTAAATTTTACACTAAAATTTCCTAAAATACCCACACACCGTTACTAATTCCGTAAAATTTTAAGAATTGCCGTTAGTTCACCGTTAACTTACTCATTGATTTCAATAAAAAAAAAAAAAAGGTCTTAGATTCGAACCTCATCCCAATCAAAGTTGGCATAATTAGTACTCTATTTTACTCTTATTAAATTATATAAATAATAATTTAGTAGCTACAACAAAAAATTATAGATGTGCATTTCTTTAATTTAGAATTATGTGTCCACAATGCCTTTATTCAAAAAAAAAAATTATTCATTATCAATAAATTAAATAAGAGAAATAATTGTATTAGTTATATTGTCTTTATTTTTCTACAATATAAAAATTCTTTATATTCAAATTTATTAATTGATTATATTCGCTACATTGTCCTTACAATGTCTTAATTCAGTGAAAAAAATTATTCATTATCAATAAATTAATTAAGAGAAATATTTTCATTAGTTATATTGTCTTTATTTTTCTCAAATGTAAAAATTTTTACATTCAAATTCATCAATTGATTATATTCACTACATTGTCTATTATCTTTTTTGTGCATTATTTTTCTAATTAAATATCAAAGTTATAATACAAAATAATGCTATATATTTATTTACCAAGTATTTTATTAGTATCATGAAAAAATTAAAAAAATATATAATTAATAAAGCCAACCATATTAACTACTTGAGAGATTTTGTGACAAAGAGAGTATTCAAATCACACAACAAATTGAAGTGAGAACTACCCTGCAATGTCCTTGTTTGACAATCAGCAGTTAGCGGATTTGACCAACGAATTTATTTAATTATTAACATTGGGTAGAAAATATGACCGCCAAATTATTAAATCAAATGAATGGTTCAAATTGTTCAGGTTTTAATTTTTTAAAAAATTTTTCTAATTTATCCTTAATTATATGATTATCCATTTAACTTTTCCGTTAAATACCGTTAATTCACCGTTAGTCTAATTCTAATATTAACGTCTAATATAGAATTATAATTACACCATTAATCTAATTCTAATATTAAAGTCTTAATAGAACTTAACCACAAATCCTAATGTCGAAATCTCCTCAAACAATATTAGTATATATTTAATATTTTATGCCCTAATTTTTATTTGTTCTCCCTTATGTCCCGTATTTGGTTTCAACCATACCTATACAATTATTTTATTGACAATTATAATCAATCTTGACTATATTATCTTGCATTTGTAAACTTAGAATTACCTATTTAACCCGCACGGGCTTAGCTCAATGGTTTAGTGGGCAGTATTTAGGAGAAGAGACCAAGGTTTGAACCTCGGCGGCGGCAATGCGGGAATTATGTCCAAAGTGGGCAGATTCCTTGTTCGCACCGGCATTTGGTCCTGTCTGCTGAACCATTGAGTCACCGTGATTTACAACTTCCTACAATGCTCTGTGGGGGGCCCTTGGGGTAGGGGACTCAACTTTTGGGAGAAGAATTACCTATTTAAAGTACTTATTTAAATATAATCTTAATTGCCTAAATATACTTTAAAGTACTTATTTAAATATAATCTTAATTGCCTTAATATACTTTAAAGTACTTATTTAAAAAAAAAAAACATTGGACATTATCCCAATCGCGCAATGCGCGTAAAAAACTAGTATATATATATATATATATATATATATATATATATATATATATATATATATATATACAAAGATATGGAAATGCTACCATAGAATTCAAACAAAGGAAAAATTAGGCAAAGAGAATAGCTCTAACTGCCACCCCATTTTCTCTAACACCCTTTATTCTTCTAACAAAGATAATATGATTAGAGATAATTGTTGATCATTCACTGAACAATAGGATTACAAAGTTTATCTAATAACAACTCTCTAACTAATCCTGACTAGTAGTCTATCTATTCTAAACACCACATATATTACAACCATATAATATAACTATAATAATAATACTAATAAATATGGTATTTATCAAAATCTCACATAACTTAATTAAAAATTTAGGGGAAATAAAATTCTCTTATTCTATAAATGTGATTAAAAAATACTAAAAATTATTTTCAGAAATTTCACAATATTTACATTCTTATGATGATTCTAACAAAATGTATAACATTTCAATATAGTATATAAATCCATGTTATATAATTTGAACCAAACTACTCCTATAAAATTTATCATAAATGCATGCATATAAAATCGAATGCATAAAAATGCAAATGAAACTAAATAAAGACAACACATAAATTCTCCATGCAAGATCTAAATTTCTAACAAAAATTTATATGGTATTGATCAATATTGATACCCTTTTTACTCAATATAACTATATAAGGGGTTATACTTAGTAATATGACATATCAACATATCTCCCCTTATAGTATCCATGTGCGATGAATGTAAATTCTATTACTTTTTGGGGAACATTTAGTGGTCAATTTGTGGTTGGATTTGCTTCATCTGTGCTTAAAATGTCTTGAAATGTGATAAATTGTGTTTAATGACTAACTTTTGAGGCATTTTTGTATTTTGTAGGAAATAGGTCCAAATTAAGAATAATTTGAACAAAATGGAGCAAAAATATGATGGTAGCAAAAGTTTGCTATTACGAGCTAAGTTACGCTTGTAACGCTCAGGATCAGAAAGGTCATTCCAATTACTACGAACGTCATTAAGCTCATAATAGATGATCGTAGCAAAGAGCACCGTAAAACTGATTTTGTTGTTACGAGCAGCATTACGCTCGTAACAGGCTGCATAATGAGAAGCATATGTGAGCCATTTATGTCACTATAAAGGGTGTTACGCTTGTAATGAGTCACGTAGCATGTGGCATTAGAATCTTATCCTTGTTACGAGACACGTTACGCTCGTAACAGGCCTTGTAATACATGCGTATCCAGGAGCTATAAAAGGGAAACGTTAGAAATTTTGAAGGTGTTTTTTCTTTTCATAGGTTTTTTTCCTTAGATTAGTTTGGGAGTAACTATTTCCTCTTACTTTTCCAGCACATTTAGATACAATTCCTTTTCAATTTCAATTTATAATCAATACCTAGATTTACTTTCAATTGCATCATTGGATCAAAGGATTGAAGATTTCAAGTTCACTATAGATAATTTCTTATTCATTTTCATTTCATGCAATTTACTTTGTACTTTGATTATCTTGTTTTGATATCTTTTGATAGTTATGGATTGTGCTTTTATTATTGAATTCCTTGCTATTTCATTTCCATTATGTGTGAGTATATTCCTTAGAAAGGTGATAGGGATGTAGATTAGATTTTTGGAGATGTGCTATTGAATTGGCTGAGTAGGGGATGTAGATGAGACTTGATGTGGATGATGTTGATCAACATAATTGAGTCCTGATTAGGAAGCGACACCCTAATCTAAACTCAAGGGGTTGATCGATCATGTTCAGTCTTTGAGAAAATGGGAGTATTAGATGTTTAGAACACCAAGTGTTCAATGAAACACCCCTTAGCCATTTATGATGCTACAGAATGTCCTTAAGTGCTTGAAGGGTATGAATTATGAAATGACATTGAAAAGGTTTTCTCCTGGTTAATATAATATATATGACATCTTTCATCTAATCAATTGATGACTCTTTCTCTTGTTCCCGATTCAATTGCATTTCCCTCATCCTAATCGGAGTTCCTATTCCCCTCTGCTTTTATCTTCATTATTATTTTATTCCTTTGTTATTGTTGTTACTATTGCATTCTCTAAACATTTGCTTGGGGTATATTTCCATTTGAAGTGTTAGTACTTTGTGCTTGAAAAACAAAACGCTCAACTCCTATCGTCAATTGTTGAGAACGATATTCGGTGTGAGAATACCCTCTCACTTGTAATTCAATTAATTTAATTAATTTTGAATCAAACTAATTGAATTTTTGAGTTAATTCCAGCAATGGTCCTTCGACTATATTGATTTTTCAAAATTAGTCCTCGACTTTTAATTTGGACAATTTACGTCCCTTGACTTTCTTTCCAATTGAGGTCCTTTCGTCAGATTACGGTAAAGTGGAGTTTAAATGAAAGCGTAAAGTAGTCATTTATACGCGAATATGAAGAATTATACATTAGGCAGATGAAAAAAACCAATAACGCCTCCACTAAGGCTCGAACTCACAACCTTCCAAATAAAAATCCAACCCGGGTACCATTAAACCACATAGTCTTGGTCATTAATAACAATGTAATTTCACACAATATTCATTTATTTATTTTCAAAAAAAAATATTCATTTATTTAATTATAGTGACAAAGTCATTGTAACAACTAATTACTTGTCACAATTCTCATAAATTAGTAACAAAATTTGAAATCAACACAATTATTGTCACAATATAGTAATTTTTGTTACGAAATTATAGAGCATCACAAATATTTGTAACAATTTTATCACAAAAAATGACAATAGTAGTGGCAATAGTTTTTTTTCTCACAATTGTTTCTCATTTCTAATGGTACTAACAAATTGTATTTTTATTGACAAAAACAGTTGTCACAAATATTATAAACAAGAGTGACCAACAACTATTTGTCACAAAAAGTACAGAAATTTGTGTCCACATTATATCGTCACAATTACATTCATTCCCGCCATAATTATAATGCCGACAAAATGCGCATACATTTAGTGTCAACAAATAGTAATAACGTATGTTACAATATTATTATTATTCTAGTAATAGTGACAACTTATTCGTAAGAAATACTTACTTGTCACAATTAACATATTATCAGTGACCAAAAAAAATTATCATAATTATCCCACACAATAGTGTCGAATTATTTTTTTTTTTGTCACAAAAAGAATATTATTTGTGACTAAATTACAAAGTGTCACAAAAAATTTGTCATTAAATGTCTTCATTCTTGTAATGAGACAACCTTTCACATAAAAACTACTTCATCACTATGCAATTAGCTAGGTTATTGTGTGTGGTTGTATCATACACGAAAAAAACCTGCACCCCATAGAAAAATACATATACTATACACACATCACTATGTTAGATAATAAATTTAGACTAACATGAACAGTAGTAAACGACTAACCTGCCTCGTTGCAGCGGAAGCTTTAGGATCGCCCGAATATCCCCAGCCATAGTTGTTGGTATTGTCTCTGGGATGGTAAACCTGCAGAATGGACATTAGTGTTTTGTCTACCACTTCTCTCCCGAATACGTGATGGTGCGTGTCTTCTGAACACGGGAGCTGTGGGAGGACTATTTTGCTTAGAAGCCTACATGCCATCAATGTAGGCAGATATTCAGTTAAAGCTTAACTGAATATCCTGAGTTGCCTAACAGACTAAGTCACTAACTGACTTAATATTCCACTTGCACCACAACCACTTAATTAATACAATATATTATAATATATTATATTAAGGAAAATACTTACATTCTCCCACTTAGTGCAAGTACTGGCACAACCTTCATTAAAGAACAAAATACATGAACCATAGTAATACGTCATCTACTAATCAAGTGAGTAATATCTCTATGATCACATGCATTTTAAATTCCCTAACTTAGGTTCTTTATGAACAAACCCTACGTTTATTCTTAGTCCCTTAAGGGATGTTTCTCAAAATATATTATGTGCACAACTGAAAGAAGAAACCATCCAAATTCACTGTATGATCTCTAAAATCTTAGAAGCATGCCTTAAGTAGAGATCTCTTAATGTTAGCATAATGCTAACTATATTCTATGACTTCTTTATAAGTTAACATAAATACTACCTCTAACAGCTAAGAGCTTGGAGTTGACACGTCTGTCACTCCCACTCATTAAGATAGCCAAAAGATAGTCAAGTCATAGAAACATTCCAATAACATAAACCATAAGGTCTAAGTCAATAATTTGGAATCTTAAACATACACCAACTTCCCAAATAATCTCAAGGTCCACCTCGAAATTAATTGAACATTACGAGTCTTATTATGTCTTACAAAATTGTTTTGAGCCTTACAAACCAAAAAAATGGCCCAGGATCAATTTTGAAGAAACTAAAGACTGTGTTAATTGCTAAAGAATTTATTAATTGGCAGTGCACCACAAGTTAAATGTTTTCGTTCCAATAAATTCATTAATATTGTTACAACATTTTCATAAATATGTTGTACAACCAAACGTTCAATGAAATGAACTTATGAATTATAAGAACAAAAGACTAAATTAATACTTGTGGAAACTTTTGGACTTATTGCTAGACGCACAATCCAATTTGGAATGTATGAAAACAACTAAATCCATCAACTTTAGTGGAGTATCTTAATGATCTTTTCTAAATGAACACTCCCACTGATTAAGATATTCTTTAGCCAAATTAATGATATAACACTCATAATGGATTTGACCAACTAAATAATGAAGATATAATTCCCCACCATTAGTTGGGCACACTAAATAATCAATATTTGGTTCCAATTATAGTCCAACTAAATGAATGATTCTCCACCATAGTTGGACATACTTAAAATAATAAAATACGCCTTCCAAAACCAAGTTGGAATTCGGCTCAGAAGATATATTTTATTATTGGAATCCATAAGAGGTATATCATACCACGCAACTTACTATAGTTAGTCCAAATAACCAAGTAAGCTTCGTGAAAAATAATTAAAGGGTGTATCTAAATTTTGGAAAGTGACTAAATACATGTTTTGCCAATGCAAACCATGAAACTTAGAATTATAATTGAACTAAATTTATAAATTCTAAGAAATTGAGATAAAGTTATTATCTAATGAGTTGATGAATTTATTGACATAAAACTTGTCTGTGGGCTAAAGTTCTACTCAATTAGATCCAACTGAAATTTTTATGATGAAACAATTATCAAATGAGTTGATGAATCAAGTGATATAAAAACTTGCCTGTGGGCTAAAGTTTTAATTCAATTAGATTCATTACAACCATACAATTATCAAATGAGTTGAAGAATCCAATGAAATAAAACTAGCTTGTAGGCTAAAGTTTTAGTTCAATTAGATTCATTACAACCATTATGAGAAAAAACTTAAGAGATCATGTTCCTTATCTTAATCCCTGTGGGCAAATTAAGATATATGACCTAAAGTTTACATCATAAAATTAAGCTTCATGATAGAGGTGAAAATTACTCATAAAGTAAGTAAAATTATTTATTCCTATCAATACTGATAAAACTACTAAACTATATTCCGATACATAATTGCCTGTGGGCTAAATTATGATCATAGTTCAGTATTTCATCCTAATTAATCATACAAATATAACGAAATTGCCTGTGGGCTAAATTCCATCATATTACATACAATTAATCACAATTGATATGTCTAAAACTTTATGTGACCCTAACATCTCAATATATAATTTTAACTGATTAAGGATGCTGTGGCTACTCCCCAACTAATTAAAATTATAAGATCACTAGACATTTATCAAATTTTATGTGACCCAACAACTCAATATATAATTTTAACTAATTAAGGATGCTGTGGCTACTCCCCAACTAATTAAAATTATAGGACCACTAGGCATTTATCATTGCCATCTTTATGTGATTTGAACTTTAGACAATTTTTAGTAAATTAAAGATGCTGTGGCTACTCTTTAATTAATCTAGAAATTGTAATCACTTGGCAAAGGGGAAGTTAAAGCCTAACAAACAAATTAAACCAACACATGATAGCCAATTATTAGGTATACTCCCAGGAAAGTTGGTCGAGACGAAGCTCGGTTAAATACCAACTCCTTAGACAGAGTAGCGTCGCAAGGGGACTAGTAGCAACAAGGCTTTTAAGCCAGGGCCATAGAACTAGTATTCCTCCCCAAGAAACTTCCCTAAGTCATGTGTTCTCATGTTTGAAGTAAAATGGTTTGGGAGATCTATTCAATTGTAGATTCACTTATGGATAAGGCTTTAAATTGATGAACTAAATTAGCGGACTAAACGTTCTTAAATTCAGGCACTACCGCAGCTAAAGTTTATGCATAGGTCCAACTTAATAAGGAACTAATATAATTCCATCCTAAAGTATGCATTTCTAAAGGCATAGTAAAATTGCATAATTTAAAAAAAAACATAATATTATGCGGTGGACAAGTATGCATAAAATCGAACATTAAACCCATATATTCTAAATAAATTGCATAAATGAAAACAATTTTAATATGAGCAATAACCTCAAGTATACAATTAATATCCAAAACAAGTATGACTTCTAACCAAAAGAAATCCAAAATTTGAATAATAATGTAATAGATATATACTTGAAAGGTTAAAAACTATAAGCCCACGTGAAAAAGTTTTAATTGCATAAAATCAAATTTGTGAGAAACAGGCTGAATTCACAAATATCAAGCCATAGTATATGTTTTATTCGTAAATAAAAAATCTCACAAATTGTAATTGCATAATTAAACTTTATATTATGCACTTAATGTGATTAAAAGCATAAAACAATCTAAATAGTATGAAAAACACCAAATGTGTATTCAATTATTCATACTTAACTAAATGTGGGCAATTAACATCTAAAATCATAATTCAAATAAATTATGTGATAGATTGTCAAGAAAACATGTTTTTCCAAAATTCTGAATTGATTCAAAAAAAATCACTCTCCAAAACTCAATTAATAATATTATTAATGGCATAAAATTGCAAATGACCAAAAAAGCAATAAATAGCCATTAACAATATTATTATGTTAATTTGAAGACTAAATATGAAAAACAATAGTTAAAACTTGTTAACCTTTAAAACATTTTTGGATATCACTTCAAAATTTAATAAAACTGAAGTCCGAAAATAAATGCCACATAAATCAATTTGGAAACAATTCATGACTTAATACCATAAAAATGATGTTATCATTAAATAAAATATTAATAGTAATAAGGAGCATTATAATCACTATGAACATTTTTAATAATGACAAACATGGTAATACATATCTTAATGTTTCCATATTCTTAAGGATAAAATGTGACTAGTTCAAAATGGTTAACAGCTATAACAGTAGTTACCAATAATAATAGTAAAATGTAATTAATAATTTGCGTACCTCAATATGATGCAAACTGCATCTATCGATAGCACTAACAGCGATAGCGAGAAAAGCCTCCAAAATCTCCCATCTTCACGGAGAGTTTAGTTGAATCGCCCAATGGTACGCAACAGTTTATTGGTAAGAAAATAAAGTGACATGGGTAATCTTACCAATGTACCAAATATAGTAGATTACCATGAATTAATAATTATTATGAAAGGTAATAAATGAGATTAGCCCCTCAACTTAATATAACAGTAATCATTAATGTAAATTAACAATAACCACAATAAATGTAAAACTGTAATTAAGGGATACTAAATACTAATCTCAATTTACCACATAATAATTAATCAAGACTGTAATGAGTCGGAGACTAAAATTAAGGTATAACCAAATTACCAATAATGTAAAGGCAACATAACTATGTACATTGCTTACCATTAAGAAAACAGAATATTATTGTTAAGGCCCTTAAAAATATTAATAGATTAAAAACATAATTAACTTAAATAATAATTATAATTCTTAATGGCCAAAACAATAATTATAATTCTTAATGACTTCAAATGGTAATTGTAATCCTTAAACCCTTATTGACTCAAAATCACGCAATGGTAATAATTATAGCACAAATTGCTTAAGTCAGGCCCATAAACATTAATGTCCCAAGTTAATTATAACATGAATGATAAATATTCTAATATGGAAATAGATCCAAACATTATATTATCACCAACGATAAATACCGTTAACAAAATACGGTAGTTAGTAATAATTGAAACTTAATAAACATGTTATAATAAAAATAAAAAGAAAAAGAATGTGCTACAATTATTATTAAAATATCAATCAAATAATAGTAGGATCCATACTGACCAAGATGTGTCCTAAATAGCTTGTTCAAAATAGGTTTTAAAGTCCCAAGTAAAAATTAGGACTTAAATATGCTCAAAATTAAATGAGAAACCAACAAGCTGTCTTAATAGGCTATATTGTCCAAAATTAACCTAAGGATCTAAAAAAATTAAATGATATTTAATATAAAATCTATGAGTTAATAATATGCTATATCCAACCTTAATATATGCTTTTCTAAATGTACAAAAATAATGTATGAATATACATAACATGTTTGGATTTTTACATATTAATATATACTAACCCATAAATCTTAAATAAATTGCAATACTTTAAGCAATTTAATATATACTCATAAATTAATGTCAAAATTAAGAGGAAACTAAAGGGCATCAATATTCCAAAAAACATGCAATTACTATTTATTTACCATTTGCCAATAATATACAATATTAAATTAGGTAATATTAATATGGTAATAATTAACTAAATAATTACCATTTACCAAATTAATTTGTAATCATTAATAAGGCAAATGACATGTATGGTAAAAAGAATAAAGGTAATTGCATTTAATAAGGAATTGTATTTATGTACCAGTACTCCGTCTTCTTCCCTTGAATTGCCTGAAAACCAGCGAAGAAGCAGGGAAGCCACCAGACGAACTTCTCCATTGATGCCGTAGCTTGCCGCCGTACGATGAGCGATACCCACTGAATCCATTGCCCATTCTCCACATGTACGGTCAAACAACCAAAGCTGAAACACCGTCTGTCTTCTTCCGTAGCATCTCCGGAAAAACCAGCGCCACCCGATGCAGCCGTATCTGCCCGAAGAAGGGGAGGTGCAGCGACGTCACCGGAGAGTCCAGCTCGCCTTCACCGGAACTCCTCGTCGCAGGTCCAGGTTCGCCAGAGCCTCCGTCGCGACGCCGCCACGTCGCCGGAAATCCGTCCAGCGCCTTCGCCGGATCTCGGTTCACTACAGCACTGTTCCGCCGACGCCGCACGTTCTGACTGCCGACGCTTGACTTAAAGGCGTAACAGCTGCGGCTCCGGAGAGAAAACAGGAAGATCGCGATCATCTTCTTGGTGGAACAAAACGCAGCAACATCCGGTGCAATGGATGATGAAGCGCTGATGACAACCCACAATGCCCCACGGCACCGCCGCTACGTCATAGCCGGTGGACACTGACTCCGTTCGTAATCCAGCGATGGTAGGCACCTCGTCACCGGCAACAGAAGAGCATCGCTGACTCCAAATGTAAACTCGGAGAAACACAACAATTAATTCCAAAAACAAAAAAGAATTAAATTGTACTTAATGCCAAAAAACAAGAATTAGATATATGCATACTGCAAAGAATTAATATACAAATATATACCAAGAACTCAATGTATATAAATCAAATTAATTCGTTGATTTAGGCATAATAATCAACTAGGCAGAGATTATTAGGGCTCTGATACCAAATGTTAGATAATAAATTTAGACTAACATGAACAGTAGTAAAGGACTAACCTGCCTCGTTGCAGCGGAAGCTTTAGGATCGCCCGAATATCCCCAGCCATAGTTGTTGGTATTGTCTCTGGGATGGTAAACCTGCAGAATGGACATTAGTGTTTTGTCTACCACTTCTCTCCCGAATACGTGATGGTGCGTGTCTTCTGAACACGGGAGCTGTGGGAGGACTATTTTGCTTAGAAGCCTACATGCCATCAATGTAGGCAGATATTCAGTTAAAGCTTAACTGAATATCCTGAGTTGCCTAACAGACTAAGTCACTAACTGACTTAATATTCCACTTGCACCACAACCACTTAATTAATACAATATATTATAATATATTATATTAAGGAAAATACTTACACACTACACCATAAAAGATAATGAAATAGCCCCAAAAATGGTAACCGAGTGAGTAAAGCATGATTCTTAAGCATGTAGGTTACAAATTTGATTCTTGTCACCATCTTCTAAGTTGAAATTATCGCACACAATCTTTCTACTGAGATTAATTAGTTACAAATATCTTTTAGAGTGATAGATACATATTCAACCACCCCCACCCGGTCCATTTTGCTTTTTCTTTTTCTCTTGTTATGTTGTAATCGTGTATGGGACATGGAGAGACAAGGTGGGGTAGGGATTTGGAGTAAAATCTTACTAAAAGTCCTATATGGGTACCAAACACCCTTTTCTCACCTGTTCCTCTCATTGCCACTCTATGGCAGACCCAACTTCTACGTTCCCGTTCCCATCTTTAATTTCTTTCAATTCTCTCAGCTCTCTGTTTCTGTGTGTGTATATATGTATATATAGATGCACCCACACTCACATGCATCACACCCAGTTGCCCATAACTCTTCCCCCCCCCCCCCCTCCCCTACCCCCACCCCTCTCTCTCTCTCTCTCTCTATATATATATATATATACATATATATTGTAAGGTTGAAAGAAAAGCTAGGCCACAATTCTCGATCTCTTTCTTGTTTTTTCTGATATGGAAGTAATGGAGCTAGGCCAAAACCAGGCAATGATGAAGAAACGGAGTTCCGACGTGACGTTTGAGAACTGCGGCGGAACGGCCGGCCATAAGACCCCGGCGGCGGCGTTGCTTCAGTGGAGTAGGCAACCAAGTGATGAGGAAGATGATCACAATAATGCAGGCAGCTTCAGAAGATGCCAAGTTGATCAAGGGTATAGTAAAACTTTATTAATTTCCGTCACATTTTTTAATGCTAGTGAGTCTATTAGATTGTAGTATAATTTCTGTCACTTTTATATTTTTTTAAACTTTTTTATATTTTAAATATATTTTTGAGACAAGTACTCTGCAATCAAAATTGTTTCTTAAATTTTGAAATATCTTTGAATTGTTATTAATTAGTAATTATATCATCATAATAATCGATAAATAGTTATTTTAGTACTATTGACTATGCTACAATGTATTATCTGTCTATATATACGTTCCTATTGAAGCACCTATAATCTCTTATTTGATAAAAGCTACAATTATACCCCTTGACCACACATGTTTTTGACAATCGGTCAATAGTTATATTACCGTGTTGGCATCTAAATTGTTTGTGTAAACAAAATTTGATTGCAGGAATATTGAAGAAAAGGGCATAATAGTGGGGTGGCCACCTATAAGCTCATGGAGGAAGAGGCATCTACATGATTATCAAGGGATGCTTCATTTTTATTAACTAGCTATTTCGTGTGTGTTCTTTAGAGGGATTTTGATGACTAACTAATAGTGTGACAATGTCACTATTTTTGTAACTTTTTTTTCTTTTATTTGGTATTAAAAATAATGGGTAAATGAATATGTTGTGTTTTTTTTTTTTTTTTTTTTTGCAAAATTATATTGTTAACATTACGAACTTTTTAAAAATATTTGCTAATATCAATGCTCAATTTAATGAATTCAAATTTATGTTGAATCATTAATTAAAAAGAAAAACAAAAACAAAAATGATTCTTATCTTTTTACACAAAAAAGAGAAGGGGAACACAGAATCAGGAATTTTAGCCCAACAAATTTCGATCACGGTGGGACTCAAACCCACAATCTCCCGCTCCGGAAGCGAGCGCCTTATCCATTAGGCCACGCGACCCTTTGATTTTAATGTCTGGTGATTATTTCTGTTAGAACCTAGAAGTTCAGCAAAAAAGGTTTCGATCACGGTGGGACTCGAACCCACAATCTCCCGCTCCGGAGGCGAGCGCCTTATCCATTAGGCCACGCGACCACTTGATGTTAATATCTGGTCATTATATTTTTTTATACCATTTACTGCATCTATTACCGTAGACACTCTTTCATTTTTTTTTTTTTTTTTTTTTTTGGAACCTGGATTGAAATTGGACATATATCGGCCAAACTTTTCAAATATAACAAGTTCAAAAATATAATATTAAAATGTATTTCTTCCATTAATTTAACATTAAACAACATTCTCTTATATTTTTGTAACAATGATAAATATTAAAACATTTCTCACAAATATTTTAATCTTTCCTCTTAGAGTGGTCCAGCTCTCCCCTATTAAAATGGCCAAACCAAATAGGTGGGGAAAGAGGCTTTAAAACAGTACTCTAAACAGGACATGTATATGCTTTTTTTCTTCTTCTTTTTTTTTTTTTAATACAGAAAAGAAAAGAAATTTGAAAGTGGCCAAAAAAAGAGCAAGTAAAGCTATAGAGGGTGTTTGTGTTGCAAAGGACAGTAGGAATCTTGTGGAAAATGGAAGGAGCATAATAGGGGTCTAGAAGGTTTAAAAACTAGTTGGGTAGACAACTTATTGGTATCACCAAAAAAGCAAAAGCAAAATCTAGCCTTGTTTAACACTTTAGATAGATAGTCCCCCACAAAGGGGAATAGAATAACTCATGGAAAATTAAAGGCACCAACACACTATCAACAGCAAAAATGGATTCTTGTTCTGAGGTCTTTGTTTGTCTATGTGTGTATGTATGTATCACACTCACAACTCACAAGCACATTAATGTATGGTTTTCGCTATGTTACTCATCGACATTGATGTTGATAATATCTTGTCAATTATATACGGAATGTCTGATTGTATAGATGTTATCGAGTATAACAAGACATTCCTTACATGATTGTATCAAATATTATCAGCAAAAACATATATTTCAGGATATTTTCTAGTTTTTAAACACACACCTTAGAACATCCTCAATAGTCAATAGGCATAGATTTTGATGAATCTTTGCAGGGAAAGAGAAGATGGGAGAGAAGGGGGAAAAAAACAAAATCTGAAAAACGAAAACAAAATGCTGCTGGATGCTAGTTTTGCCTCTCACGCGACCAAGACACAGCTTTTTTTTTTTTCTTGGTGGGTCCCACTATGTAGACAAAAACCAACTCCTTGTATAATGAAAAACCACCAAAAAATCACTCTTCCTATTTAGTGAAAAAGCATCTTCACATTTGTAAGCATGCAAAAAACCTCTCTAAAAACCACTATTGTGGTTGTCCTTACAAATATGGACAAATACTAATACTACTAGTATTGAAGTATCCTGATACAAACCTGTTCACATTGCAGCTCAACTTCCTCTGATGTCTTTCTTTAACATAGAACTAATTGGCAGCTGGGGTGGGTGAACCACATCTCTGGTAGATTCAGATGACAAAACACAGCAGATTTGGATAACCAAACACACCAGAATCCAGCAATGCACTACAATACATTTGGTCTTATCACAATACGGATCATAACAACTTCATCGGTAGCCAAACACTCGAGGTTTTGCTAGCGCTAGTTAGCAAAAACTCGATAGTATCAAGAGAATGGATTACGGCTTTTCTAATACCAATCCTGGCTAGGTAGGTCACTTTCAAGATTGTAGCTTATCAAGTTGCATTAGACCAGTCACCGCTACTCCTCACCAAGCTAGCAGAGTTTTGCTATTTTCTATATCACACTATAAGATGCCTTGTTCATTTCTCTAAGAATGCATCATTCCATGTTAGCTTAAAGTGACATTACAGATAATGGTAATAAAAGGAATATGATACCAAACATTTTGAGAAAGCTATATAATCAGATGCATGGCCAAGTATGTATAAGACAGAATAGTTGTTTAGCAAAAACAAGATATAAACACAGTAAATGGTGGTATTAAGGTTTTGAAATTTGAAGACTTGCTAGATATTAATTCAGACTAGAATAATCAGCTTCATATTATATCACATGAACATACAAAAAAAAATCCAGATATTACAAAACATGAATGAATAGTATAAATGAATTACAAACAATGCCAGAATCCACAACCCACAACAATCATTAAACTCATGAGTTCAGTTTCTTTCTCTCTTCCTTGTTGACATGCACAGATAGGGAGAGGAATACTAGCGCGCATAAAAGACAGTGGAATGAATAATTGCGGCAAAATTAGAACAGAAAATGCTAATGTATATATATGGCAAAATCAGTAGGTAGTGTAGTACCCTGCGGGTGGTATTCCCATGCCATTTACTGGTGGCATTCCGTAAGGCATATATGGTAGTTGTCCTGGAGCAGAGTATCCACCGGTACTGATCTTGGCCAAACTCGTTTGGCCTTGCATGCCATCCTGAGCATACTGCTGCCACACCATCTGTTCCTGTGCCAGGAATTGTTGTTTCTTTTCTAAATCTGCCATCTGTACATATGAAGGTGGGGGAACATTCAACGATGCAGCAAATGGATCCCCTCCGACTGTCTGGACAGTTCCATCGGGTGCTGGAAGTGCCAAAACTGGCGTTGTAGTCTTACCTGGTCCAGGCAATGCTACACTACTAGCACTTCCACCAGTCAGCTGGGCAGTGCTCGCGTGTTGTCTAACAATACCCGAGTCATACATGCCATTCAGCAATAATGGATCAAGTCCGCCGCCCAGGGTGGCCTTCTGCTGTGATAAATGGCTTGCCGACTCCACTAATGCCAACTCCCAATCAGCTTTGCCACTCTCTGCAGCTGGGTTCTGCCAAGCAGATGTTACCTCAGGCTCACCATTAGAGGGGAAAGCTTCCCACGATCCGTTTGTGTTGTTTCCTACGGGCCCAGCAAACAATGCCAAAGCGAATTTATTTCCCTGGTCGTCTGCAGTGACTCCTTCCTCCCTCAAATCCACCAAATCCGCTGTTTCCTGAACAACTGGCTTAGGAGGTTCTGGCTCTGGTGGTGGTGGCGGAGCATAATTCTCCGGTGGGGGTAAGGCCTTAATCTCATTCATATCTGGGGCTGGCTGTTCCTCAGGTACTGGTTGACTCTCCACCTTTCTCTCAGGGCTTTTCACAGCCTTTGCCCTATCCCTCACAAATTCCTCCAAAGTATCCAATAACTTGGCAGTAATCCTCTGTACTTCCGGGTATTCAGATGACCTTGCAACACCAATGTCCTTGCACCAATTATAAAATCCCATAAGCTCATCAATCTGCTTAGCTGCACTGGCATAGGCATCAAAGGCCTTGACACAATCTGGTTGCTCCATATCAAAAAATCTATCCAACAGAACAGCCAAGACATCACAGACATCAGCATAAAGCTTGAAACTTTCTTGCACCATAGGGTATAGAGCCACCAAAACCATCCTCTCATTCTTAGCCAAACCAGTGGGCCGACAGGATAAGAACCTATCGAAAAGCCGCTGTAAATGACTCATCTTCCCAAAAATCCTCTCCAGCTTCATCTCTCTCACTGGGGTCACATCTTTCTTGTCCTGAGTAGACTCTCGGACATCCCCAGATGATCTCGATCTCCTCATCCCATTCACAGGCTCATCCCTGAACTCACTATAATCATAATTGTTCCCCCTGTTTGAGCCTGGAGGAGATCTCCACTGCTGCTCTTCTCGTGACCCATACCTCTCAATCTCTCCTCCATTGCCATTCACCTTCCTCTCAAAGCACATCATCTCCAGCCTCTGATCCAGATAGAGCGCATAAGTCCTCACAAAAGCAGAATGATCCCACGAGCTCGAATGTGCCTCGTCCCTAAAATCAGACATGTTCAACAACCTCGTGCCCCGCCTGGTTGCATACATAATCTCCTGCTGAAACACTGCATCACCATCATTGAGCAGACGGTGAATGAGCATCAAACACTTGAGGGCCACGATCCAGTCCCGGGTTTTGCCCAGCCTCCTGGACACCACCGACACACAGGCACTCACATACCCCCTGGAAAACGAAGTCAAGCGGAGAATCTCTCTGATATATTTCTCAGACGCCGGATCATCATTGTGGCTAGTGGCCTTCACAACCGCAACTTCCAGCTCCGGAGCCATGTTGCTAGCCACCTTGGCGAGCCCAATGCTCGTCTGGTCCTTCACTGTCCCAATCGCCTTCCGAATTGTGCTTGGCGCCATTGGATTGGAAAGATTTCTTCTCCTCTTTCTTCTACTTCTGCAAAACCACCACCAGATTTCAAACCACACCACCTTCAAACTCGAAATCACTTCACACACTAACAAATTCAAAGTCAAAGGGGAAAAATAACGAAAAAAATTCCAAACCGAAAATAAATCCGAATTCAGTTCGACTAATGTTGCTACACATCCATCAAAATGTTTTCTACTACATTTAAAATCCACCGACAATGTTTTACCAGCAATATTGTTGTTCAACCATATTACTTATCCCCAAAAAAAAGTCCACCGACATTCAAAAAATGCAAAGATATAATTGAAACAGAGTAAATTACAGAAATCCCAACCAGGAAACAAAGCCAATATTTTACGGCAATATCGTAATATGTGCTTGCTAACTTTCATTCGTTTAAGAGCTCTCCACACACACATACATATCAAAGCTAAAGCATTAGACTTTGGCAAGGCTCAGAGCTCTTACAAAATCGTTGAAATGTGGACAGATCTTAAGAAAGGACGGCGCGGTCGAAACAACGCCGGATCACGAAGAGAAAAGAGAGAGATCTGAACTGAACAGAGAGTTGACCGCTAAAGCATTGCCGACAACGCTGTTTCCTTCTCCTTTTTCCGGCCGCCGGAGACGCTCTCTCTCTCTCTCTCTCTCTCTCTCTCTCTTCTGTGTTTTCTCTCTCTAGATTCGCTGCGATGAATGAGGGGGGAAAGGCCAAAATAGAAAGCTAGTTAGTACGCCGCAGTCATGAAATGAGCGCAATTATAACTAACGAAAAAGATGGAGGGAAGATCAGAACCGTTGATTTTTGGTCCGGGGAATTAAAACGATGTCGGATAACATCTGCGTATTTTATGACAAAATTCAAGCTGGAAGTGGGCTGGAATCTGGTGTTTTACCGTGTTTGTGTTATTTTTTTTATTTTTATAATAAATTAGCAATGAAAAAGGAAGTTGATCGTACGGTTCACGGCGACCGAGACTTCCATTAATTTCTATAGTTAAACCAGAGCATATATTATGAAATTTTAATGAAATATGAACCCTGTTGATATATATTAGTAAAAAAAAAATTACACGAATAGTTTATGCGTAAAAACTAAAAAATAGTAAGTTGTATTCTACTTATTTTCAATTTTATTTGTTCACTATTGTTAAATATTGGGGTTTAAAGAAAATGGTTACATAGATTGACTCTCAAGTAATGGTTAATGCCATCAACAGGGAGAATGAGACTAATCCAGAAGTAAAAACAGTGATCAATGACTGCAAAGTTATCATGAAGTGGTTCTGTGACTGTGTTATCACTCACGTCCTTTGAGAAGGCAATCAATGCCTGAATTTTCTCGCCAACTAGGGGCAAAGCAGCCAATGGAGCACAACGATTCTGAATCACCCCCAAAACGAAATGATGAATTTTTTTAAAAATAATGCTAGGAACAATAAGAATTTACTAATCTTGAAACCCTCCAGTCCCTTCAGCGCACCTAAAAAAAAAAGTATTATTTGCTCTTTTTTTTTCATTCTTTTGTTTTGTTTTTTCCACCTAATTAATGCATGCTTACATGTTACAAGTATATATTATTGAAAGTAAAATTATAGTTTTCCATAGTAAAACATATAATACAACTATAAATCTATAATGTCAAAGACTAAAAATGTTGATTCTTATAAATAAAAAGAGATCATAACATTTTTTTTATAATGAAAATTTGACAATATAGTATATTTTGTAAAGTTGTAAATTGTACTTTGCCAAATATATATAAATGAAAAATATAACTTGTCTAGGTGTAGTGTAGATTTCAAATAATACATGGTACATTCAGAACTTTGTAAATTTATAATTCACGATATTGTAAAATGTTTTTTTTTTCTGTGAATGTTGAAAATAAAATTATTATTTTATTTACACAAGTATCGCCAATCTTTTTTCTATAGTTGACTATATTAAATTATTAGTTAGGATTAACACGGGAAAAATAAAGAAAATAAACGTAAATATGAAAACGTATATTAATGATGAATGACTGCACGTAGCAAATTGTGATATGTATTGTGTAAATAGTTTCAAACTTTTAATACAAAGAAGACAATATCTATTCATTACAACGTTAAATGGAGTAACTATTCATAAAAAACTTCTAACGCATGTATCTACATCACCCAAATAATTAGTCTCGAGTTCCGCACAAAATCAACAATCTTAAATTGACCCTGGTGTCTCAATAAATAAAAATAAATAAATAAATAAATACATAAATATTACGAATTAGATCATAATAATAGAGAGTCTATAATCTAATTTCCAACATTCTTATTTTAAAATTTCCCAAACATATACACAATAAATGTTTTTATTTATTAGTTCTCAAAGGTATGTGGAAATAATAATGTGATAAGTTAATTCGGTCATTTAAGGTTGATTGATAAGGACATAAAGACATATCTTCTTGTATAGACTATAGTCATAGGTAAAAGGAAACTTCTAATTGAGGTTGACGACGGCGTTTTGTCTTTGAATTGAAAATTGAGAGAAAACCCATTTTGACCTTTTCCTTGTTTTTGGCTAATTTTGTTTGTTAAAACCGGATTTCAAACATTCCTTTTTATAAACGAGTTGTATTACACATTCCTATGACAATTCATAATAGTTGATTCACAATAGTGATTTTTTCAAATTTTTAAGAAAAAAAAAATTAGAAATTAATTTTTATCTAATGAGAAGGAAGAATTTATGGGTAATGACATAATTTAATCAAGATTTATTTGTGAATCGCCACCACTATCACCACCATAACTCACCACGGCCACCACCACCGAAAAGGGTGGGGTGCAAATGTTTTGAGTTCATTGCACATGGTATTTTTAATGCGATTTACATATTTTATATATAGTTTACGGCCTATTATATATATTAGTTACCACACGCGCATTGCGTAAATAGTCCATTGCCCAATGTGTATTTTTAAATTAGTGTTTTAAGATTTATCAAAGTATCATTCGGTATCCTGGTGAATATCAATACAAGATTATCAAATTTTTTATAAAAATATTTCAAAAATATATAACTATGACGGAATGTAAGGGTATTTAAGAAAAGTGAATAAAATAATAAAAGGTAAAGTAAGAAAAATAATAAAAGAAAATATTAAAATCAAAATAATATAAATCATTCATTTCAAAAAATAATTACATCAATATTTTTTAGTTCTTGTTACGGATTTAACTTTATAAGCTTTTAGATGTAGAAACGAAGTTTACTTAATACTTACTCGTAGTTATGAATTTTTTTTATCACCAAAAAATAGTATAAATTTAAATGATTTTGTCAAAGTTATGCATTAAAAGTAACAAAATGAAATTTATAGACCAAAAGTATAATGAAGAAAGAGGAAAATTATTATGGCCTCCGGACATCTAGAAATATTTTTCCAGAAATTACATTTTTTTGTTGCTTGGTAGGGTAGGAATAGCATTGACACGTGTTGGTTGATGGGCGGCGAAGCGGTGGGGTCCGGCGGTGGAAGCTGGCATGTCCCCTGTCACGCACCAACTTGTTGACGGTGAAATTATCAGGCTTGCGTTGAAATGTTGAATCACAATTGTTTTTTTTTTTTTTTTTTTTTTCTTTTTCGAAAATGATTGTTTAAATAATAATAATAATAACAAGCAAAATATTTGTTAGAGGATTTATGAACCATACGGCCCATAGATTATCTTAGGAGTCTGTTTCTTTGCCAAATTGTTGGGAGTAGTCTGAGAGCCCTCCGAACTTTATCAGTTTATCTGCAATGTCTTATGAAACTGTATTTAATAAATTATATACATATTACAATTTACCATTGATATATTATTTATTTATAGTTAATATGTTATATATTTAAGAAAATTGCACTTTTCATTTATAAGTTATAAAATAATTGTAGAATTCGTCCATAAGTGTTGGTCATACTCACATCTCGTCCCTAAGTTATTTTTGTTTTTACACTTTTCTGTCTCTTTATTAATAAAACATTAGGAACGAAATTTGCAATTTTAGTAAAACTTTGGGACGAAAAGTGAACACGAAAGGACGAAAAGTACAACGCCAATGGTAAATTAGGGACGAAAAGTGAAGACCAACACTCGTGAACGAATTTTACAATTACCATATAATTTATGGACAGAAAGTGCAATTTCCCCTATATACTTTTAATTTATTTATAAGTACATATTCTATTGAGTAAATATATATACTACATTAACAACAAATAGATTAAGGATCAAATGTGAAGGACTATTTTAGGTAAAAAAAAAATAGGGTTAAATCTCACCCTTAGATCTAGTCCAAATTAATAACCTAGATTGAAGATTAATTAAAAAACACGCGGTGACATTATTGTAATTTTGAGTAAGTCAGATTATCTTTGTATCCGAGTGCACATTTTTCTTCTTCGAGTGCACATGTTTCCTTCTTCAAATGCATATTTTTCTTTTTCGAGTGCATCAGTTTTAATTTGTTTCAGTACATAGTTTCTTTTTTTTTTTTAGTGCATATTTTTGTGTCTTTGAGTGGAAAAATTTGGTCTTCAAGTGCGCGTTTTGTAGCTTTTAAGTGCATGTTTTCCTTTCTAAGAGTGCACAATTAATTTTCTTCGAATTTTTCCTATTAGTGTCTTTTTTTACCCTTGCTAGTGATCCTCTTTATGCCTTCAAGTGTTCAATTTCATGCCTACAAGTGCATGTATGTCTTACTATTGTGTTAAAAAAAATTACTTAGCATTCCATTGAACCATTTTTTTCCTTCTAGTGCATATTTTTAGCCTTCAAGTGCACGTGTTGTAGCCTTCAAGTGCATGTTTTTCTTTTTAAGGGTGCACAATTAATTCCTTTCAAAATTTTCCTTTTAGTGTTTTTTTTCTCCCTTGTCTTCTAGTAATCTTCTTTATGCCTTCAAGTGCTCAATTTAATGCCTACAAGTTTATGTGTGTCTTACTATTGTGTTAAAAAATACTTAGCATTCAAGTGAACATTTTATTTCCTGCAAGTGCATGCTTTTAGCCTTCAAGTGCATATTTTTTTTTTTTTTTGCCTTCAAGTGCACAATTCATGGTAGTATAACCAATATTTGTTATATCTTGTGCATTCTTTTCAATAACATATAACTAAATTTTTTAATTAAATTTGTGAGATTTACAAACGATTTATATGTGTAATTGCTTTAATAACATTTAAGTTGAATAATTTTTATTTTTGGTACCATAAATTGCATCAATTACACATCTATTTACCATTGAGTGCAGAAATTTTTACCTTCAAGTGCACATTTTTGTATCTTCAAGTACATGATTTTGACTTTTGAGCTTTCAGGTGCACAATTTTAATTAATTCGAAATGAATTTTTTTTTTTATAGAGGATCATATCTGGATAATTCAATGGCTTAGATTTGTGCGCACTTTTTACCTACAGAGTCATTCGCACATGATCCTAAACATATATAAATATATAACTTGAATATCATTTTGGACCAATATTCATAATACAAAGTGAACGCTAGGGCAAATTATGCTGTGGAATCGTGTCCACCTTGCAAGGTGGACATGGTTCCAAAACTGTTCATAATTATGAATATATAGTTAAAAATTATGAACATATAGTTCTATAATTATGAACATAGAGTTGTGAACATAATTATGAACATATAGTTTTGTAATTATGAATATAGAGATTCAATTATTGTGAATATGAAGTTCAAAAATTATAAATATATAGCTTTATAATTATGAACATATAGTTCATTAATTATGAACATAGAGTTCTGTAATTGTGAATATAGAGTTTAATAATTATGAATATGAAGTTCAAAAATTATGAATATATAACTATATAATTATGAACATATAGCTCAATAATTATGAATATAGAACCGTGTCCACCTTGCAAGGTGAACACGGTTCCACAACATAATTTCTATACTGTAGATTCATAAAATCTATACTGTAGATTCATAATTTCTAAACCATAGATTCATAATTTAAATACAATAGATTCATAATTTCTATACTGCAGATTCATAATATCTGTACTGTAGATTCATAATTTCTAAACTGTATAGTTATCAAATTATGAACATATAGTTATGTGATTTGTGAATACAGAGTTCAACAATTGGGAATATGAACATCGAAAATTATGAACATATAGCTGTATAATTATGAACATATAGTTATAAAATTATGAATTTATATTATAGATTTTATGAATTTACAGTATAGAAATTATGAATCTAGACTCGCATGGTGCACACGGTTGCACATCATAATTTAACATTGAATCCTACATGGGCTGCTTAGAAAACCTAATATGAGAATCATGGCCCAATATAAGAATCATAGCCCAATTATGAATAAACGCCTAAGATAAGAAACACGGGCTAATATAAGAATTATGTCCCATCTAAAACTGAAAGAATCGTTATGCCATAGAACCGTTTTCACCAATGGTGAACACGGTCCAGTTGTTATATTATAGACCGCGGTGCATAATCGATTATGCATCGCGGCCCATATACGGCGCCGTTTCTTTAAGTAAAGAAACGGCCCGCCGTTAGAGTTAACGGAGTCCGTTTGTTTGGTGTATTAAACACCAACTGACACTACAGTATATCCAAACCGACACTGCAGTTATATCAAAATGATACTATAGTTATAGTGAAATGAAACTGCAGTGTATATAAACTGAAACTGAATAACATTTCACATATTTGAGTGTATATTGTACAATGAAGCTGTAATTATATCAAAATGATCATGTAGTTGTGTTTTAATAAAACTATAGTGTATATAAAATAAAATTAAATAACATTTTCACATATTTGAGTCTATAAAATATCGAATGAAACTATAGTTATATCGAAATGAAACTGTAGTTGTGTTCAACTGAAACTGCAGTGTATACAAAATGACACTGAATAACAGAGTTACTTTTTGTAAAAGGGTGCGAAACGGCGGAAATAAACACTGTTAATTTTCATTTAAAAAAAAAGACGCGCGGTGCATAATCGATTATGCACCGCGGTGCATAATATAATTTGCCAACACGGTCTTAACAGTGTTAGTGCACCGTTATCTTTTTTTTTCTTAATTAATTGCGTGACTTTTCTTTTTCATTTTCACATTTCGAGGTTTCACTTTAATTTGAGGTGAACAATGATTTCGGACATTCATAAATTATGAATCCATGCCTGCACATTCACTTTGGAACCATGCCTACACATTCCCGTCCGAAACTATGGCTGCTCCTCTGTAGCGCAAGCTTCTTCAACATTCATAATTATGAATTTTCTGTTATGAAATTATGAATTTTCTGTTATGAGATTATGAATTTCTGTTATGAGATTTTGAATTTTCTGTTATGAGATTATGAATTTACAGTAAATTCATAATCTCATAACAGAAAATTCATAATTTAATAAATGTTTTTCTTTTTATGCGATTATGAATTTTCTGTTATGAGATTGTGAATTTACAGTACATTCATAATCTCATAACAGAAAATTCATAATCTAACCAAACGCGCGCCGTTAACACCACATTAGCGAATTTTATTTTTTATTTTTACGTAAAAACGACGCCGTTGGGACCCCTGTTCACCATTCATGGTGAACACATTTCCAGGGCACAATTTACCAAACTGAAAATGCACTCTGCATTTATGCGGTTCCACAATCCCACCATGTTATTTTTTTGGGAAAAGGTACAAATAGTCAATTGAACTATTTGGGGATAACAATTAAGCCACCGAATTCGAATAAGCTCCAAATTGATCCATGAACCTGCAAAAAAATGCAATTAGCATTTTTAGTAAGTTACCAACAAGTTTGTGATGATTAGGATGCCATGTGTATTTTTTATTGTTAGGAATATAGCGGAATAATGCGGAAGCGAAGAATCGAAAATTGAGAATTATAGAAGTTGAATAATAGGAAAAATATATAAAATGACAAAAAAATAGAATATTGAGAATATATATATTATATTATCACTCAAAAGAGGATTAAGGAAATTAATATAATATATATATGTATGCTACGTGAGAATAAAGAGAAAGAAAGAGAATTCAATTTGGTGTATATTGATGTATGAATGAGTGTATATTACAAAGCAAATATTACTGCTATTTATACAATCAAAAGTGAACTAGAATTAAGCAGCAAGCACGGATGAGAGCCAACTTCGGAGAAATGTGCTACACGTACATGCATGCGAAGCGGATGATCGTCTTCATAGAATTGAATGGATTTTGAGCCACATATTTTATATTTTATTTTTCTAACAATCTCCACCTTGGATCAAATCCATTGTGGAATTAACAATTGAAACAGTCCGACTAAACTCAAGTACTACTTGAACTTAGCAACAGGAAGAACCTTAGAATAGCAGGATGGATCACCATCAACTTCCTGTGTGACTGAAAGAGCATAAGCAACCATGTTGGTTTCATCATCACTAGCATACCTAGCAGGTTTTTTAATTGTCCTCCTAGGACGAACCATAGCAATGGAATACTCTCGTTGTGGCTCGACGAGAGGTGTTGTGCTAGTAGATGCATCATCTTTAGTATTACCATCAGCAGTAGTAACACTATCAATAGGCTGAACTCAAACTCCACCTTCTCACCAGTACTCTGCGTCTCACCTGTACTGGGAACTTTTCCAGAAGAAAGTAGTGCATTTTCGTCAAAAGTGATATCTCGACTCAGAATGATTTTCCGAGAATCAGGAGACCATAGACGATACCCTTTTGACTCAGAGGCATAACCAAGGAAAATGCATTTGACAGCTCTCGGGTTTAATTTACCCGTACTGGAATGAGCATAAGCAGGACATCCAAAAACTCTTAAGATAGAGTAGTCAACAGGATTACCTGACCAAACTTCCTCTGGAATTTTGAAATCAAGGGATGAATGTGGAGATCTATTTACCAAATAGCAAGCAGTAGAAACAGCCTCGGCCCAAAAATCACGCCGTTTCCATAACCCAGCATTAGAGAGCATACAACGAGCTCTTTCCAATAGAGTCCTGTTCAAACGTTCGGCAACACCATTCTGCTGGGGTTTACCAGGCAAGGTCTTGTGCCTGGCAATTCCATTTGCCGCACAAAAGTCATTGAAATCTGACTCACAGAACTCCAAGCCATTGTCTGTCCTGAGCTTCTTGACTTTTTTACCTGTCTGAGTCTCAACAAGTATTTTCCATTTCTTGAAAATAGAAAATGCTTGATTTTTATGTTTCAGGAAATAGACCCAGACTTTACGAGAAAAGTCATCAATAATAGACATAAAATATCTACAGCCTCCCATAGACTGGAATTTAGTCGGTCCCCATAAATCGGAATGTATATATTCCAATACATCTTTGGTACGGTGTGTAGCAGTAGAGAAACTAACCCTCTTTTGTTTCCCAAAAATACAATGCTCACAAAATTGTAATTTACCCGTACCTGAACCACCAAGGAGGCCTTTTTTGCTCAGGAGATGCATGCCTTTCTCACTCATATGCCCCAGACGCATATGCCATAATTGAGTGAGATCCGCATCAGACATCGATGAGGATATCGCTACTGAACCCGTCACAGTACTGCCATGCAAGACGTACACGCTTCCAGAACGAGAAGCTTTCATGAGAACAACAGAGCCTTTTATGACCTTCAAAACTCCACCTTCAGCTATGTACTTGTACCCCAGAGATTCCAAGGTGCCCAACGATATCAGATTGCGTTTCAAATCAGGAATATACCGAACATTGGTAAGAGTCCTGACAACGTTATCATGAGTTTTAATCTGAACACTTCCAATTCCACTAACCTTGCATTGGGTATCATTACCCAACAAGACAACTCCACCATCAACCGGTTCCAGAGAAATGAACCAATCTTTGTGGGGACACATGTGGAATGTACAACCAGAGTCCAAAATCCACTCGGTTTCACCCCGTTTCTCACCGGAGCTAACAGATAACAGCACATCACCATCTGAATCACTTTCAACAACACTAGCTTCAGCGGACTTCTTTTCTCTCTCTTGCTTGTTTTTCAGCTTGAAGCATTCAGTCACATCATGACCATGCTTCTTGCAGTACTTACAGGATTTGTTGGACTTGGATCTAGATTTTTTATTGCTACTCTCTGATTCAAGTGAATGACCCCTTACGGTCAAGCCTTCACCTTTGTCCTCAGACTTAATTTCAAAGTCAAACTTTTCTTTGGACAATAGGTTTGACTTAACATTGTCGAAAGTAAGGGTATCACTACTATTACCATACAACATAATTTCTTTGAAATGCGTGTATGATCTAGGGAGAGAGACAATCAATAAAACAGCGCGATCCTCATCTTCAATTATAACATCAATATTTTCCAAGTCCAATAAAATAGAATTGAATTCATCCAAGTGAGATTTGATAGAAGTACCTTCCGTCATACGGATTGTGTACAGACGCTCCTTCAGGCGTAGCGTGTTCGCCAGAGTTTTGGCCATGTAAAGCGTATCCAGCTTGGACCATAAATCTGACGCAGTCGTCTCACTTAACACCTCACGTAGAACCTCTTTAGACAGGCACAAAAGAATGGTTGAACGTGCCTTGTCATCCAAATCTTCCCAAGTTTCATCTGTCATTGCAGCCGGTTTCTTCTTCTTCCCAGCTAGCGCTTTCTTCAAACCGTTCTGGGTTAGAACGGCTTCCATCTGAACCTTCCAGATAGAAAAGCTAATTTTCCCGTCGAACTTCTCGATATCGAACTTGGTAACAGTTGACATCTTTGAAAATAACTCTCAATTAAACCGCTCTGATACCACTTGTTAGGAATATAGCGGAATAATGCGGAAGCGAAGAATCGAAAATTGAGAATTATAGAAGTTGAATAATAGGAAAAATATATAAAATGACAAAAAAATAGAATATTGAGAATATATATATTATATTATCACTCAAAAGAGGATTAAGGAAATTAATATAATATATATATGTATGCTACGTGAGAATAAAGAGAAAGAAAGAGAATTCAATTTGGTGTATATTGATGTATGAATGAGTGTATATTACAAAGCAAATATTACTGCTATTTATACAATCAAAAGTGAACTAGAATTAAGCAGCAAGCACGGATGAGAGCCAACTTCGGAGAAATGTGCTACACGTACATGCATGCGAAGCGGATGATTGTCTTCATAGAATTGAATGGATTTTGAGCCACATATTTTATATTTTATTTTTCTAACATTTATTTTTTTAGTTTATTATTATTATTATTATCCGACTAAGCATTTGACAAATAAAAAAAAAAACTAAATTAGTGTAGTTTTTAATTTAAAAAATTAAAAACTTAAATAAGATTATGAATTTTCTTTTATCAAAACTAAAAACTACAATATTTTTTTTTTTTTTTTAGATCAAATGCTTATTAAGATAATAATACACATTAAAATTTATGTTTTTAATTTAGTAAGATAATAATACACATTAAAATTTATGTTTTTAATTTAGTTTATTATTATTATTATCTTACCAAGCATTTGATCAAAACTAAAAACTACACTAATTTTGTTTTTTTTTTTTTTTAAATTTAGTAAGATAATAATACACATTAAAATTTATGTTTTTAATTTTTTAAACTAAAAACTACACTAATTTATTTATTTATTTTTTTTGATCAAATGTTTAGTAAGATAATAATAATAATAATAAACTAAAAAATAAAAAATACACATGACATCCTAATCATCACAAACTTGTTGGTAACCTACTAAAAATACTAATTGCACCTTTTTTGTAGGTTCATGGATCAACTTGGAACTTATTAGAGTTCGATGGCTTAATTGCTATCCCCCAAATAGTTCAATGGCCTATTTGTACATTTTTCCTATTTTCTTTAACGAAAAATATTAGGCTTGATCCAAGAAGATAAGCTCACGAGCAAGCAAGATTCGAGAGAGTAGGCCCAAGACGACTCAGACAACCCTAAGGTGGCAATTTATATCGTGCACCTGTGCGCGCATTGCATTGTGTGCCCCTACTGCAAAACGATGTCGTCTTGGGAGGCGCGGGGCGCACAGTGCTGCACGCGCTGTGGTGCAGGGTATAACAATTGCCCTTGGCATGAGCTCAACCGGCAAATTATATCGTCCACCGTGGTGCATAATCGATTATGCACCGAGCTTCAAAACGACGTCGTTTTGTTTAATGAAAGAAACCCGCATCCGTTTTCCGCTGTTCCGCACCGTTCCGCACAAAAGTAACTCTGTTATTCAGTTTCATTTTGTATACACTGCAGTTTCAGTTCAACACAACTACAGTTTCATTTCGATATAACTACAGTTTCATTCGATATTTATACACTCAAATATGTGAAAATGTTATTTAATTTTATTTTATATACGCTATAGTTTCATTAAAACACAACTACATGATCATTTCGATATAACTACAGCTTTATTGCACAATATACACTCAAATATGTGAAATGTTATTCAGTTTCATTTTATATACACTGTAGTTTCATTTCAACACAACTACAATATCATTTTGATATAATTATAGTTTCGATGGGTAATATACACTCAAATATGTGAAATTGTTATGCAGTTTCATTTTGTATACACTACAATTTCATTTCAATATAACTACAGTTTCATTTCATTTCAATTGCAGTTTCACTTGATAATATAAAAATAATACGTGAGGCAGTGTCAGTTTAGATACACTGTAGTGTCAGTTAGTAATTAATACACAAAAAATACACACTCTGTTAACTGTAACGGCGCGCCATTTCTTTACTTAAAGAAACGACGCCGTTTTTTATCGCGGTGCACGTGCACCGCTTTCCACAATATAACGATTGAGCTCAGCCGGCAAGCTTGGATGCAGGCAATTTATATCGTGTACCTAGGTCCACAGCTTTTAGATTTTTAGATTTCACCTGAGGAGCAGGACCGGTTTTTAGATTTTTGTGGCTCTGTTCTAGTAAATAAATGAAGCCCTACTAAAATCACATCTTTAAAATTAATATCCTAATTTTTTTTAAATAATAAGGTGGTAAAATGGGCAAATTATATAATGCACCGAGCTTCAAAACGACGTCGTTTTGTTTAATGAAAGAAACTACACCTGTTTTCCGCCGTTCTGCGCTATTCGCAAAAAAATAACTATGTTATTCAATTTCATTTTGTATACACTGCAGTTTCAGTTCAACACAACTACAGTTTTATTTCGATATAACTACAGTTTAATTCGATATTTATACACTCAAATATGTGAAAATGTTATTTAATTTTATTTTATATACACTATAGTTCATTAAAACATAACTACATGATCAATTCAATATAACTACAGTTTCATTGCACAATATACACTCAAATATGTGAAATGCTATTCGGTTTCATTTTATATCCACTATTGTTTCATTTCAACACAACTACAATATCATTTTGATATAACTACAGTTTCGTTGGGTAATATATATACACTCAAATATGTGAAATTGTTATTCAATTTCATTTTGTATACACTACAGTTTCATTTCAATACAACTACAGTTTCATTTCATTTTAATTGCAGTTTCACTTGATAATATAAAAATAATTCGTAAGGCAGTTTTAGTTTAGATAGACTGTAGTTTCAGTTGATAATTAATACACAAAAAATACACACTCCGTTAACGGTAATGACGCCTTTTTTACCGCGGTCCACGATATAACGACCCAGTAAAATGTTATTGTGCACAAGGATTAAAAAATAGAGAGATGTCTAAAGTTAGAGGAGCAATGCAACAAACGAGTTTCAAAGCTCTGACATCCAAGTTAAAATACAATAAACACATATTTCTACAATTTCTTCATGAAGCCTTATAATTTTTTTTTTTTTTGAAAACCCTTATAAGTTTAATTGAAAACTTTTAATTTTTATTTCTAAACTAGATAGATACAAATTAAATATTGGGCCTCTAAAATTTGGGGGCTCTGTGCGGTAGCCCAGCTTGCACAGCTCAAAATTCGATCGTGGTAAAATTAGTTGTTTAGAATTAGCGATTAATATGTAAAATTGACATATAAGGACATTAGTGTATTTTTTTTATTGTTATTGGTAATAATATTATAATAATTATAACCATTTAGAAACTATAAATTATCTCTATATTTAATAATTTAAAAAATGACTAAATAACAATCTAAAAATTATTAATTCAAATGAACAATACATTTCAAATGGAATAAAATAAGTGTGAGAATATGCCACCAAAAAAAGGATGTAACTGTATGATATTATTATTATTAGAGATTATATATTAGTAATGTTATTATTGTTTATTATTTATTTTTTAATTAGTATTAGCATGTACAGTTTTATTATCATTAATAATATCATTATTATTATTATTTTATAATTTCACATTTCATATTATATTAATTAGTTTATTCATACGTTTTCAAAAAAAAAAAAGTAGTTTAATCATACTATAAATTACGTTTTGTTTAGTAAAATATGAATAATCTAGAACTATTTTAATAATTTTTTTAAAAATACTATTATTACAAATATAGTAATTCATGAAGTTGGTGATAATATTTTTTTGATGATCTATTAATTTTGTTCGTTTTGATTAGTTTTATTTAAAAGTTTTAATATTTTGGTCAATAAGTTACATGTATTTAAAATAATTGCATAATACTTGATACTTATAAACTTTTGTCAACTACTATGAATCAAGCATATAATATTTTTTACACATGAAGACAACTAATTAAGGTATATATTAGAGATAAGCTGTAATAGTGTCAGGAGGGCTCGACTCCCGGCACATAGCAGAAGCAAGGCTGAGTAAAAGCCATAGAAGCTAAAGTATGAGCTATTAAATTGGATGATCTAGGTATAAAACTGACTACACAATGGTTTAACAAGGAAATGGTAAATCTGCATCTGTCGATGGCATAGCCTACGTAGGAACGAACTGACTCCGCAGACGAAGATAAACAGTGCTGTAGACTCGAGCAATTAGTGAGCAACTCGAGTGATTGCTCCCCGTGATCTCTTTACATGCAAAGACCTAGGCTATTAGTGGTGAAAAGCAAGACGGTAACAAAGCATTGAAGGCCGTAACATAAGCCCCATTCTCATCGAACAAAACCGCCCCCACCGAAGCTTTGTTGGAGGACGAGTGAAAGCCGGCGTCGAAGCGGCATGACCGTAGCGGCCCGACCGTACTCCCCGTGGCAGCAGGTTGCGGCACGGCAACATGGTCCTCGGCAACGGTGTGCATGGGTGCAACAGGTGGTCCGTGGCAGTTCGTGGCGGCAACTCCAATGGCCCGTGCTCTTGCGTCGACAGTATGGGCACAGCGCCAGGCATGCATAACGGCCGTAGCGAATGCCACATTTTTCGGGGCTGGGAGACATGCATCCCAAACTGCACCATTCCTTGCCTTCCAAATAAAATATAGAATAGCAGTAGTGAGGAATATTTTGTTAGAGTCTAGAATACTCAAAACTTCTTCAAACCAAGAATGAAAAACATTTGTGACACTAATAGGAATTGGGAGGTGGGATTCTCTCCAAATGGATTTAGCAAATCAATCTCCACCCTCTTTATAAGCAATTCTTGGTAGTGGGAAGGATATCTCTCTCTCCATAAGAAAATTTCCACTTGGGCGGGATTTTTAGTTTCCACGTAGTTCATTGTTAATTCCTTCCTCATTTCATCAGGATTAAAGGAAATCACAGTATCCTTTTTTTAAAAAAAATGGCGGTATACTAAGTAGCCAGTTAAGTTGGATCGTAATCGGCCATGCATAGTCATGCAGATTTAGCAATCACTTTAATTTCAAAACTATGTTATTTTACTAAAATTATATTAGTAACAACATACAAGACATTCACCAAAAAAAACATACCAACACTCCATTTTTCTTGAGGCTCGAATT
This sequence comes from Ipomoea nil, assembly GCF_001879475.1. Lineage (NCBI taxonomy): Eukaryota > Viridiplantae > Streptophyta > Magnoliopsida > Solanales > Convolvulaceae > Ipomoea > Ipomoea nil. The sequence continues at coordinate 5,432,118 of NW_017619742.1, forward strand.
CACAACCTTCCAAATGGAAATCCAACCCGAGTACCATTAGACCATATAGTCCTGATAAAAAATGCCCGACTATAAAAAGATATAATAACATAATCTATCATCTATAATAAACTTTTGGCCTAAAACATTTTCATATTGTCTATTACATGTAAATTAATAGACTTCTAATATTCAAAGAGTTCTAATTACATTGAGAAGCTAACCTATAATCTACATTTATTTACATATATAAATATACAGATATACACATACAGCTATTTACACATCTCTATTCGACAAAATGCTTTGAAAAAATAATCTATTGAATGTAATCTTGGGTTTTGAAACCTTTTCCACGCCGCCTTCATAGTTCCAAGACAATATTCAAAATTAAAAAACAAATTTCAGTCTCTATATAAAGCTCCCTTGATATCAATATTCACCCACAAGCTCCCTTAGATCAATTCAAGCGCAACGATGTATGGAAACTTGTTCCAAGACCAACACACCAAAATGTAATTGGCACTAAATGGGTCTTTTGGAACAAAGCAAATGAAGACGGCGTCATTGTTAGGAATAAAGCAAGATTAGTCGCGAAGGGGTATTCACAAGAAGAAGGCATTGATTTTGATGAGACATTCGCCCCCGTCGCACGGCTTGAAGCAATCCAGATATTCCTAGCATATGCAGCGCACAAGAATTTCATCATTTATCAAATGGACGTAAAATGCGCATTTCTTAATTGCTTACTTGAAGAAGAAGTTTACGTCGAACAACCACCCGGTTTTGAGGTAAAAGACGTTGGTGATCAAGTCTACAAATTAAAGAAGGCATTGTATGGGTTAAAACAAGCTCCGCGAGCTTGGTACGACACCTTGTCGATGTTCTTAATTAGTTGTGTTTTCACCAAAGGTCAAGTCGATAAAACCCTCTTTAGAATTCAAGAAAATAACCACATTTTATTAGTACAAATTTATGTTGATGACATTATTTTTGGAAGTACTGATAAATCTTTATGTGAGAAATTTTCTAAGCTCATGCAGAACAGGTTCGAGATGAGTATGATGGGAGAGTTAAATTACTTTTTGGGACTGCAAGTCAAGCAACTTGAGGAAGGAATTTTCATAAATCAAGCCAAGTACACAAGAGATCTTATCAAGAAATTTGGCGTAGATGGAAAACCCTCAGTCAAAATTCCCATGAGTACATCTCAAAAATTGGATAAAGATGATGAAGGAAAGGATGTCGACCAAATGATGTATCGAGGGATGATTGGATCGTTGCTATACTTAACCGCAAGTAGACCGGACATATCCTACTCGGTTGGCGTATGTGCGAGATTTCAATCAAAGCCCAAAGATAGTCATCTGATTGCAACCAAGAAGATAATTCGATATCTCAAAGGAACAATCAATGTGGGATTATAGTATCCCAAAGAAGGAGATTTTACACTAACTGGTTATTCAGATGCAGATTTTGCAGGTTGTAAAATAGACCGAAAAAGTACCTCAGGGACATGCCAGTTCTTAGGGGGAAGATTGGTCTCTTGGTTCAGCAAAAAGCAAAACTCTATAGCTACGAGCACTGCCGAAGCCGAATATATTGCAGCTGGGAGTTGTTGTGCACAAATCTTGTCGATGAAGCAACAATTGTTAGATTATGGGATTAAGTGCGAAAACGTTAGCATTTTATGCGATAATACTAGTGCAATCACCATAACCCAAAATCCGGTGCTTCATTCACGAACCAAGCATATCGACGTTCGACACCATTTTATCCGAGACCACGTCGAAAAGAAAGATTTGAAAATCGACCATGTTTCCACGGAGAATCAAATTGCCGACATTCTCACAAAGCCGTTGTGTGAATCTCGTTTTGCTACTCTAAGGCATGAAATGGGAATGATCGAAATGAGCTAAGCATTTTCTAAACTTTTTTAATATGTTTGATCTATGCATGTAATGTGTTACTTATGTGACCTACGTGTTTTAAATTTTTTCTTTATATTTGTGTGTTCATGTGATATGTATTTAGTTGTGTACATGTTTTCGTAAAATTTATGTGTCTAAATGTGTTAAAATTTTATCTTACGAAATTTACGTACATGTGTTTGTAATATGTATGTATCTATTTATTTGACACGTTTTGAAATAATTAATTTGTGTGATTTATTTACTAAGTGTGTTTAAATTAATTTAATTTGAGCTTAGTATGCAATTAAGGGGGAACAAATCTTTATTGGGTTAATTTTGTAGATAAAGCATCTGTTTAGGGGGAATTTAGAAATTTGCATGATATATGGGTTTCTATATATAAAGTTATATATTCTGATGATTGCTTGAAATTGAAGTATCAAATGTCAAAAAGTTAGGCCCAAAGTTGTAGAAAGTCAATTGTTTTAATTTTGTTTGGAACTTGAAGCCTTTTCAGAATATTAGGTATACATCTGTCAGTCCAAATTTTTATCAGATTTCTTTTCAGAAAATATATCAGCTTTATTGAAATATGAAATCGAGATGATAATATTTATCTGGAATATATCTATTGGTCTAACAGATTATTTTCGAGATTTTTTTATCTGATTTGCTCCAGGTTGGCGGTTATTCGAAGCACAATTTTTTGGCGCCATGTAGCCCACAAATGGAGTATTTAAATCTGAGCTGGCAAATTTAAATCATGTGGAAGGTCGAATTTATCCTCAAAGAGATCAATACTCTCTCTCCATCTACTAGAGGACAAAGAAGTAATTTCACACCTTTTTCCCTCAATTCTAACGGGTAGAAGAGGAGACTCAAAAAGAACAAAATTCTTCTTCTTCTTCCTCTCGCCGGCCGGAAATTTTGAACAAAGAGAAGCTAAAATCTTCCAATGCTTCTACACCCATCCAAAGCCTTCTACACAAACTCCTTCTACACATAAAAACCCATCACTCAAATCTAAAATCACACCCAAACGCTCTCTAAACCCAAATACCCAAACCCCTCACCCATTTCGGACTTCACCGCCGATTTTTTTTTTTTTTTTTTTTTTCCAAAAATTCCCAAACTCAAGCTCAACTCAATGGATGTTGATCAAATGGAGGTGGAGACAATCACCACTGGAGGGACAAGGAGATCTAGCTGTGTGCTTAGCGGGATGATACTCGACATCACCGATTTCAACAAGCAAGTGGATGACAAAACTTTAGGGGTAAAAATTATCAACTCTCTTGAATCTTGTGGGTTGTTAAATTTTTGCACCTTTAGATATGTTGGTTTCTATAGGGATGAGGTGATCGAGTTATATATGCATGCTAGAGTTGAAAACAATTCAATTATTTCTATGGTGAAAGGAGTTGAAATAGAAATAAAAGTCGATGATTTTCGGAGGATATTTAACCTTGTTGAAACAAATTTGCGGGTAGAAAATCATGTGCCTGATATCAATGCTACTTGGGCCGAGGTACGCGATGCAAACGCACCGCTAGCTCCTAAGATAAACGACAGTAAAAAGGACCTAAAAAAGGACTACGGACTCCTATTGGATATTGTACACAAGTGTGTTGAGTCTAGGTACCATTGCCGTGACAAGTTGTCGGGGGAAATATTGTTGATAATGGATATTATCTTGAATAATGTTTGTGTTGATTGGGGTGCATTTGTATTTGGGAGATTGTGTGAATCTTTGAAGAAGGCAAAACCGTTGGTTGATGGTTGGTTCCAACAAGAAATTGGTTATGGTTTTGCAATTGGAGAAATTTTGAGAACCAAAAGTGTGACTCTATCCAAAGCCAAACTTGTCACTAACCACAACTACCTCTTTCGACCAAACACAACCGAACCCAAAAATCCCACCGTACCCACCATACCCAAGCCTACCCGAAAAAGAAAACTATCAAACCCTTCCCTAGCCCTAAGACCGTTCATTCGTGAACCGAGCAATGAAGCATCCAACACCCCTGCAATTAGATCAAATGATGAAACATCTAGCCATCCAATTACCACACAACCCATAACCTTCCCAAACCCGAATCCTCTTGTCCTAAATTGTCCCGGAATGGCCGAAGGAGTTAATAGATTGGAGGTTAATACTGTTGAGAGTGACAGAGTTGAGGTTGGAAGTGTTGATAATATACCAACAATTGGGGCGGACAGTGCATTGTTGGAGGAGTTTGAGCGTGCACTAGCTTAGAGAGCTTGGAGGTTGGGAGATCACAACAAGTTGGTTGAAACAATTGGGCCAAACACCTTGGAAAGGGAGGAACTTGTATTGAGTTCGCTAGGTACACGTGATCTTGCCCGAGCCACCCGTTTATCGGTAATCAATTCTTGTTTCATGACCAAGCTTGCAAGAAAGAAAAGGATCGAGAAAAATGTAGTTGTTGAAGCCGCATCCGAAGTGCCGATTGGAGAGTTTGATCCTAATGAAATCCGCCTTGGCAACTATCAATTCAATGGAAGAAATTCGAAGGGCACCCGGAGAAGGATCTATGGCACGAATTGATGATGGAGGATTGCCGGAGTTGGACCCGTATCCTGCTACTTATGGAGATGAAAATTTGAGTTATGAGTCTTGCTTTCCTCATCCCGCAACGGAGGTTACGAGATCAATTCAAGACAATGTGAGTGCACCAAGCCATCAAATTTCTTTAAGTTTGGATGAAGCACAAAATTTGCCTAGCTTGCCAACTACTTGTGAGTTCTATGACCAAGATCATCCAAGGAATCGTAGCACCTTGATGCTTTGTTACAACAACGAGGAGGCCGAGCCAAATCTTGCCGAGATAATGCTTACTACTCCTCAAGATGATTTTACTCACACATTGCCGAATCCAACACCCTCAATACAAGTCGAAACATTATTCAATGTTCAATCCTTACGGAAGGAGATTGTTGGAGATGTCAAGGTAATTCTTCAAGAGTCCACAAGAGGGTTAAACACCAAGATGGATGCCATGGACAACAAGCTTGATGGCTATCATAAAGACATGGTTGACCGTGCTTTGCAATTGTTCAATAGGCAAGGCCTATTGAAAAATGAGATTGATACGGCAAAGGAGGAGTTGAAGAATGAAGTTATGAAATTGTTTGTTGAAATGGGAAAGCTTGGGTCCGAAACAGTCTCAAGGCTCAAGCTATTGGAGCAACAAATGAAGGGACTTCTACAACAAACTCACATCAATATGGATATTCTTGAAGGAGTTCGAGACAAACAAAATTCTTCCTCGGAGAGCTTTCAAAAGTTTGTTAATGTTGCCGAAAAGGGGGAAGGATTGGCAAGTCATTTTGTACCACAAGCGTATGCATATGCATCATCACAGCCGAGAGCTCCACAACCAAGAGGACCATTGGTGGAACTCATTCGACCAACAACAACAAGAGGTTGAGGTAGAGGCCATGTGAGCATGATAGATTATCTTAGAGGTACTTTCCCTAGCTCAAGCTCAACCCCTCATGATGTGTTGCCACCCACACCAAATGCACCAATGCCGAAGCCTATTGCCACAAGGATATAAAAATTGCAAGAGCTTCAAACCGAGTTGGGACATCGGAGTGAACAAATGAGCGATGACCGTACATTCGATGAGTGCATATTTTGGCATGAAGCAGGCGTGTTGAAAGGAGATAACATAAGAGAAGCTTACGGTAACTACGTAACCGGACAAGTTGCATCACCATTTCAACACAAGGGCCTCGAGAAGGACTTCAAGAAATTGAGGGCTCACATCAATGCTAAATTAAGAGAAAGGTAAAATTTGCTTGACAAATTCCATATTTTTGGTGAACATGATATTTAGCTAGCACATTATCTCTTTTGGTACGTTATTTATGCTAAGCTAAATGGGTTGACTTTGCATCACTAAAATTGGTACCATACCTATCTAGTGTGTCTTAGCTATTTTATTTTATTTGTGTTTAGTATGTTACAAAATTTTAATTTGGACCTAGAGCTAATTTGTAACACGTATAAAATGAGAATATAAAATTTAGGGGGAAGAAGAATTCAAGCTAAAAAGAAAGATGCAAACCCCACGATCAAAGTCTCAAGTATACGTTTAGGATTGTCCAATGTTAAAATCTCTAAGTCTCAGTTTTTGTTAAACCCGTCAATTGGCTAGTCGAAATAAAAACAATTAAAAGAAATTATTTTTCAAAATTGACAAAGCCAAAATGACTTGGGTATAAGTTTTGGCATCATCAAAAAGGGGGAAATTGTTAGGAATAAATTGTAAATTTTGATGAGCCGAATGTATTTTTGAAAAGTCAAGTAGTCCCCAATTTTATTCTATTTGAGTCAGTTTGAGTCTTCAGAGTATGGTGCACCCATATCGTGCAACCCATGTACAAGTCTGGAAGATCATAATTTATTTGAAGGAGTTAAGCGGGATTATAGTTTAACATAATTATGATTCGGATAAGTCACCAAGAACCATGCTAGAGGAGTTGGATGATACGCGTATAAGCTAGGCTAAACCGTATGGGAGACTAGCTATACCGTATAGGAGACTAACCAGTACCGTATGGGAGACTAACCAGTACCGTATGGGAGACTAACCAGTACCGTATGGGAGACTAACCCAAAATGGAGATTAGCTAGCTTGGAGACTAACCTCAATGGAGACTAGCTAGCTTGGGAGACTAACCCCATGAAGGAGACTAGCTAGCTTGGGAGACTAACCCCATGAAGGAGACTAGCTAGCTTGGGAGACTAACCCCATGGAGGAGACTAGCTAGCTTGGGAGAAATGGAGACTAGCTAGCTTGGGAGACTAACCCCATGAAGGAGACTAGCTAGCTTGGGAGACTAACCCCATGAAGGAGACTAGCTAGAAATGGAGACTAACCCCATGAAGGAGACTAGCTAGCTTGGGAGACAAACCCCATGAAGGAGACTAGCTAGCTTGGGAGACTAACCAAGATGGAGACTAGCTAGCTTGGGAGACTAACCAAGATGGAGACTAGCTAGCTTGGGAGACTAACCATGAAGGAGACTAGCTAGCTTGGGAGACTAACCAAGAAGGAGACTAGCTAGCTTGGGAGACTAACCATGAAGGAGACTAGCTAGCTTGGGAGACTAACCAAGATGGAGATTAGCTAAGGAGGAGACTAACCAAGTTGGAGACTAGAAAAAGGGAGACCAACCAAGTCAAATGCACAAGTCTCACAAAAGCCATGCACTGATGAAGAAACACACCAAGTATGGTGGACCAAGTGCAAAATCGAAACAGAGCATCTCACCATGAACAACTATGAAGTTTTTACAGAAGGTTCCAGTATATCATTCTACAAGGATCATGAAGGAGAAAATAACTGATATATTTTCATCTGAACATCAATCTTTTACGGTGGAACCGGAGACGCTCGAAGGAGGCTGATTCACGGAGATATTACTTCATACTCAAGCAAGAATGAGCAGATGAATTATTTGATCAACTTGACATGTCAGAGCATTTATGAAGGACAAGAAAAAATCAAGCTTGCCGCGCCGAACTTATTCAAATTTTGGAGGCTACAAAATTCAAGACACAACAATGGGCAAAATATTCAAATCATCTGACAAAAGGAGAAAAGACTTCTACCTAATATTTCAGATCAAGTTGATAATATTATTTGATCAACTACAATTCGAAATGGACGGTCGAGATCGAAAGTTGATCAACGGGCAAATAGCTTTCATTGGCTATAAATTGCCCAAGCAGATTTGAAGACAAACACCGCTGATCAATTAAAAGATATACAAGCAAGACAAAAGCAAGCAATATTCAAATCAGCCAAAAAGCAATATATTGAGCTATACACGATTAAATTCAAGTCTGAGTGAGAGAAAAATTTTATCTCTTTGTAACATTCTCTACTGAGTGTAGAAAGAGGGCGGAGTAACTAGAGAGAGTGAAAAACCCTGGTTGAGTGTAGCTTTGTGCGTAGAACTCGGTGTAAAGGGCAGAGTAACAAGGGGATCGGAGTTTGTGAAAACCCTGTGAGAGCGTAGCTTTGTGCGTAGTTCTCGTGGTGTAGGAGTACAGCTTGGTGCGAAGTACTCGGGAAGGCGGAGTAACAAGAGGAGCTTGCGAAAAACCTTGGAGGAGTGTAGCTTTGTGCGAAGCACTCGGAGAAGTGTCGGTGGACACTTATTCACTATTGTATCTGGGTGATCGAAGAATAGTGAATTTCCTCCTTGAAGTGAAAAGAGAAGAGTGGACTAGGAGAATTACACCATCTCCGAACCACTATAAATCTCCCTCTCTATTTACTTACTGCTCATATATTTTGTGCATGCTTATTCTAACTGCGAACTAACCCGATTACGATTTATTGCATACCTTTATCGGTCTGGGTTTGATAGCTCCCACGTTTGCATGCAAGTCCAACTTTACGTACATCATTTTTGAACCATATCAAGTGTTTCTAACGTGTTGCATGTTTAGAATCTCTCTTTGAGCATTGCATAATTAAGCATAACACTTTACCGCTATCTATTCCGTTGTGCACTCTAAGTTGTTTATCTTGTTGATGCTTGTTACTTAGAGTTGAAATTACCAAAGTGTTATTTGCCTTGTGTGTTTTCGAAGAAAGTTTGAAAAGTTAGAGAAGTCTATTCACCCCTCCTCTAGACTTCTCGCCACCCTTTCAGGACGAACATTTACCTTTTTATAATTATAGTAAATTTATAATATAAATTGATTTGTGATTCATATCAAATATTGAATTTATTTCTATCCAAGTAATTTATTACTTATATTTAGAATATGTAGTTTAGAAGTTCTATCGTCCATGCTTGAGCAGGCCGAATGGCGCTTAGTTTTCTTAGTTGTTTTTGGGTTTATCCCTCCTTTACGTTCCAAAAAAAAAAATTAATTTTAAAAAAAAATGAAATTAATCTAACTAAAAAAATATTTATAAATAGGTAGAAGTGTCAAATATGCCCATCTACTACTGCGAAATGCTCAATTTCTACCATGAACTAAATTAAGTGTCAAATAGGCCCATCTACCAGCTAAATTTGTTCGTTTAACTTTTTTTACAGGTTACTAGCAGGTTGCCTATTCAATTATTAAAAAAAAATAAAAATTCAAATCAATGGTGCGTCACCAACTCTTAATGTTGTCACTTTGCTTGTTGATTTGCAGTACGGTTTTCGTAGGGCTCCAAATTTCGGATGCTGATTCCGGGTCACGCCGGAGTATTGATCTCGTTCTCGTTACTCAACGGTGTCTTTTCTTACTTCCTTTCATGAAAGCTTATCACTTTACACTTTACATCTTCTTTATTGTCTATTAGCTGCTACTGCAATTACTGGTGTCATACTAGCTTTTCATCACATGAAAGTGGACACACAAACATTAGAATTTAAAACGCCTGATATTGTTTGAGCTTTTCAAAATTCGGGTGCTTGGTAGATGAAGACTGATGTATCAAATGCTTGTTCCAATTTCTAACTTTGGAGTCATTTGGTTTTCTACTAAACCCTCATTGCCTAATGCATTCAGGGAAGTTGCAGTAATCTCAGTCAAGAATGTCTCAGGATCTGTACATGTTGATAAGGATGGGAGTTGGGTTTGCACTGGCAGAAAAACGCATAAGACGGATCGCCTTCCTTGGATGCATTATATATATATATATATATATATATATATATATATATATATATATATATATATATATATATATATATATATATTAATAATTGAATAGGCAACCTGTTAGTAACCTGTAAAAATAGTCAATCAAACAAATTTAGTTGGTAGATGAGCCTATTTGACATTTAATTTAGTTCGTGGTGGGAATTGAGCACTTCACAGTAGTAGATAGACCTATTTGACAGTTCTGCCTTATAAATATGATATTAATATAGAAGAAGTGTGGTTTATTATGTGTTTTTTAATCAAACTATTTTATCCAATTAATTATGTTTCATATTTTATTATGAATATCTTTTGTCACTAATTGTTTTGATTTATTTCTCTCAATAATTAAGATTTTATGCTATGTTCTTATTTGTAAGTTTTGTTTTATAAATTGTTATCAATAATTACTTTATTATTTTTTATAAAATAATGTCATTGTTTATAAGTTCATTTGGTTCTAAATTATTTATTTATTTTTATAAATTATAATTTTTATTTATGAAAGTACTGATGCAACTATTGATTATTTTGGATTTAGAATGCATCTATAATTATTTTCATGTGTATGTAAAATTGTTAAAAACTTGAGAATCTTATTTCAGGTGTTACCGATCATGCCACTCCGGATATGGCTGCTCTCTCCTTCTCGGATGACTACAATGGTAATGACACATTACGTCGGTGATGGTATGAGATTACCTATTAGTCGTATTGGTCATGCTACATTTAATTCCCCATCTAGATCTTTTCACTTGTCTAATATCCTTCATGTTCCTAGTTTGTCTACATCTCTATTGTCTGTTCAAAAATTTACATAAGATAATATGGTGTTCTTTGAGTTTCACCCATCTTTTTTTTTGTTGTGAAGCATATCAACAGCAAGGAAATTCTTCTACGGGGTAATAGTTCTGGGGGGCTTTACAAGCTTCCCATTCCGAGTTCGTCACCAACTGCGTTTCTCTCGGCTAGAGCTTCAGCATCTGTGTGGTATGATCGTCTTGGTCATCCTCATCAACGAGTTCTCAGTCAAATTCTTTCGTCTTGTTCGGTTAGTGGGTCTAGCAGTAATATTCATTGTTCTTCCAGTCTATGTAATGCATGCCAGTTAGGGAAATCTGAACGGTTTCCCTTATCGCGTGTTGAGTCGTCTAGTTCGTGTGTCCTTGATTTAATTTACACAGACATTTGAGGACCTGTTCCTATTCTTTCTACTAATGGATATCGTTATTTCGTTATATTTGTTGATGACTACTCTCGTTACACTTGGTACTTTCTTATGTCACAAAAGCCTGATCTCTATGCTATCTTTGATAAGTTTCGGGCTATGATTGAACGTTCATTCAATCGCAAAATTAAATCCATTCAGTTTGATCTAGGAGCTGAATATAAAAATTTACACAGAACCTTGGCTCAGTTAGGCATTCTTCATAGATAGTAATGTGCGTATACTCATGAACAAAATGGTCGGATCGAAAGAAACCATAGACACATTGTTGAAACTGGTCTAGCTCTCTTAAGTCGTGCCTCAATTCCTTCTAAGTTTTGGGATTATGCTTTTGAGACTATGGTTTATTTAATTAATAAAATGCCATCCGCTGTGACACATAAATTCAGTCCTCATCTTCTATTACATAAATCCCCTCCATCCTATTCTTTTCTTCTTGTCTTTGGTTGTCTGTGTTATCCTTATTTGCATCTCTACAATCGTCATAAGATGTGGGTCTTTTCCATGTGTTTTCCTAGGCTATCCTGAGTCATTTAGGGGCTATAGGTGCATGGACCTTCGGACTAACAAGGTATATATATGCAGGCATGTTCGGTTTGATGAGAATGTTTTTCCTTTATGCAAGACAGTTTTGTAGGCACCACTAGTTCAAACGACTCAACCATGGGTTGAGTCTGTTCTTGTTCCAACTTCATCGTCCGTCTCGGCTCAACCGGTCTCGCTTGAACCGGTCCCGACCAGCAGCGAATCTAGCCAGCCAGAACCGGCCCAGGATGGGCCCTCGGCGGACACCGAACCTACTGCCGCTCAGCGACACCGTGGCCGACCGAGAGGTCGGTCGTTGCTCCCCACGGTTCAGACTCACTCTATGGCCACTCGTAGTCACGCTGATGGTCCTCTCTTGGCTTTATCAGCCCAGGTTTTTCCCACTGAACCTACTTGTTATACACACGCTATTAAACCTGATGAATATCGCAAGGCTATGGATGATGAATTTAATGCGCTCCTTCTTAATAAAACCTGGTATCTTGTCCCATCTCAGTCTAATATGAATATTATTGGGTGTAAATGGGTTTTTCACACCAAAAGGAAAGCTGATGGGACAATCGATCGATACAAAGCAAGATTGGTAGCAAAAAGATTTAATCAGGTACCCGATCAAGATTTTTTTTATACCTTCAGCCCAGTGGTCAAACCGACTACTATCAGGTTACTTATATCTTTGGCTATATCCTCTGGTTGGGTTATCAAACAGCTTGATGTGCATAATGCTTTCTTGAATGGGTCTTTTATCTAAGACTGTCTATATGAAGCAACCACCGGGATACATTGATAAAAAATTTCCCAATCATGTTTGTCTATTGAAACGTTCCCTATATGGATTAAAACAAACCCCAGAGCTTGGTTTAATCGCTTACATACCTTCTTGATTGGCAGCTGGTTTTAAAGATTCAAAAACAGATGTATCTTTGTTTTACTACTCACAGGGTTCAGGTTTCGTTTATGTTCTTGTTTATGTTGATGACATTCTTGTAATGGGCAATGATCAAGGTCTTATCAACTCCCTTCTAACTGTTCTATCATCTGCATTCAAGATTAGGGATCTTGGTAAACCTGGTTTCTTCCTAGGGATTGAAACAATCAAGTGTAAGGATGGAAATTTGCTCTCTCAACAAAGATACATAACAGATATCTTAAAACGTGCTGGCATGACATACTGTAAACCTCTAGCCACTCTTATGTCTGCTTCTAAATACACTATCTCCAATGCTGATTTATATGACGACGCCACACACTATAGAAGTCTGGCAGGTGCTTTACATTATCTTACAATTACTGCCCATACTCGTCCTTTGTAGTAAATCAGCTGTGTCAGCACATGCATGCGCTTACAGTCTCGCATTGGGAGCAATTGAAGCGTGTTCTAAGGTATGTAAAGGGAACTATCACTTCTGGTTTGTGAATTCGGCGATCAGTATCCAGAGAATTACATGCTTTCTTAGATTCTGATTGGGCTGGCTGTCCTGAAGATCGTAAATCAACCAGTGGGTATGCAAGAAACAACAGACTGTTGCTAGATAATCTACTGAAACCAAGTATAAAGCTTTAGCAGATGTCTGTGCCCAGGTAATCTGGACTGTCTCGCTTCTACGAGAAATCGGCATAACCGATGTGCCCGCTCCCAATCTTTGGTGTGATAATCTTGGAGCTACATATATGTGTGCAAACCCTATTTTTCATGCTAGAACCAAGCATATAGAAATTGACTACCATTTTGTTAGAGACAGAGTTGCGAATGGTGATATATAGGTTAACTTTATTTCAACCAAGGATCACTCGGTTTTCGTTTCTTAGGGACAAGCTACAAGTCATCAGCGTACCTTATGTTTGAGGGGGAGTATTAGGACTCTATGTATTTGAGTTTGATTATGATTCCCTATTCCAGTCTCTCTGAGACTTCCTTCTTATATATACCTATAATCTGTACGTTGTATTCATTCAATACACAACTCTATTAGCTCTCATCCTAGCTACCAAACACCTCATAAATTTTCTATTTTTATTTAGTAATTTTATCAAATCCTCTATTATAATAAAGCCAAACATTTTTTGTAAATAAAAAAAATATTTTTTCCCGCTCTTGAAAAACGACAACGTCTTTTCTGTTTCACTTTTTTTTTTTTCTTTTGTGTGAGTGGAAGGCCAATCAAATTCATCTATTCTGGCCTATCCTTAATGACGTCATTCTTATTTATTTATTTATTTTTTTAAATTGGTTGTTCGAAGCGTATGTTGTCAGGCCATATTTGTAGGGGTGACCACGGTTCGGTTCGAACCAGACGGTTCGAACCGAACCGTGCACTGTTGAATCGGAACCGGAACCGAACCGTCCGTACGGTTTTGGTTCCAGTTCCTAACCGGAACCAATATGGTTCCGGTTACGGTTTGAGATGAAAAGGAACCGGAACCGGCGGTTCCGGTTCCAAACCGAAAAAATTAAATATTATAGTGTTTTTAATTTTTTTTTTAATAATTCCGGTTAGAACCAGCGGTTCCAACCGGAACCGCCGGTTTTGAACCGGAACCAGAACTGGAACCTTACTATAAGGTTCCGGTTCCGGTTTCGCCATCCACGGAACCGAAACCGGCGGTTCCGAACCGGAACCGGAACCATGGTCACGCCTACATATTTGTAGGGAGTGGCCTATAGTCTGTTTGCGTATCCACCCACACATGCTTCTTGATAGGAAGCGTGTGGTTTCAACAAAGCAGGGTATGGGACTGTTGTACGGACTACAAGATACATGTTTTGAGACTTCAGCCTTTATTCAAATGGAAACTAAAAAAAAAAAAAAAACAAATTACATATTTCTGAGATCAAGAAAGAAGATGTCCAGGCAGTTTATTATGGGTGCCCAGCTTCATACTCAGCAGACCACAAAGGCGATTAGGGTGCGGAACTATGTTGTCACTGAAACCAGGAGAGAAAAATAAAATTAGAAGGCAAGAATGTGTGTTTCATGATCAGGTGTGTTACTGCTACATTACCATCTTTTTTTGCTACTTTGTTTATCTTTTATTATATTTGATTTGCACCATGTTCCGGTTTTGCTTTGGATATGTGTCTCGATTCTGCACCATCTATACCATATTTGTAAAACAGTTCTCTTTATACTAGAAAGGCACATGCATGCTGATCAGGAGTAAATATCATAAACAAATCTTGCTTACTTGGATCTGGAGCCATTTGTTCGGTTGATCTTTTCGCTTTCCATGTTCGCATACATCGTAGATAGAATATCCGGCAATGAAGTTGTAGATGGTCCGATCAGCCTCCTTGATTTTCCAGACAGTGAGGTTATCTTTGTGTTTATTTTGTGGAGAGATTCACGGGTATGTACAAATAAAAATTAACACTGAAAAATTAATAAATATTACATGTATAGTTATACTTACATTTTTAATAAAATTAATTCTAAGCTAAGAATTCAAGTACGTTTTCATGTTTCGACAACCATTACTTTCTTTGCTAATTTAGAGGATGTCAAAAATTTAATTGGTAAATTTGTTAAATTAATAATAGTCTGTGCATCGCACGGGACATTACTAATTTTAATTATTTTACGAATGAAATGTGTTGTAGATCATTATTGTGATATGAAATATATTAATTTATGCTAATATTCTTGTCAACTCCAATAATCAATTTGGAGTTAAATTTTCAACTATTTGGTAAATGACGACTTGAACCAAATAATTTTAAAAAAGTTGTTTCTTCTAGCTAGGTTTCATTTTCTGTACCGCCTCGACTGACATGTATTTTTGTTGCATGTATGTGTAATGTGTCTTGTGATGCGTCCATAAACGTTTTCTATCTGATCGATTACCCAGTGGCCTAGTTATATATATATATATATATATATATATATATATATATATATATATATATATATGGAAGGGCTCGCGTGCATTTAGTCCTTTCCGTGAGAAATGAGATTGAATCTAAGCCTTACGTAGCAGTTGATCCAACGAATAAGATTATCAGCAAAATATAAACGCGAATTGCTCATTAAGGGCATTTTGGTCCTTTTGATTATATTAAAAAAAATTCAAAATTACTGATCTTCTTCTTCTTTGCGCGTTTTCAAAATTCTCCATTGATTTCTAATCTCCGATATTTCCTAATCTCAGACGATTTTGCAATCTCTACAAAATTGGCAATAAAATCTATTCTCTTCATCGTTCAATAGCTTATTCTTCAAACGAAAACCTAAACCCAGCAACAACATGAACCGATCAAGAATGGAAGAATTCGATCAAGGTATATTACACAAATTTTATCGCTTATTTGGAATTAATTTTATCTGCTCTTGTATTGGCCTCCTTCTTGTCTTAATTACACGCACATTAAAAAACTACATGCATGCAACTTAACAACTGCATTACTGACCTAATTTAATTATTCCGAGCCTAAAGACTTACACACATAGATGATTAGGTAGCCGCATGTTAATTTTTACAGATGAACATATTACAGTTTTCACTGATGCAGGTTAATTGCCGGTGTAAAATTTTAAAGAACCCTTACGCATGTTATCTGTTAAACACACGCACGTTCATTGCTTTCCAGACGCATGTTAATGTTAATGGACTCACTGATGCACGTTAACTAATGGCCTAACATTTTAAAAAACACTTACGCATGTTAACTGTTCAACATACGCACCCTAACTATTAACCTGACGCATGTTAAGTGCTCACCTGACGCATGTACTCTTGTATTTTATAAACCTGACATATTGACAATGATCTAATTAAATTAACGCATATTAAGTATTCACACTACGCACGTAGAGGCTTACAACAACGCAATAATAACTTCATGCTTATGTGTTACAGTTCCCAGTGACTTGCAATCTCTGAACAACCCCAGTTTGAGCCCCAGCAGCAGCAGCAACGGTTATACATTGACCATATCTCCTGGAATGACGCAGTATTGGACTCCACACTGTGAAGATGAAATCAAACCAGCGGTTGACATGATTTTTAAAATATTGGATGCCGGTATTGAATTCTACAACAATTATGCTGCCAAAGTCGGGTTTGACACGAGGTCTAGTTCCTTCACTACAGCACGCGACGGGACGAAAATTCAAAAGCAAATCGTTTGCAATAGAGAGGGATTTAAGAATACGCGTGCTCAACATTGTCACTCAAAACCAACTGCAGATGCGGGGGAAGGTCCTTCGCGTCCAAAGCGGCGGAGGGTTTCAAACAGAACTAGTTGCAGAGCTAGGATTATTTTTAAGTACATTGGAGCAGCTGGGTACCAAGTTAAGACATTTATTGAAAAACACAATCACATCATGTCTTCTGTTCTTGCAAGGCAGTTCCTAAAAGGAAATAGAAACATCTCCAGTTTTCATTAGAAGTTTATACTAGATTGTGCTAAGGAAAATATTGGAGCATCAAAATCACACGGTTTATACAGTCAGATTGTGGGGGATTACTCTGAAGTTGGGGCAACTGTAGTGGACTTTAAAAATGTCAGAAGGAATCTCAGAGCATACATATTGGGTGCTGATGCACAAATACTCGTGCATAATCTTATTAAAGAACAAGAGATGTGCCCTACATTTGCTTTTGACTATGAAGTTGATGAAGATGAGCAGATGAGTAGACTGTTTTGGGCAGATCCAATGTCAAAAAAGAATTTTGCTGCATTTGGAGATGTTGTCTCTTTTGATGCCACATATTCAACCAACAAGTATTATTCTATTCACATTCTTGCGTGCGTTTCATTAATTAGTTCACATTAAGCATTGCCTGATATGTTGAGCCAGGTTAAGATTTAGACAGGTTCACTACTTACTTGAAAAGAATTGTAATATAAGTAAGCGCACATTGTCGCTTTATACCACGCATCTTAAACACTAATGTCGCGCATATTAATGAGTAACATCCAGAATTAGACTTCAAGTACATGTGTCTGCGATTTTAAGACTTAATGTGCGTCATGCTAATGCTCTAAGTGCGCCAGTTTGACACCTGTATACTGTGATGACGCTTTTTGTCTTGTAGGTACGATCTGGTTTTTACACCCTTCACCGGAGTTGATAACCATAAAAAATGTATAACATTTAGCGCTGGACTATTGTTGAAAGAAGACATTGAGTCTTATGTTTGGCTCTTTGAGAAATTTAAAAAGGCAATGGGTATGGAACCAAGAATAATTGTCACCGATTAAGATCCAGCTATGAAAGTGGCAATTCCAAGAGTTTTCAAGCAAGCCAGGCATCGCTACTGCATGTGGCACATTATGTGTAAAGTTGGGGAAAAGGTGGGTCCTACGTTGAACAAGAATGAGGAGTTCAAGAACAAACTGAACTCAATCGTTTGGATGTCATCTTTGGAACCTCCTGATTTTGAGAAACAGTGGAGAGAGCTCATTGAAAAGTACAACTTAGCCGAACACAATTGGTTTACAACTATGTTTGAGGCTAGAAACCATTGGATCCCAACCTATTTTAGAGATGACTTTATGGGGGGTCTACTCAGGACAACGTCTCGTTCCGAAAGCGAGAACTACACGTACAGCCGTTTTACTGGCCCACAGTCTAGCATAGTTGAATTCATGATGAACTTTGACAGTGCTCTTAAATCACAACGTAACACAAACGCAAAGCTCAACAGTGACAATGAAGGCTACAATCCAGATATGAAGACGCCTCTAGGGATC
Organism: Ipomoea nil; assembly: GCF_001879475.1. Taxonomy (NCBI): domain Eukaryota; kingdom Viridiplantae; phylum Streptophyta; class Magnoliopsida; order Solanales; family Convolvulaceae; genus Ipomoea; species Ipomoea nil. The sequence continues at coordinate 5,450,165 of NW_017619742.1, forward strand.
GAAAAACACGCTTCAATCGTCTACACCATTACTGTTTTCTATCAAGTTCAGGAAGAAATATGTGCCTCCTGTTTCAAATGTATAGTGTTGAGTGTTAGAGAAGATAGTGGAATGTTGCACTATGATATTATGGATGGAAAGAACAAAATATTTACTGTGGTGCACAGTGTAAATGACCATGAGGCCAAATGCAGTTGCAAGATGTTTGAGATGGTTGGACTGTTGTGTAGACACATATTTGTGGTCTTTAGAGACCTTGAAACGATCCCTCTGAGGTATGTGGTTAATCGTTGGACTAAGGATGCATCTTTAAAGGCTACATTTGAAATAGATGGTGTCATTTATGATCAGAATGGACCAAAAGATGAAAAGAAGATGGTGTTGAACAAACTGTGGGCAGATGTACACTGTTGTATTGATCTAGCAGGTTCAAACATGGAGCAATTGGCTGCATTTTCGCAAGTGATTAATGAATAGAAACAGCTGCTAATGTCAGGAAAAGAAAAGTTATCCCCTCAGCACAACAGGAAGACTGTTATAGAATCCTTTTGTGGATCAACAGAGATTTCAGAGATCAATATACTTCCACCGAAACATGCAAAGAACAAGGGCAGCGGCAAACGTATCAAAAGCAACAAGGAGTTGGCAATGGAAAAAGAAAAGAGCAGGAGGTGCAATTTTTGTTGTGTTAGAGGAGATCAACATGACACCAGGACTTGCCCACTTAACCCCAAAAATAAGGACAAACAAAAGTGTAAGAAAAAGGCATAACAGACTATTTTTACAACGCCTTTACTGTCGAGAACGAAAATAGATAGCAAATATGAAACACAAATACTTAGTTAACTCATTTCAGAATGCTTTTTACAGTTGAGATACTTGAATTTAATGTTCAGCTATTACTAGTTTTTGTTTTTATCACCGATTTGTGTTTAACAATCACTGCTACTAGCTTAAAGTGCGTGTCATTAATACTTTACCTGCGTGCAGATAATTCTTAATATGCGTTGATTACACTTTTAACGTGCGCTACATTAAAGCTTAATATGCGTAATACGGAAACAGAATGTGCGTTGGTTTATGTATAGAAACTTTGGTCCGTGGTAAATGCCAAAGTCTTTACATGCATCGATTAACATTTAACTTGCACGACATTAAAGCTTAATATGCGTAATCTGGACAAAGACAATGTTTAACACCTTCTTTTTCTAATATGCGTTTATTTATTAGTTAATATAGGATGGTTAAAAATAAGTCTAATATGCGCGATTGCAAAACTTAAAGTGCGTTTGTTTGATTATGAAATAATTTGCAGATAAAATGGTACATACATAACCGATTGCCACATATTTATTTCTTCTAGTACTTTGAAGACATCTCTTCTGGTTCTGGCAGCATCCGACACACCGCCAGCCTACCACAATGCTCAGCTCAGCCTTTGGATGATGTTTGGTTACAACATGATGAGCTTGCAGCTGAGATTGACGAATAATGTTTCAGGTTTAGAATGTGTTGTTTTTGTAGTTAGTTACAATCACTACAAGCTGGAGGGCGAGGAAAATGAAAAGGGCATAGAAGATAGGGAATAAATGAAGATGGTTCTTCTATACGTGCAGAAACGTGAGAGATAGCCATTTCAATAACCTGATGCTCAGTTGTGTGTTGTTCCTTCCAATTTATAGGCGAATGACTTGGTCACATGCACTGATTAGAGATTTGAATGTTGCGTGATTTACAGACACATTAGATTTTTCAAGATTTTCTTTAATGGGTGCGTTTTTTAAGGCATTGAATGACCATTCAATGTTATCCGTTTTCCCAACTACAAATGCCTTAAAGTTCTGACATCAAATATCTTTGAGTATTACGTAAAGACGGATTGGTATAAAAGACTTAATGTGCTTTGCTTTGCTCTGTTACATGCGCGAGCTACAAGAACAACATGCGTGTAAATATACATTTAGTTAATTTGCATCGAAATAAGAGATTTTTTAAAGCCAAAAGTTTAAAGTGCGTCTGGAAACCAATTAAAGTGCGCGAAATATCACTTTAAGATGAGTTTCTTATATTTTATTAAATAAAAAACAAATAAAATATAATAAAAAAAATCAAGTCTTTATGGGGGTTCGATCTTAGGCAAAATTAGTTTTATCAAAGACTTTTACCATTTCACCAATGGGCTTATCCATTACTTTGATTATATGAAAAATATTAAACAACAATTCCTGGAAATTAAAAACTAACAAAAAGCTTAACATGTGCAACACGTACGCCCAATATGTGTAATACGGCAACAAAATGTGCGTATGATATATTGAAATATTTTTCAATATTTTAATTTTTTTTTCCGTTTTTAATTTATCTTTGATATATTGAAATATTTTTCTTCCATTTTTAAATCCTTTCCATTGTTAGAATGCGTATGTATGTATAACTTAATATATGGAGAAAAATAATTTAAACTGCGTGTCATTAATACTTTACCTGCGAGCAGTTAATTCTTAATATGCATTGATTACCCTTTTAACGTGCGCTCCATTAAAGCTTAATATGCGTAATACAGAAACCGATTGTGCGTTGGTTTATGTATAAAAATTTGGTCCGTGGTAAATGCGAAAGTCTTTACATGCGTCGATTAAAATTTAACTTGCGCGACATTAAAGCTTAATATGCGTACAAAGACAATGTTTAACACTTTCTTTTTTTAATATGCGTTTATTTATTAGTTAATATAGGATGCGTTAAAAATAAGTCTAATATGCGCGATTGCAAAACTTAAAGTACGTTTGTTTGATTATGAAATAATTTGCACATATTTATTTCTTCTAGTACTTTGAAGACATCTCTTCTGGTTCTGGCAGCATCCGACACACCGCCAGACTGCCACAATGCTAAACTCTCAGCCTTGGATCATGTTTGGAAGCTAGATGATGAGCTTGAAGCTGAGAATGACGAATGATGCTTTAGGTTTAGAATGTGTTGTTTTTGTAGTTAGTTACAATCACTACAAGCTGGAGGGCGAGGAAGATGAAAATGACATAGAAGATGAGGAATAAATGAGGAGGATTCTTCTGTACGTGCAGAAACGTGAGAGATAGCCATTTCAATAACCTGATGCTCAGTTGTGTGTTGTTCCTTCTAATTTATAGGGGAATGACTTGGTCACATGCACTGATTTGAGATTTGAATGTTGCGTGATTGACAGACACATTAGATTTTTCAAGATTTTCTTTAATGGGTGCGTTTTTTAAGGCATTGAATGACCATTCAATGTTATCCGTTTCCCAAACTACCAATGCCTTAAAGTTTTGACATCAAATATCTTTGAATATTACGTGGATTGGTATAAAAGACTTAATGTGCTTTGCTTTGCTCTGTTACATGCGCGAGCTACAAGAACAACATGCGTGTTAATATACATTTAATTAATTTGCATCGAAATAAAAGTTTTTTTAAAGCCAAAAGTTTAATGTGCGTCGGGTAACCAATTAAAGTGCGCGAAATATCAGTCTAAGATGTGTTTATTATATTTTATTAAACAAAAAACAAGTAAAATATAATAAAAAGATCAAGTCTTTATAAGGGTTTAATCCTGGGTGGAATTAGTTTAATCAAAGACTTCTACCATTTCGCCAGTGGGCTCATCCATTACTTTGATTATATGAAAAATATTAAGCAACAATTCCTGTAAATTAAAAACAAACAAAAAGAAAAAAAAAAGAATATATTTAAAATGCAATACGTACGCTCAAGATGCATAATACGGCAACAAAATGTGTGTTGCATTATGTATTAAAACTATAGTCCGTGTCAAATACAAAAAAGCTTAACATGCGCAATACAGTAACATAATGTGCATTAGAAAATACGTGAGTCTGGATGTTGTTTTCCGGACATAGTAATATGCGTAGAATTTGGTCTTAATGTGCGTTTTTTTTTTATATCTTATATTTCCTTGAAAAAAATCTTAATGTGCTTGAATTTTTCTATTAAATTATCATGTAACACGAAACTATTAAGATCCAAAATTACATAACGTCCATTGATTTTACTCTAATAGTACTCGGATTTGCTAGTTTATTTAACCATTATCAAAAACAACCCAAAAGAAAAAAATGAATAAAATGCAGAAAGATTTATTATTTACATTGAAATAATTTACACTTTGAACTGCTACTGCTACAGAGGCGGACATGAGAGCTTGCTTTTAATAACAAAAAAAAAAAAAAAAAACAAAACCAGGCAAACGACAGGATCTGTCTATACCTTTTAGAGATATTCCTTTTGGTTAAGCCTGCATTAAGGTACCAAAAGATATATCTCCAAATGGAGTAGAGGATCTTGCCGCATGTCTGGGCTAAAACAACACATTATAAACCTGAAAAGATTGACTTCTATGAATCTAAAATCTAACTGATCCAGATGTATTGGACTGCCCCACATGTTATATTCAACTTACAGCCAAAGTTGATCTCTAAATTGAATATCCAAATCAGTTAGCATTTAGATCCACAGAAGAAGATCCTTTTAGGCTTAAAATGTGTTGCTTTAGATGAAAACAACGATAACATGTGCTCTACTCAAATGATGTCGGCTCCGCTAATAGTTCCTTTACATCCTCGTATAAACTTCCAGGGTTGAGATATAGTATTTGATCCATGGGATGTTTAGAATGTGTTGTTATTGTAATCAACTACATTGACAAACAAGTAGAAGGAGGGCGAGTATGATGAGGATGGGTAAACATCCTAATGAATGTGAAGAAAATGACGAAGAATGAATGATGGTCTGTAAAACTAAAATGACACGGTTTCAATATGTATGCTGTATGGTAAGGTGATACTCCACTTTTATAGATGAATAACTTGGTAAAATTCACCGATTGCAGAAATTCAATGTTAACCGTTTAGTTAATTGCTTATTCGACGCCTAATAAAACGCAACCATTGCAGAATCTGTTTTCTATTATTATTCAAATATTTTTTATTTTTTTCCATTTTTAATTTATCTTTGATATATTGAAATATTTTTCTTCTATTTTTAAATACCTTTCCATTGTTAGAATGCGTATGTATGTCTAATAAATTAATATATGGAGCAAAATAATTTAAAATGCGTCTATTAATATAACAATGTGCGACGGGGTATTCTTAATCTTAAAATAATGTGCTTCAATTTATATTCACTAAAATGCGGACGTTAACACGTTATTATGCGCGTCTTTCATTCTTAATGTGCATGAGATTGTATATTCACTGACTTAGACCCGATAAAAAAAAAACAAATCAATTGGTGAGTTTTTTTTACGTATTGAATGACCAGTCAACTTTAGAAGATTGCTGACATCGAAATTGACTTGTCACTTATTTCCAATGCCAACAAGTACATGTCTATCGGGAATTGTTGCTCTAATATGCGTTCAATTTACACTTAACATGCGTGTGAGTGTATGTATAACTTAACATGTGCAAAAAATATAATTTAAAATGCGTATATTAATATTTGAATTTGCGTGGGGGATTTTTAAACGAATATGCGTTACATCGACTAATATATGATATATTATTGAAATATTTTTCAATATTTTTATTTTTATTTTTCAATATTGCGTATGTATGTATAACTTATAACTTAATATATGGAGCAAAATAATTTAAAATGCGTCTATTAATATGACAATGTGCGATGGAGTATTCTTAAAAGAAAATGCGTCAATGATGAAATTTCATTCATCAATAAATTGTATGACGAAAATAATAACAAATAACATAATACACATAAAATCTTGATATTTTCGTCGTTATTCATCCTTATTACGCAGCCTCCTCATTGATTCAATCCTCATTAGCCAAATTTCCAACCGGAGCGTCAGGCACCTGTTCATCCATCGAATCGTGAAAGTTACTAAACTGTAAATACATCAATAAAATTATATATATATAAAAAAAAAGAGAGAAAACAATGTAAGTATGCAATAGATCACCTCTTCATCCAAATTATAATCTTCTCGGTCATAAACATATGTTGGGAAATCAACATCTTTCAATAATCCTGCACAAGTTCTATCACAGAATATCAGCATATACTAGAGAGTAGAGGTTTTGTTTCTGTAGGAATTATAGGCCACGTCAAATCTATTGAGTAGATAAACTTTTCCTTCCTCAAATTTGTTGAAGAACCTTTGCACAAACAATTGTGGAATGTGCATATGAATAAAAGTTCCCTGAAATTATTTTTAAAAAAAAAACATATGCATCAACAGTAAATTTTAGAAATATAAAATATTACGATTTATATTTCAATAAAAAAAAATAATACCTCTACATCGTGAAGTACACACTTTATAGATTTGATTCTTTTAGAACCTTTTATTTCTGGGAGACGAACAACTCGAAACACTCGAACCCTAATGGTATTCCACCGCAGTGCTATACGAAGTTGATTGCCAACTATTTCAGAGTGAAGTTCGGCTGACATTGAAAATCTCTGTAAAAAGGAGAGTACAAAAGCAAAAATATGTTTGTAGGTGACAGGTTTGAGACTAGCATAATGGTGGGTTTAAATAGCAAATTCTTCATGTGCAAAGAGATTGTACACTCACTGACTTAGACACAATTAAACAAAATAATATTCAACGGGTGCGTTTTTTTAAGTATTGAATGACCAATCAACTTCGAAAGATACCCATTATGGGAAATATAAAAATTGCTAATATCGAAATTGACTTGTCACTTATTTCCAATGCCAAGTACATATCTATCGGACTTTATTGCTCTAATATGCGTTACAATTAAACTTAACATCCGTGTGAGTGTATGTATAACTTAACACGTGCAGCACATATAATTTAAAATGCTTCAATTTATTCATTAATATACGCATGTTAACTCTTTATTATGCGTATATATACGGTATACCCAATAAAAAAAAAGTGCGTTTCCAATTCACATTATGGGAAATATAAAAAATGCTGACATCGAAATTGACTTGTCATTATTTCCAATTCCAAGTACATATCTATCGGACCTTATTGCTCTAATATGCGTTACATCTACACTTAACATGCGTGTGCATGTATGTACAACTTAAAATAAATGGAACAAAATAATTTAAAATGCGTCTATTACTATTACAATGTGCGTTGGGATATTCTTAAAAGGATATGAGTCAATTTATTGATTAATATGCGAACATTTATACTTTATTATTCGTGTATTTCAGTCTAAATATGCATTACATTGTATACTAACTGACTTAGACCCAATAAAAAAAAAAACTTTAATGGGTGCTTTTTTTATAAGTTGAATGACCATTCAACTTTAACAGATTTCCTTTATGGGAAACGAAAAAATTGCTGACAATGAAATACAGTTAACACTTATTTTAAGAGATTTCATTTAATTTCATTTAAAATGCACACGTTCATCAGCCGGTAATATGTTGAAGAGTCTATTTAAAGAATGGATAATCCATCACACATTCACACCTTCTCATCTCAAAAGAAAAAAGAAAGATGGATTCTGTCAAACAGTCGAAGAAACCCCGAAAACCCCTTTCCCTCATACCAAAAGAATATCTGCCAGAACTGAAGAAGGATCTTAATGATCCAACTTTCCAAGAAAGGTTTGAGGCATTTATTGACAACAGGCCTGATGACAGCACCTCTGAAGATTCCACAGGCACAACAGTCTCTTTCAACACATGGAAAATGGAGGCTCTTGCCTACCTAGCTGCTGAGGAGGCTAATGAAGAGGAAGAAGTCGACTCAAAGAAGGGGCCAATCTTCGTGAACAAGGAGAGGAAAGGTTAAACTTGATTATGCGTGTTATGATCGACACACGTTATTAATATTACGTTTTGATGTAATAAGTGTCCACTCTTTAATGTTTTTATAATATGAAGTTTATTATGGTTAAGTTTGTAATTTTCACGATGCTTGAAATGCGTTAATAATCCATTTAACTTGCGCAGTATTAAACAACCATTTAACTTGCGCAGCATTAAACCTTATGAGCGTTGAAAGGCTATGATAATATGCATATATGAAAATCTTTATATGAGTTAGAATGTACAACATGTGCCTTTAATATAATATGCGTATATATATTATAATGTGTTTTAATAAACACTTGTATACCAAAAATTAAAAAACATTATATGTATATACATAATTGGCGGTACATTAAGCCTTAATATGCGTAATAAATTAACAGTATGCGAGTTGGCTTCTGTATTAAAACTTTACTGCATTATTAAATTTAGCCAATGAAGTTACATGCGTTAGATAACATCTAACATATGTGACATTAAAACTTAAAATGTGCAAACTGCCCAAATACAATATTCTCCCTGTCCTTTATCAAAAATATAAAAATAATAATAATAAACTATAAAAAACACCACGTTCATGTCCAATTCGAGCTTGTAAATTTCTTGGGCTTTACAAGGATGTATATACCCACTTCAACAGCATTAATAATGCACTATTGACCGTCCTGTGCATCTGCTTTGAATGGGCGAGAAGACCACGTTTATCAAATTGAAAGCCGTGGCGGAGAACATCCCAAATTTCCCAACAATCTCAAGTTAGAAATTTGCATTAAGGGGTGTTTTGTTTTTAGGTTTAGAATGTGTTGTTGTTGAAGTCAATTACAATAACAAAAGGAGAAGGAGGGTGAGTATGATGAGGAGGGTATACATTGTAAAGAATGTGAAGAATGCGACGATGAAGAACTGACGGTGGTTGTACTAATGGTGTGAAATACTCAATCGGTGCCATTACAACTTATGCTGTACTGATGAGTTTTCCTCCCCTTTTATAGGCGAATAACTATGTTAAATTAAGTAATTTGAGAAATTCAGTGTTAACCGTTTTATTTAAAAAATATATCTTTTTTTCATTTTTAATTAACACTATATTATAACGTCCGTCTATGTGAAACTTAATGTGCGTAACCGACTGTATTAACATCCGTAACTAATTTGCGTGAATTTTAATCTCTAATATACGCTAAACAATACTTTAGAATGCGTGTATTTAAATGTTAGTATGCGAACAAACTTAATGTGCGTATCCAGATGCATTGGCATGCGTAAATAAACACACCAATGACCATGCGCTAATACTTTAACAAATGTGCGTGATTTTCGTCTCCAACATGCGCACAGGAATAATTTAGCATGCATATAGTCAAATCTTAGTGTGCGAACAAATGATAAATTTGCCTTGACGGTTAATACTCTGAAGTTATCTATTCGAAGAAAAAATTTTAAATCTTTAGGAGGGGGGGGGGGGGGTGATTTGATCCTGGGCAAATTTGATGTGTTCAAAGACTTTTACCATTTCGCCAATGAGCTCATCCATTTATTCCTTGTATTCCAAAAATATATATAACCTTTCAACTGCTCACAAATTAAAAAGCGTGAGTGTAACGCACATTATGGCCTTAACGAGACTTATTGCCCTAATATGCGTTACATCTACACTTAACATGCGTATGATTGAATGTATGACTTATTATATAGAGCAAAATAATTTAAAATGCGTCTATTGATATCACAATGTGCGTTATTCTGCCAGTCTTTCATTCTTAGTGTGCATGAGATTGTATACTCACAGACTTAGACCCAAAAAAAAAAAAAAGCATTAATGGGTGCATTTTTTTATAAGTTGAATGACCATTCAACTTTAGCAGACTTCCTTTATTGGAAATGAAAAAATTGCTGACAAAGAAATAGACTTGTCACTTATTTTAAAGGTAAGACATAGGTCTATATCGTTGTCAGAACCATATGTAATTTTTTTTTTAAATTTTTTTTTGAATATAGCACCATATGTAATTTTAGAACAGGTAACATGCACCCGTTCATAAAGCCAGGAATATGAACACCTTCTCATCTCAAATCAATATAGATTATGTCACGATGTTTAATAATTGTCCACTGTTTAATGTTTTATATAATGTGGAGTTTATTATGGTTAAATTGGTGATTATCACGATGCTTAAAAATGTGTTGATAAGCCATTTAAATTGCGCAGCATTAAACCTTATGTGCGTTAAAAAGGGAACGCAATATGTCTATAGTAAAATCTTTATTTGTGTCAGATTGTATAATATGTGCCTTTAATATAATATGCGTATATTATAATGCGCTTGTATACCACAAATTAAAAAACAATACGTATATATATTGGTTATACCTAAAATCCATATTTTGGTTTTTGTTAATTGAACCTGCTAATATCTTAAATTTTTTTTTAGGTTTTTTCTAATGTTTATATTAAATATTTTTATCTGCATATTTGTAGCTTTCAAGAAGTGTTTAAAAATGGTGATAAACTCCTATTCTTGGCGAATTTGAGATCATTGCTAGGGCATGAGCATGTCGAATCTGCAGTGTTGGACACTTGGAGTCTAATTCTCAATCACCCGGAGTATATCTGCAGTTCTAAAGATTCGGTTAAGAGATTCTTTTTTACAACAAATCCAGTGGTAAGTTATTCTTTGAACCAGTTATAGTTTCATGCACATTTAATAGCATATTGAAGCATATATATGATTGAAACTGTAATTATAAACTTTTTCATTTAGAAATGCACACGATAACATATGGTTTCACACACTTTAATTCAAAAAAAATAAATAAACTAACATCACTTATTAATGAAACTAGTATGTTTCCCGTGCGATGCACGGTCATTAAATATGGCCTCTTAATAATTTAGGATTACCGTATAATCTTCTTATCCTATGTAATAGCAAAATGTTTTTTTTTAATAATTCAACATTTGGATTATCGTGCTTGCCGGTGCTCCTCCACGTAATTCAGGGACTTTATAAGTTCTCACCAAACGCACCCGGATTGCTCTTCGGGTGTGCATAGGGCTAACCTGAGATGCAAGACAGTATTGGAAAAGCATTGTTGTAGAGTTTTTTTTTTCTTTTTTCTTTTTTCTTTTTTTTTTTTTTTTGCAGAAAGTTTCAATGGTGAAGAACACTCTTGGATTAATGCATATTTATACCATTTTTTTGAGTAGCAATTGTGCCTCTCCATTAATGCTTTGTTATTAATTTGATTAGAATATTGAACAATATTGAACAATTTTCAAGGGGCATTTCAAAAGTGGGAATATACATATTCTGTAATTAGTATTGGAAAAAAACTGACTGTATTATTACATTTTTTATTTTTATTTTATATATGCTAATTCATTAAATACGTGTGTATGTTATTCTGGTATCTATATATCTTGAATCAATGTTATTATATTAATTTTTTTTCAAAATGATCACTGTACATATGATAAACAATTCATGTGGTTGTGCGGATTCCAAAGATTATAATAATAAATTCGAACAAATGTTAAAACAATTAATACACATTGAAAGTTGCAATAGTAGTCATCCAACGGATTCACAGATCTGAAAATGATCATTGTACGTATGATAAGCCATCTCTGCGGCTGTGCGGATTCCAAAGGTTCTAATAATAAATTTGAACAAATGTTAAAACAATTAATACACATGGAAAGTTGCAATAGTAGTCATCCAATGGGTTCATAAATATGAAAATTAATAACAGTCCAAACGACACCTTATTATTTAGGCGGGAAAATGATGTGGCAAAAACATTTTGCTATTATATAGAGTAAGATGTATAATTAATATCTAAACTTCATGATTTATAGACATGTTGTATTGTGAATGCACCAACGCAAGATGGCACCGATGAATTCTACCTTAAGTTTGAACAAGATGTTGATGCCGAGCTTGACGTTTATGACCTTCCTTTGAAACGACTATTGGTACATTATATTCCAAATTCTTTACATAAAATTTGTATTTATTGTTTCTCTGTGCTAACACATTTAAAAAACAATTCCAACTTGCAGTTCTTTTTTCCAGTCATCCAATTTGAACACATATATGTAATATGCATTGATATGATACCTGGGTATACACGGGTTGATATACTTGACAATTCCTCCGTCGGTGGTACTGCCACAAACAAATATGCCAATCTACTTCGTACATTGGTAAGTATTGACTCACACATTTTAAGTCATTATACATTAACATTTTGTTATAATTTTTTTAAAAGAAATAATTTTCTGTTTTATTGCAGCAAGACTATTTTACGCGATATTTGCACAGGAAGATGATGTACACTACTGCAGATGCACTTAAAAAGGCTCTAACAACAAGACTGGATATGAAATGTAGAGATCAAAAAAGCAAGGATGACTGTGGTGTATTCACAATGCGCCACATGGAAACATACATGGGCACTGGATCGTCTGATTGGGACTGTGGCATCAAGAAAAGAAGGAAATTTTTTTTTGAACATCTCAGGATCAAGTACATTGCAGCAATTTTAAATGCTGAAAATAACGAATTGTCCATTGAGAACAAAAAAAAAAAAAAAAAAAAAAAAAGCTGGTCTTGAAAACAAATAGCCCACTTAGTATTAGTTTATGTAATTAGCAAACATTAATATATTTTTGTTATATAAAAACCTTTTGTTACGTTAAGCAAATTAAGTTATATTTTGACGCACAGTACAACTTGCGTGAGTGCATATCTTAATGTGCGTTCATTTGCATACTAAAAATATCATGGAAAATAATAATTATTAAAAACAAAAACAAAAATTCAAATAAATTAATGTGCGTTCATATTCACCATTACGTGCGAGTTACTAAAATACAACTTGCGCGACCTCACGTCTTGATGTGCGTTCGTTTGAGAACCAATTAACAAACCATTACTCTAATATCTCTTTAATATGCGTCTCATATCTCTTTAATATGCGTCCCATGTTTCTTTACTGTGCATTTCATATCTCTTTAATGTGCGTCCGTCCGACTAATACTTCAGTGTGATTTTGTGTTAGTTTATTTCGCGCATTGAACTTAAAATATCACTGTTCTTTCATTTCAAACAAATTTCGCGCACTCCGGTTCTAAGACAACTGAATTAGTACTCCACAAATAAAAACAGAAATCTTCCTACTTTCGCGTTGTTCAGTTTCCAAACGCATTTTTCAAAAATTTTACCGATTACAGTCGTCGTTCTCCATTCCAGGCTTTTTTTTTTTTTTAACAACACCGCAGATATGGCGTCGCCGGGAAATGCTCCACAGTCTCAAAAATCTACTCAACTAGCAACTACTGTACAAGGTAAATTCGACCCCCTATTCATTCCAATAATATCATTTAGTGATTAATTTCTCGCACAGTATGATTTGCATGTTTATTTCAGAATTATACAAAATAAGGTCTAAATGCAAAAACAACGCCATACTAGTTCACGCACACTATGAGTTAAATTGCTGCAATATATATACATATATATACTCATTGACGCACACTGGTACCTAACTACACGAACATCTTATTCCTGCGAATTGATTTTCAAATTGATACATAAAAGTTTTAATTATACACACACCTTAAGTAATGCTTGTATGCAATTTACTTTACGTCTTAACGCACATTAAGTAATAATATAACGCATAAACTGTACTCACCTAACACACATTAGATTTCAAACTCACTTAATAAGTTATAGTTACACGCATATACTGTACTATCCTAATGCACATTAACTTTCAAAACTCCCATATCTTTATGTTTGATGAATTATGTTGTTTTCCATGTGCAAACTATATTCAACTTAATGCAGATTGATTATGCATTTAACCATTCTTGCATTTTGCAATCAATTTATATATATTTTTTTATTCATTTATTAATTAAAAAAAACCAATAGGTAAAAAAGACAAAAGCCAACAGAAATTAGATATGGTTATTGCTACATCCTCTTGGGGGGATGTACAAGTTGGAAAACAAAGACAGAGATCAAAAAATACAAATCAAGGAATTTATGACGGTGTGCCTGAAGTTAAGAACAAGGGATCATCAGCTAGGTTGATTTCTGCAATCAAAGATTTTAGCCCTGAACAACGGGCTGCAGTCAAGGATATCGATTTTGGTAGTATCCTTAGCCTAGAGAGTACAGAATTCCCAATACGGCTGAGCTACTAGATACTCCACAACTATGATCCAATGGACGGCACCTTGACATTGTACTCTGGTTCTAAGCTTGATGTGACAGAAAATGATGTTGAGTCTGCCTTAGGCTTCCCAAGCGGACCATTTGAAATTGCATATGAGAAAGACAGGTTATCTCCCACTCTCCCACTGTTCTTGGATTAGAAAGCCAAAATTCAACCAAAAAAACCAAGCTCAGTGCTATATGGTGAGGCTATTAAAGCAATGATGGACTGCACTGATGGGGGAGACTGGTTCAAGATCCACTTCATGGTCATACTAAGCTCTATGTACATTGATGGCCCTAAAAGTGGATATGTTGGTCTACGCATCTTGCAGGCGTTGAATGATGTCACCAAAATCCATGATTTCAATTGGTGTCGCTTCCTATTGCAGATATTGAATACTGCAGTACTTCCTTGGTAACCGAACCCAACTGGTTATTTCCCCGGGTCCCTCTTGTTCATGCTTGTAAGTCTTAAATGTGTATTTGTTCTATTTAAAATACAAAACATAGTAAGTTATGTTGCTAACATTTGTCATTTGTATTCATGTACATTATGTTGATCGTGTTCTGTTACAATTCCATAGACCTATTAAAAGAGATATTCCAGCTTTAATAGGATGGACAACTAAACATTTAAAAGACCGAGAGTTGGAAGATTTTAAGTCTGGGCTTTTGGACGAGGCAGAATTCATAGACGTAATCCCCAGTTTGTGCCCACTCAAACAGATTCAGAAGAATTTGATAGTAATGATCAACCAGAAATGGAAGTATTCACATGTAGTCATCAACAAACATTGCCACCTTTTCCTGCTGTCAAATGTAAAAAACAGACTGAAGTCCAACATGTGCCCCTCGAAAGAGTGAAGGTGTGTTCTTCATTCTATGATGTTTTTGTTTATTTTTATTCAAACTACTTTCACTTATATTACTGTATAATTGTAAAGCACATTATGTTTCACCATCACACACACAATAATTCATGTGCATGCAAGTTAAAGATTCTATTCCACGCACATTATGTCATAACCGTACGCACATTAATTCTTACAACAGGAATTCTGCACTGGTTATGCACAGTCTCTGCAAAGGTTTTCTAATGAGATGGTAAACCTAATTGACTACTCAAAAAATTCACCAGCCATGTTTGAAAACAATCAGAATGTAAAAAACCTGCATTCAATGGCTATAAAGGCACTCAGTCCTGTTGTTCAAGGCGTGCAATCATGTTTCTCCCAAGAAGAGCGAGAAACATTTAGCAGCCAAGACTCCTTTTGGGACGATCCACAAACATATATTGCAATTGACCTTGTAACACAAAAAAAGAAAAGAGTATTTGGAAGAACAGTAGTTTGAATTTCCCAGTTTCGACCTTTTAAAAACACCAATACCAAGCCCCACTTGCAGCAATGCCGATAGTGCTACAGTGACACCGGTTGTCAATTCCAATCCAAAGGAAGCACAGACAGCAACAAGTATTTCAGATGAGGTTTTAAATATTGCTGCTTGCTACGTTGTTGATGATCTTCAACAGAATACTTTGGATGGGAACAATAATGACAAGGTTAAGTCTCGTGACGAAGATCACCATGCCGACAGTACTCTTGCCACAGAATTTGAAACACCTAAGATTCAGAATACAAACAAGACAAGTGTTAACAAAGCTGCAAAGGAAACAGCAACACCTGTTGAGGGGAGACTGCAGAGACACTGTGTGGAAAGCAAAATGAAATATGCAATGGACTCTCCATGCTTTACAATGAAACTGAACTTCACTACACTGCACACTCCTAATGAAATCATGCTCAACAACTGGGTTTATAGCGCCAATTATACAAATAGGTAAGTTACAGTTGAAATTCCTATGTATGAAATGAGTTTCATAACATGTTAGTGTTTCCCGTGTGCTATAAGATGTTAATAATGTGTGTGAGTCTTATACTTAATGTGCCTAAGATTTCTGATTAATATGCGTTTGTGTAATTCTTAATGTGCGTTTTTGTAATGCCTAATGTGCGTGAGATTTATTCTTAATGTGCGTCACTGTCTACTTAGCGCAGGTTGTTGTGTGAGTTGTTAACACTTTAAATTGCATTATTTGTGTGCTTAATGTGCGTGAATTTTGTGATTAAGGTGTTTCATTCTTGTTCCTAAGATGTGTGAGTCTTATACTTAATGTGCCTGAGATTTCTGATTAATGTGCGTTTGTGTAATGCTTAATGTGCGTATCTGTAATGCCTAGTGTGCGTGAGTTTTATACTTAATGTGCGTGAGTTTTCTGCTTAATGTGTGTGAGTCTTGTTCTTTTTTTTTTTTTTTTTTTTTTTTTTTTTTTTTTTTTTTTTTTTACTTCATATCTGATTTTTTTGTAGGTGTGAATTTGTTTTTAAACATGGAGAGAAACGTTTACTGATGATTGAGTTGAGGTCATTGAGGAAGGGTGAACGTATAGAAGCTGGTGTTTTGGATACTTGGGCTTTAATTCTAAATAGCATGGAGGCCTACACCTTTAAGTATCCTAACAAAAGAAGATTCTTTTTCTCAACAACACCAGTTGTAAGTTATTTTATTATTGATTTACAATTTCATGCACATTAACAAATGTCTTGGAGCACATACTGCATTGCTGACAAGATTATCATACTCCTGTAGGCATCTTCTATTGTGTATAAACCACCTGCATACAGTACTGATCAAATGTATGAAAAGTTTCAAGAAAGTGTTAATCATGACATTGACACTGCTACTCGTGACCCTACAAACTATCGTTTGGTAAATTAAATTCTACATACTTACATTACATTTGAATTTATAACTTCTCCGAACTAACATGTACAAAATGCAGTTCTTTTTCCCAGTCATTGCAACTGATCAAATATATGTCATCTGCATTGATTTGGATGTTTATCACACATCCATACACATACTTAACAACTCTTCTGCTGATGATGCTGGTATTGCCAAATATGGTGGTGATATACCATTTCTTTTGGTGAGTACTAAATCACACATTTTAAAACATTTTATGAAGTTTAGTTTTTTCTGTTTTTAATGCTTTTCTATTTATTTGCAGAAAGACTACTTTGTGAGATATTTGAACCAAAGGGATTCATACAGTGCTGCAAACAGACTAAAAAAGATTACACCTTAGCGAATGCTAATGCAATGGAGTGATACCGAGAAGAAAGACGATTCTGGAGTATTTACAATGTGCATCATGCAAACATACATGGGAGATGACAACAGTAAAAATAAACAATCAGATCTTGCAGACCTTAGGGCCAAATACATAACAGCAATTTTAACTGCTGAAATCAATGAACTGTCTCGAAAAAACATGCAAAAGGCTGGTATTAAAGAGGAAAAATAGTGAATATTTTTTAGTGTTAAAGGTTTTATGACATTACAGTAGTTCAGCATCTTGATATAAACTCCTTTGGTTTACAAACACATTAATATATATTTTCACGCAAATTATATGTGGCATGGATGCATATTAAAAATCACCTTATTAATTAATACAATTGATAATCATAATATGCGTCCACAGAGCATTGAACGTGCTTTTTAAAAAAATTTAATGTCCGTTCATTTTCGTCATAAATAAGTAATTGAAATAAAATAAAGAAAAAAAATAAACATGAAAACTCTTAACATGTTTATAAACCAAAGTTAATATGCGTTGATATTCTGTATTAAAAATTACATTACAACTTGCGTAAGTTCATATCTTACTGTGCGTTCATTTGCATAATAAAATAACATGGAAAATAATAATTATTAAAAACAAATATATAAAAAAAAAAAAAGAATACAAATTCAAATAAATTAATGTGCGTTCAAATTCACCATTAAATGCGAGTTATTAAAGTACAACATGCGGGACCTCAAATATTGATGTGCGTTCAGTTGAGTACCAACTAAAATAAATCATCTCTCTCATAACTCTTTAATATGTGTCTCATATCCCTTTAATATGCGTGTCAGATCTCTTTAATATGCGTCTCATATATGTTTAATATGCGTCTCATATATCTTTAATGAGCGTCGGTCCGTCTAACACTTACTATGCGTGCACGTATTACACAGTGTGCTTCAAAAATATAACTTAATGTGCTCCATTTTCAAAACCAAATAAACAAGATCAGTTTTCTGAGATGAAAAAGAACAAATGTAGATCCACGACAAATAAATATTATATAGCGACAGAGAATGGAAAAAGATTTGGAAACACCAACAATGGACACCGCAATGCTAAACGACCGAGAGAAGATAGACAACTGAATGATTCTTTGAAAAACAAAAACAAAGTCGCGGGCAATGCGAACGACGATGGAGAACAGCGATGAAAGTTAATTTATTCAAAATTACTAATTTGTCCCTCCGTACGCGAATACAAGAAAAATACGCGAATTTAGATCTTTGAGATCAACGGTGAAAATATTTTAACTTATTAAAAACGAACGACAGCCTTACAACCGCACATCCACACCTAATAGTGCCAAGCGCACCAGAACCCGAACCTCTATATATATATATATATATATATATATATATATATATATATATATATATATATATATATATATATATAATTATGACGTATCATTAATAAATTTATCAATTATAACAATTTATAATTATCAAATATGACAATTTTAGCTAAGACCTTGTGATTTAATGGCACCAAAGTTGGACTCTCATATGAGAGATTGTGAGTTTGAGATTCAGTGGATGCAGTAACTTTTTGTGCTTCAGTAGGTTAAAGTAGTTTTAAATAATTGAGAAAGTAAAATATTAGATGAATGTGATTTTAAATAATTATTTGTAGTTAAATTGTTCAATTTATGAGTAGTCAATAAATACATAGCAAAGCATGACATGTACACTACACCGAAAATGTCATTTAAGAGCGATTATATTATTAATTTATTATTTAGTGGCGGTTTGTAACCGTCATAAATATCTTACTGGCGTTTATTCATTCGTGACTAAATAGAGTATCACGAAAGATTGGACGAGAGTTTACTACAGGGAATTATTAACTAGGATGATTGCTTTTAGCGGTGGTTTTTTAACCAGGTTATGGATGGTAGGTTGATTTCCAAATTGATAAAGGAACCGATTGATCTGCGCAAATCGCAAAGCGCAAATTGATGGGGATGGAAGAAAAAATGAAGAAGGGATAATGGTTGAAAGGAAATATTTTTGAAGGGGATTGAATGGCAATGATTATAAATTAAATTTAGTTGAGTTTTAGCCGCAGTTAAAAATAATCGCTGTTAAAAATCACATTGAATGAAAATAAGTTAATGTTTCCTAGCGACTATAACAAACTGCCATAAGAAATTGTTGCTAACAACTATTCATTTAGTTCCAGTTTCTATAACTGTCACGATATACTTATTTAGCTACTGTTAATTGTATATAACTACCCCAAAGTATGTGTTGCTAAAAAATTAATTTGTTGTTGTTGTATAACAAGAATATAATAAAATCTCTATAATAGATCCAATTGCATAAATAACAATTTTTGCCTCAAAAAAAAATGGATATACTTAGGTTTTCACGGTCAAACACAGTGTCTAATTCACTCGTTGAATTGTATTAGAAGTTTAAGACTACTCCGTATTTAAAATTGATTAAATTTTTAATCTTTAATTAAGAATGGATGAGTCTCTTCCATTCAACCAAACACTCATTTTATTCTTGCCTCAAAATTTCTGCTAACAACACAAGAATCTTAAAGTGTATGCATCATTATTAATTTCTTCTTTTTTACGGTTTTTTAGTCGTTATTCCTTTCTTTAATTCTTTTACTTATCCTCCTCACATTTTTTGTTGTCATGCCCCCTGCCTCTCACGTGTGTTCACTTCACAATTCACACGTCATGCGGATATGCTGTGAGCTTCTTGTGACCCCACACATTGCCAACGTTGTACCCCACCAAATACGTAGGCCCCATCTACCTGCATGTCAGCCACGTGTGCACCTCATCTCAACGCCGTTAATCACTTAATCCTCCGTCGTCAACTCCCATACCCGGGTGGTCCTGTCTACAAAGTACAAACTGAGGTGTTAGGCACAAACTAAAGTAAAAGCATGTGCAGAGCGTTTGGGAGTTTGGGTGAAATGAATGAATATGAGAGAAAAGAATTGCAATTTTGTGAGAAAAAAGAAAAGTTAAAAATTAACTATAAATTTAAATTATATTATTATAAAAGAAAAAAATATTTAAATATACAAGTTAATATGCCTTGCTCGAACCCATCACTTCTCACATAAAAGAGTAACTTGATAGCATTAGATCATAAAGTCCTTGGTTCAAATTATATTGTTTGATGAGTAGAAATAAAATTTCTGTGAATGGAAAGAAAAACACTAAAATATCTTTAATAATAATCATCATTAAGAATAATGTTGTAATTTCATCTTCTTCTTTTTTTTTCCTCTTTTTTAACTATCACTGAATTGAAATTCATAAGGAAAACTTTATGAATTCCAATTTCACAAATAGGATATGAAATTATAATTCATTCCAACCAAACAATATAATTGTGCTTCGAGACTTAATTAAAGAGTTAATACCCAAAATCGTCCTCGACTATAGTGGTTTTTCTCAATTTCGTCCTAAACGACTTTGGTGACCTAATATCGTCCCAGACTTTTGTGTTTCACACAATTTAGTCCCAGACTTTTGTGCTTTTGCTCAATTTAGTCCATCATTTGTTATTTTGTCCATTTGGTGTTAAATAAATAGACAATTAAGTAATTTTAATATTGGCATCTCTTTACTCATAGACATGTGAACTGCGAAATCCTTTTTTTTTTTACGAATTACTCCTAAAACTGCGAATATAAAATTTGATTTGCAGGTCCGGGAGTAATTCTGGGTGTAATTCGTACAAGAAAGAGAAATTTCGCACTTCAGAAGTTGAAAGTAAAGAGAGATCAATATTGACATTACTGAATTGTCCCTTTATTTAACAACAATTTGACGGAATAACAAATGGAGGACGAAATTGAGCGAAACACAAAAGTCTGGGACGATATTAGGTCACCAAAGTCATTTAGGACGAAATTGAGAAAAACCACTATAGTCGAGGACGATTTTGGGTATTAACTCCTTAATTAAATTACAACTAGAGTTTACCAAACATGTCGTTTTTGTGCCCATCGCCGTCAGAGATGGCTAACGCTTTTCCAATAACGTTTATTCTGTGTCTGCAAGTGTTTTATCCGGATTAGTGCTTAAATAGCGTGGTTATTATCTTAAGCACATAGGTTATTGTTAATTATTGTTGACAAACTATTTTTTTAATATCCCAATAATCCATTACCAAATCCCATTATCTTCCACCTTTTCTCTCTCTACGATGATCGATCTGTTGTTTCTCTCTGTTGGTTCTTTTGTTGTAAAGTAGCAGTGAGAGAGAGTACGAAGTTACCATGATGTTGTTTCCTTCTCCACTGTCTCTCTTTTGTGCCCTTCTTCTTTGTTTGCCACTCGCCTTCATTGTTACCATAAATTCCCCTCTCTCCCCCGCCGCCACCGCCGGCAAGGGAAATTACCCTTTGCCGGAGGATGGGAATGACGGGAAAGTTAAGAGAAAATCAACCGTTACTACGTTATCACCACCGCCGATAGGGAGGACGCAGGCACTGCTTCAACCGCCGCCGCCGCCGCCGATTGGGAGGACGAAGGCACCGCTTCAACCGCCGCCGCCAGAGGAGGAGGATGACGGCTCGCTGTTACGACTTGCGGGTCGGGTCGGGTCGGACCAGAGACCCGCCACGAAGCCGAAGAAATTGGCTTTTATGTTCCTCACTACCACGCCGCTTCCATTTGCGCCGCTGTGGGAGCTCTTCTTCAATGCCACGCCGGAGAATCTGTACAACGTATACGTACACGCGGACCCGAGGTAATGTTGAACCATCATTATAATTCTGATTATTATTATTATTATTTTTAGCTGAATAATTCTATTCCCTTATCTTCTATAAATAATAAATAAGATATAGAGCATAATCATTTAAAATATATATTCCATTCTGTTCTGCAATTTTATACGTCAATTATTATTCTACAGGTACAATTACACTCCGCCGTTTGGCGGCGTGTTTGCCGGCCGCGTAATTCCGTCGAAGCCAACTCGCCGGAACACTCCCACGCTCGCCGCCGCGGCGCGGCGACTGCTCGCGCACGCGCTCCTCCACGACAAGTCGAACTACATGTTCGCCCTCCTCTCCCCGCTCTGCATTCCGCTTCACTCCTTCGGTTTCACTTACAAAACCGTGATGAACTCGAACAAGAGTTTCATCGAGATTCTGGGTAGAGAGCCGTGGGCCTACGACAGGTGGGCGGCGCGTGGGGATTCCGCGATGCTGCCGGAGGTGAGGTTTGAGGATTTCCGAATTGGGTCCCAGTTCTACATCCTGACACGTAAGCACGCCAGGATTGTTGTGCGTGACCGAAGGTTTTGGTCAAAGTTCAAGCAGCCGTGCTTATTTCGCGACACGTGTTACCCTGAGGAGCAATATTTCTCTACGCTCTTGAGCATGGTAGACCCGCAAGGGTGTTCCCACGCGACGCTCACGCACGTGGACTGGAAAGGGAGTCACGGCGGTCACCCGCGGATGTACAGTGAACACGACGTGGGACCGGAATTAATCCTAACCCTTCGAAATGACCGCCCACGCTACGGTCATGAGGAGATGAACGGCTCCGATCCGTCTTTGACGAAACGGCATGACCCGTTTTTGTTCGCTAGGAAGTTCTCTCCTGACTCGATCAAGCCGCTGATGAGGATAGCAAAAGATGTAATTTTAAAAGAGTAAGAGGGCATTATCGTGATTAAAGGTTTCTTAAAACAAGTTTTAGTCAAAAGGGTTAAAGTGTCATAAAGTGAAGAAGGCGGGACAAACCCGTACTTTAGAGTTTAGATATTGTACTTCGAAATTTTAGATAATTGTAATTAATCCCAAGTTTAAGCCGTTTTACGTTGTTGTGATTTTTTTTATTTTATTTTTTTCAAATATCAAAGGGAAGTGGGTGACCCAAATACGTAAATGATAAATCAGCATGTTGTTGTGACTTGTGAATATTCTGAACACGTTAAACCATCGCTTCCACTGAGACTCGATCTTATAACCTTTCATATTGAAGAGTCATTACATGTCATTTAAGTAGAAGGTACTTGGCCACTAAACTCAATCTTTAAACTATCCAAATTGTCAGGTAGATTTTTAATTTATAAATTTATTTTTATTATATTAAAAATTTATTTTTATTGTACTCAAAATTCTCAATATATTATATGTTTACTTATAGTGTAATATCTAAAAATTAACATATAATATATAAAATTGAATACTCACCATTTTAATAGTAAATATTTATCAATGATCCACCCTATAATATGAATAATGGTTCACAATAATTTGCTATTAATTTTTTTTTTTTTAAAAAGAGTTGATTCCACTTTTAGTCCTCGACTATTGTGACATTGTCACATTTAGTCATATTTTTTTTTTTTAATTTTGTCATATTATATCGCTGACTTTGAGCAACTTCCACTTTTAGTCCTCAACTATTGTGTTATTGTCTTATTGGCATATTTAGTCATATTCTTTTAAGTTTGCTATATAACATCCATGACTTTTATTTGATTGTCACCATTAGTCTTCCGTTAAAAATTTCTTTAATTGACCGTAGAATTGACAAATAACAAATAAAAAATTCTTACCCATATCGTAACTTAAATTTCTATAAGTTACAATATTACATCATTTGATATTTACAATGTTTCTAAGGTGTTAAAATATGAGTTACGATATGTGTAAGGATTTTTCTTTTGTTATTTGTCAAATCTAACTGTAAATTAATGAAATTTTTAACGAAAGACTAATCGTGGAGTAAACAAGAAAGTTGCTCAAAGTCAAGGATGTAATATGACAAAATTAAAAGAACAGAACTAAATATGACAATGCCACAATAGTTGAGGATTAAAAGTGGAAGTTGCTCAAAGTCAAGGATGCAATATGGCAAAATAATTTGCTCAAAGAGCTCCTTTATATAAGAGGAGCATTGCCCCCTTACAGCACGTTTGGTTCACGGAATGAATTTTGAGGTAATAGGAATGTTATTCCATAAGGAATGGAATATGCAAGGAATAGAATAGGAAGTGTATTCTATTGTTTGGTTCGTGGAAGAAATAGACTTTAGGATTATATAACAGTGTTTGGTTGATTTAAGGAATAAAAATGAAATATGTTTTAAAAGACATAAATACCCTTATAAAATATGTGATGGTGGTGGTGGTGGCGGCGGCGGTGATGGTGGTGGTGGTGGTGGCGGTGTTGGGGTGCTGGTGCTGGTGTTGTCGGCGGTGGTGGTAGCGGTGGTGGCGGTGGCGGTGGCGGTGGTGGTGGCGGCGGCAGTGGTAGTTGTGGCTATGGTGGGCGGTGGCGGTGGTGCTGCTGGGGTGGTGGTACTAGTGGGGTGGTGGCGGCGGCCACGACGATGACGATGGTGGCGGTGGTGATGGTGATGGTGGTGGCGGTGCTGGTGGTGGTAGCGGCGATGGCGACGACGACGGCGGTGGCGGCAACGGCGGTGGTGAAATAGGGAATTAATTTAATTGGGGGGTAAAATAGGAAATAGAAACTTTAGGCTATTCTTGAGAACTCAGGAATAGTCTAATATCAAGGCCCCCCAGGAATCTCTATTCCCCTTGCAAGGGGAATAGGTCATTCCCGGGAACAATGTTCCTGGGAATACAAGGGGTTACCAAACAGAGGAATATGCCTATTACTGGGAATGCTATGTCATTCTAGACCTATTCCATGAACCAAACAGTCCATTAATGATTTACGGAACGATTTGCTTGTCCATCACTGCTGGGCAAGCATTGGTCGCTTAAAAATGATCCCAAATTAATCAAAATGAAAAAGAAAATGGCCTAATCGCCTAAACAATAGTATATGTGAATTGAGAAAGGAATCTATTATTAATATTTTACTGAAAATATTAAAAAAAAAAGAACCTGTTAGTAATAAATTGATATGTATTAAGAAAATAATTGACTGAGAATATAAATGACATGGAAATTAGGCCAATTGAAAAAGGAAATTAATATTAATAATTATCTGAAAATTAAAAATAATCCACATATTAACTATTTCGAAAAGAAAACGGATTAACTATATTATTGTAAATTGGAAAAAGTATCAGTTATTAATAATTGACTGAAAATATTAAAAATAAATCTGTTATTAATAATTAACTAATTAATATGTATTAAAAAGAATAATTGACTGATAATAAAAATAGCATGGAAATTAGGTCAATTCGAAAAGGAAATGAATATTAATACTTGATTAAAAATTTAAAATGATCACAATTTGATTCAATTGAAAAAGGAAATGGTCAGACCACCCAAATAATATTATAGATAAATTAGAAAATAAATATGTTATTAATAATTGACTGGAAATATTAAAAAATAATCTATTATTAATAATTAATTAATTGATATGTAATAACAAAATAATAATTGACTGAGATAAAAAAAAATGGCACGGAAATTGTGCCAATTGAAAAAAGAAATGAATATTTGTAATTGGCTGGAAATTAAAAATGATCCCCAATTAACTATTTCGAACAGAAAACGGATTAACTATAATATAGGTATTATATGGAATACATATGGATCTGAACTCATTGATTTTTAGAGGAAATAGTCATGCAATGAGCAAACTATTTTGAGAATACTTTGCATAGAGAAGATTGTTACTACATTATTGCATGACTATGTTAATTATATGGCAATTAAAAAAGGAAATGAATATTAATAATTGATAGAGAAAATTAAAAATGATCTGCATTAACTATTTCGAAAAGGAAACAGATTCACAATAGTATAGGTAAATTGGACAAAGAATCTATAATTAATAATTGACTGGAAATATTTAAAAAAAAATCTATTATTAATAATTAACTAATTGATATGTATTAAAAAAATAATTGACTGTGATTAAAAATGGCACATAAATTAGGCCAATTGAAAAATGAAATGAATAATACTATTTGATTCAAAATTCTAAATGATCACTGATTAACTATTTCAAAAAGAAAACGAAATAACTATAGTATGTGTATTATATGAGATACATATGGATCCGAGTTCATTAATTTCCCAGAGAAAATAGTAATGCAATGGGCAATGATATATTTTATGTGACTTTTTTTTTTTTTTTTTTTCCGAGTCACCCATCCTGATGGCCTGAAGGTGTTAGCTCTATACGAGGGTGGTCAAGATTCTTGTTACTACTACCAATGTCGTCTACAAAGAGGTTTTCAATAATGTGTAATTTCAACCAGCGATATTGTGTTTTCTTTTTATGCGATGATGACAAAATTGGTATATATATCTACACAAAAATATATCTTCCATACAAAAAAATTAGGATATCAAATGATTTATAAAATTGGGTTGCTAGACAACGAGCAAATTTGCCACTTAATACAAATCATAAACACTGATATATAAAATCTCTAAACTTTCAGCATCGGATGTGTACATCTACACATTGGCTATTAATTAAACAATTATTTGCTCGAATTTAAGCAATAATAACATTAGAAAATACAATCGATACAACTCAATTCTTCAATTGTATTATATAACATTCGATGTTATAATTTATATAATTGTATATCGATTCAAATATTCTTAAAATATTATAACAAATCTATTCCGTGCACCGCACGGGTAAAAATACTAGTTATATGAATAAATTGAAAAATGAAATTTGTTATTTTTAATTTTTTGCTATTAATATAATTTTTTAAAAATTAAATTAACTTTGTTTAAATGTGTATGCAACTTTTTTTTTTTTAAAAAAGAATATGTAAATAAAATTCTCTACAATGCTAATCTTAATATGGTCTTTAATTAAATTCCACAAAGTAGTGTTGAAGTAATTACATAGTAAGGTGGAGTAGACAAATAATAGTTCCATAAAAGGTTAACAGTTTAAATATATTTGAAAGGAGTTAATGTCATATGGGTTCTCCGAGTATAGTAGTTTTGTCACGTTTAGTTCTAAACTTTCAAATTGATCATTTGTAGGCCTTCGACTTTCAAATTTTACCATTCGTGGTCCAAGTTAACCGCCCATAATCCTTCAACTTTCAAAATTTAATCACATGCGGTCCTCTTGAAAGGACTATGGTTGGTTAAATTTTGAAAATTGGAGAGCCATGTGTGGTTAACTTGGACTACGAATGGTTAAATTTGAAAGTCGAAGGACCACAAATGGGTCAATTTGAAAGTTTAGGACTAAACATGGCAAAACTATTATACTCGGAGGATCTCAATCGACAATAACTCTATTTGAAAGTATTAGTTTTTTTTTTTTTTTTTTTTTTTTTTTTTTTTTTTTTAAGTATTAGTTATTTATTTTGTAAATATTGATATTAATATATTAGTGACTAAATAAATTAATAGAACAAAAGTTAAGTTGAACGGCATATCATATCACGCTGATGTGGCAATGATGACATGTGATAACAATTGTCCTTTTTTAAAAAATGGTGCTAATAATAATTTCTAAGAGATATAGATTTGTATTCTAAAAATATTTTTCATAAATTATATTTCCAATTTTTAAAATGAAAAATTGTGAAAGTAAACATATTTTATACTTTATATTCTTCAATTTTTTAGAAAATTAAAAAAAAACTAGTTATAAACGAATAGAATTAGCATTTCTATTTTATACTATGATTAAAAATATTCCTAAATAAATAAGTTCTTTATAAGATCATGCCTCAAATATGTAATACTTTTCAGTTAAAATTTAATACTTTTTAGAATACATATACAATTATTATATTTTAATTAAAAAAAAAGAATATTACACATCTCACTCGCCACACATTCTACTTTTATTTATTTATTTATTTATTTTTTAATGCACCACACATTGTACCTAAACTTGTCCATTCCATCCAAAAAAGTCAATGCTCTGTTAAAGCCTCTTTCAATTCTATTGTATATGTTCAGTTTTCACTGTACATATTTCAACAAAACTAATTAAATTCACTATACATATTTCAACAAAACTAATTAAAGTAAAGTGGTACCAAATCTTGAAATTTGATATTTACCCCCATTATGATTTTGGTGTAACACTTTTTTTTTTTTTTTTTTTTTTTTTTAATATCATTGACTCTGTTACAATGCAGTATTTGTATCCTATACACGGGGTTCAAATGTTACAATGCAGTATTTGTATCCTATACACGGGGTTCAAATCTGAGACCTCTCATTTGAATAGTCACAGTTAATAAGTTTCAATCCAGGTTATACCCCTGGTTTATGTCCCTTTTTTTCTGTTAAATATTTTTGTACCTTATGCTATAAAAGTTGTACTACATAATTTTTTGGACAAAAATTTCCATGCCGTTATAACTTCTGGTATCTTTCCACATTATTATTACCATGTACATGCATACACAATATTAGTTATATTTAGTAATTTATCATTTCTATAATTTTTACTTCAAAAATATTAATATGAATCTCTCTCTCTCTCTCTCTCTCTCTCTCTCTCACACACACACACTATTATTTTTTTTAAAAATTAATATAACTAAGATTTTAATATTGGGCATATATTTTTTGCGCATCACACATATAAAATATTAGTATATACATAAAATACTAGTATACACATACAACTCACTGCACCTATGCTAGAAATTAGGTGAATAATGGCCATAACATTAAATAATATTTTATACAACACTTCTCCTTAGCTATTATCTAACCATCCTCATGCCTCACCAATACCTTGCTAATAAAACTTGGAGGTCAAAATATAGTCTATGGAAAAGAGTACATGATGTATTTCAAAACAAGTATCATACGGGGTTGCTTCATTAAAAATCTTAGTCTAAGAAAAATTCAGTGGAAAAAACTTAGCTAGGGGTAGAAGAGTACTGTGAACAAGAAAAGTTGTACAATATATATTCAAATTTCAAAATTGCGCGGGTACAAGATCTCTATAAAAAAGTCCTCTAATTCTTCACTTGAAACCTTGGTTGAAGGGCTTTCGGAATGCGGCTTGTTCTTCAATGAAGGGTGTTGTTGCTTGATCTTCGTTGAAGGGCCTCCAGTCTTTAGTTGGCTTGATCTTCAGTCCACTTTAGCTTAGCTTGAATGATTGAAATATTTGATCTTGATTGAAATATTTGATCTTCAATCCACCTAGCTTGACTTGATCTTCAATCCTTTAGCTTCAGAACTTCTATTCAATTCTTTAAGTGTTATTCAAGTCTTCAATTATGTGTTTTAAAATGTGAAATAAGGACTCTATTTATAGGAGAAAGTCTAACCAAAATCCCTCAACAAACTCCCTAATTATTTATTAAATTAAATTAATTAATTATCTAATAAAATAAACCTTGCCAAAATCAAGTCTAGATTCACTATTCTATCATCTAATTCAAATTCATATTAAATTATAATCATCTAATTCAAATATAATAAAATTATATTATATTTAAATTATAATCATAGTTCAAACTCAAATATAAATTGGGTTTGGACCAATTAATTAATTAATTCAATAGCCCAAATCAAATTTAATTGGACTAATTAAATTAAATTAATTTCCGTGATCCAATTAATTAAATTCGCCCAATCATAAATCTCAACATCGGCCCAATAACAATTTTATCAGTCCATTTGTCGGGTTCAAATTTTCTGTGTCTACAAGTACAACCATAAATCAATTATAAACCTTCAGGACATAATCTTTAAGATAACACATAAACCTTCCGTGTATAATCTTCAGAATTTTTGGGGTTTGTCTATTTAAGAATTTATTTGCAACTTTCTCCCTTTGACGCTACTATAAAACCTTACTAGAAAAATCCAATGGGAACAAACCTAGTGAACAAAAGAGTACATGATATATTGATATGTATGCATTCATATGTTACACTAGTTGCCTCGTTAAAAAACTTTAATTAAGAAAATTATATCGTCAAAGCTCAATCAAAGGAAAAAAGTATGACTGTTTGGTCTTTAAGACCCAATCTTCAGAATTATTTAAGTCCAATCTTCAAGATTGATTCAAGTAAATGTCACTTCGCAAGATAACAATCTTCAAAATCTACACGTTCTAATATAATATAATAAAAATATTGTTCCAAGATAAGTGTAGAAAATGAATATGGTACAATCTTCAAGATTAATAAAGGTATGCATCTTTATTTAGATTATAAATTCAGTGCTCTATGCCAATGGTATTTTGGATGTCAATTCTGGTATTGAATATTTTAGCACTACACATGATTCTTTCTTTGCCATTTTTTTTTTTTTTTTTTTATCAGCAAGGCTATGCCATTACAATATTAAGACTTCAACAATTCAACATCCCCTTAAATAGTGTTTTTATTTATGGTAAGAATGGTAAGAAGCATGAATAAACACAATTTACTCCTGAACATGTCTCGATAATGATGGAGACCTTAGAATAGATCGTGTGCACTCATGCTTGTTCACATGTTCTTATCTAACGAAGTGTTCTCATTTGAACACAAGCATATATATATATATATATATATATATATATATATATATATATATATATATATATATATATAAAATTGCACTTTGGTGCGAATGGATTGCCCAGGTGCGAATATGCGAATGCCTGATGTCCGTCCACGTGTCCAGATCTAATAATGGATGAGAAACACTGATTTTAAAAAAAAAAATGCGGTGGCATCTTCGTAAATAATTGAACATCGAAGTGCATGTAAAATGTATTACAAGTGCATGTAAAATGTATTATAGGTGCAAGTAAAATTTACATTGAGTATCAATACTAAGTGCACCTATAGTTATAAGTTGTTGCACCTATAGTTATAAGTAGTTGCACCTAGGTGCATGAATGTTTGCGAGTGGTAAACGATGCCAAACAGAACGAATTCAGATCAATGAATGTTAACAAGGCAAAATTACATGCACTTGCAGGCGAAATTAGGTGCACTTGTAGGTGAAAGTAGGTGCACCCGATCAATGAATGCAGGAAAAAACTACATGCACTTGCAGGCGAAAGTAGGTGCACTTGTTGGTGAAAGTAGGTGCACCCAATCAATGAATGCTGACACGTGGTGCGCGCTGTAACACCCCCTAAAAACCAAGCTATTTAAAGCCTTAAAACATGCAGATAACTTAAACCAAAACAACAAACACAGCGGAAGGCTGAAAGATAAGATATATATAAAACGAGGAAACGGGGTGCTATGCCACGCTCACCCAAAGGTGAACGCGCAGGCTAAATCTGCAATGTTTAAATCTACAACCATCCAACAGAGTTCTATATCTATATTGGCTCACAGGCCACAAAACACAAAGGGGAAACTATGCTAGCAGGCACTAGACCGCGCACTCGTCTAAGCATCACCTGAAAGAAGCATATAAAACATGGGACGAGGCCCGGTCAGCGAATAATGCTGGTAACCCACCAATACATGTGAAATATCATACATAGGTAAGATATAAGTTTATAAAGCCATTTTCGAAACAGAATACATATATACATAAGTCCAAAACCAAGAGTAATAGTCAACACAAGACTCAACACTCTCAACAAGAACACGGGAACACATCCCAAGACCACAAAGAACAACAACAACTCACAAGAAGTCTCAAGGAATAATCTATCATCACACAATAGATTAATACCCGACATGCATAACTCAAAGGAATAAGACACAACAAACGGCAACACATGCCAAGGCAACACATGCCTTTGTAACTACACACGTCACAAGAAGAGAACTCACAACAACGGCTACACAAGCCCTCATGACATCACCCATCACGAGTTGATATGCCTTCCTTATGCCCGGTTCCAACCTTATGGCTACCCCCAACCTTGTATCTTCTTCCAACCATTACCTCTAGGACCCCTGTACTTCTTAGTCTAACCTTTTCCCTCCTGGGACTGTCGTCGCCCACCAACGACCACCAACGAGACCACCAATTTCATAGTACACGAGGGTACCGATCACACACGGCAACATATGCCCTGGATAACACATGTTATCCCAGAAATAAACACGTGAACCTTACACAAAGGCCACAGCTCCATAATCACGTCATGGCCACCACGAGGACCACTGCAATACCTTGGTGACTATTGTCCCATACCACTAATCGTGCAACCCAGGTAAAACCACACACACATCACACCATGACAGGAATCAATCAACGGATCTCAATCAAGGAATGGATCACAGTCCAACAACAACAACGATGAATAACCGAAGTTATCATCAACCAGTAGGAAGGTACAAACAACACACATGCTAGCATTTAAACACCGAACTAGCATTCTTAACAAACGGGTAAACCAAACGTAGTTCCGAAGAACACACAAGACCCATCACGGTTCAACAAAACACAATGTTGAACACTTAGCACGATTCAAGACACCAAAACCTACATGGATTCCTACCATATAGTTCTAGACATACGAAACATCAAGAAGACACTCAAATAGTTCCACAAAAGAACATCGGGAAGTCAAAAGACCAAATACCGAGTCAAAAGAATCACGGGGAACAAATCCCGATCAAACACCAAAGTGTTCCCCGCGGGTGGACCCACGGGTAGGCTCCCACCCATTGTTCCGCCCGCGGGTACACACCCACCGGCTTATGTTCCCCGCGGGTGGGCGGCGGGTGGAGCTCTACCCGTCGTTCCGCCTGCGGGTACATACCTGTGCCCAAAATAATCCCATTCGCGGATTTTCAACTCCAAGCTCAAATTCAACTCCAAAACATGCCAAATCTCACCAAATACAACAAAATGACTTGAATCAAAGGAATAGCCAAGCAATGGCATACAAGAACCCTAAACACAAGCTCTAGATATGCATTTTCACAAGACAATGCATAAACACTCACATTTCATAGCAAAATCACATGTAGAATCCAAGAAATCATCACATAGGTAAGCAAAATAAATTTTGTAGAGCATGGGTTACCTCTTGTAGACCAAAAACCTTCACGTAACACCACACCAAGCTCCTATCAAAGCTCACCTTCCAAACCCACTTCAAGAACATACCAAAAGATCATAAAGATTTTATCTTTAAGAAAAGACACCTAAGAAAACACTAAAAACACAAGATGAACATGGATCTTACCCCCCTATATGCCCAAATGTATGAAAGGTAGAATCTTGGAGACAACTCTTGAAGTCTTGGCAAAGCTTCAACTTGGCTTGGAAGAAAAGCTACCCACCTTTTTAGAGAGAAGATGGAGCTAGGATTTTGGAAAGTGTAAGGATAGAAATGAGGTGTTCTCACTTGGTTAGGTTACAATACTAACACAAGGTGAAAGGTCAAGAATACCCTTACCAACATGGAAAGGTGTAAGGAACAAGGGAACTCCTTACAAAGCTCAAGGTACAACTTTGACTATGGGGTTGACTAGTCAATTACTAGTCCCCGACTATTAAATTTCAGGAATTAAATTACAAATTGAAATATGATTAATTACTTGATTAATCCCTTAACAGAATTTGAATTTCGGGGTGTAACATCCTCCCCCCCCCCCTTCAAAGAAGCTTCGTCCCCAAAGCTTGGGTACGACGAGTTAGAACAAACGGTAAAAAGAATAACAATGTGACAAAGAGTGTCAAGAACAATTTCTTTTGGTCAAAAACCCCAAAAGATTCCACAAGATTTCAAGGCAAGAAAGTATTCAAAACAAGGATTGGCAAGAATTAAGCGAACGGATATATTGAGCATAACGAACTCTAGTCCCAACACAAACACCAACTTCTAGACAACAACCAAGAACTAAGAAACTAACTCCAAACAGCAACTACAAAACTAACTAAGCAACAAAACAACAAGCAAAGACAAGCATACAAGGCAAGCAACAACTAAACGGTAACAACAGCTAAGGAGATAACACAACTAAAGAAGGGCGAACAAGACGGCCACAACTCCACTCTAGAACGACTCGCTCTTCGATTCCTCGGTGTCTTCATCAGACTCTTCGCCGGTTCTTCCTCGGCTAGAACTAGCCTCAAGCTGGTCCAACCTCTGGTTAACTGCGACGGACGGCGTCTTCATAAAGTCGAAGCAACAAAACCAACTACTCAAACTACAAGCTAACAACCACGGCAAACAAAAGAGGACGACTAAACGCACAACTGAGCAAACAACTACCACGAACCTACTAACAAAACAAGCAAGGGGCGCAACAAGGTTCCACAACGAAAACGGTCGGCTTGCGAAATGGATGACAAAGCTCAAGAGATGAGCTGCAAACGAGGTTTTAAGCAACAAGGGTATTCGCCGCCAACTATAGATAGAGAAACCAAGGGTTTAAAGTAAGGCAGTAAGATTGATAGGCTTGGTCACAACGAAGTTCAACACTAAAACTGTCGGTTAACAAAATGAGAGACAAGAGTTAGAGATAGGTTGAGGGTTCACAAAGGTAGGACAAGAAAGAAAGATAAGGTGATAGATAAAAGATTTACCGAAAAGGAAAGCTAACTTCACATCGAGCCTAACTCCTGCTCAAAACTAGCCAACGATCTACTCAAAACGAGACAGCTCAGCTAAGGAACAAGCCACAAACAGAAACTGACACCACAAGAACCCTAAACTAGATCACTCGGGCTCACAGAACCAGGGTTGCATCTTCAACTGATCTCTGCTGGCTTCTTCAACCAAAGGAAACAAGGTACTCCCACTACTTATCTTGAACTCGGCATCTGCGTGAACTTGATCCGTTACTTCTGACAAAAGCTTCAACTGCTAGATCCCAAAACAAGGGTTGGATGTCCTTCTCTCTGGTTCTAGGGTGAACTTGATGCAGACTACCGACTTAACACTTGCATTAGCACACAACCCACAATTCGCAGCAAGGAAACACTTGAAAACTTCAAAGCTTCGGCTCGGATGAAAGGTCCAAAACAGGAACGGTAACAAAAGAAAAAGGTAACTTAGGAGAAAGAAGGCTTACAAGAAGAGGTTCGGTTCAACGGAAAAGATTAGAGTGAAGGGTTTGGGTTCCGAAACTCAAGGACCACGTTACTTAGGAGTAGGATCAAAGTCATCAAAGTTGCAACTTAGGAAATAAGGTTGCCACCTTGCATAGAATCGTTAAAAGCGGGGAATACAAGAACGGGGTTCGATTCAAGGGGAAGATCAAGATGAGAGTTTGGGTTCAACAATTCGAGGACCATGTTGATTAAGAAGAGAAGAAAGGTAAACAGGACTACAACTTAAGAAGTAAGGAATCAAAATGGGGTTTTAGGGAGTTGAAAAGAATTTCCTCACGGAGGATATCCGATTTAAACTCTAGGATAGCGATAACTAGGAAGGGAATTAAGATTCTCAAAGTCACAACTTAGGAAAAATGAGGTCGTAACCTTGGTTAGAGTCAAATCAAGAAGAAAACCAGAATGAGGTTTGAATAGATAGGAAGGATTTCTCGAAAACGGGCATGGGTTTTAACGAGGGCAAGAGAAGGAGATCAGCTTCAAGAGACACAAAGGGTTCACGATTTCCGGCGGAACTTCGGCTTGACGCTGATCACTATGCTTGTCGAACTGAAGGCTCTCTACCACAACTCAAACACGGCTTAACTCATAGACCTTGCCAGATTCCTTCATAAGCTGATGACACTGCCAAATTACACAAGATGATTTGGAAAGAAACAAGAAAAAGGTTTGGAAGAAAAGGATCACTTGGCAAAAAGGGTGATTGGATTTGTCTCGGGACAAGAAAAGGTTACAGAGGGTCAAGGGTGACTCTCAAACCAGCTAACACCTGAAACTAACACGCAAGGAAGGGCACAAAGACAAAGGAAGGTGCAGCAAAAAGGGTACAATAGCTTACTTCAACGGTCCCCACTTGCATCTGCCTCACGACTGAGGATCTTGCCTTACCGAGGTCCCGACTTCGTACACAGGTCTTGGTTGCTACTTCCACTGAGTCCATTGTTGCTTCCACTTCGAGACTTTCTTCCCGACCGAGGTCTCACACTATCAGCTAGTTTCGGGCTTGCTGAAGTCTTCCTCTTAGGCCTGCACTCAAAAGACCGGTGACCTTTCTTACCACAAGCAAAGCACTCTATCGACTTCCCATGACAGTCCATGCCGGGGTGGCCACTTCCACACTTCTTGCAAACGGAGCACCTTCCCTTAACCTTGTTGTTCCGGATTGGTTGAGGAGCCTTACCTCTCTTAGAACCATCTCTTTGAAAACTTCCTGTTGATTCGACATCGGTAGCCATCAAACTACAAACCACCGGTGAAACACTTCCGTCAAGCTTCCTCTTACGGTTCTCCCGGGTTCCTTTATGGACTTGCTGAACTCGGTAGGGGTCGGTTGCACAAAGGTAGGCCTCCTTGACATGCGCAGGATATAACCGCTCACGTAACTTAACCTTCAGGTCTTCCCAACTAAACTCCGGATCTTGTCTACAAGCTGGCCTTTCAAGCATCCACCATGAGTCCGCTTCTTGCCGAAGGTAGAACGTAGCCAACTCCACCTTGCGATACTCTGGGCATACCACAACTTCGAAGATCTTGTCAAACATCCGGATCCACTCATCCAGCACTGCGGAATCTTTTTCACCGGTGAAGATTGGGGAACGGAGACTTGTGATTCGGCGTACAATGTCCCGACTCGCATTCTGAAGAGGGTGGTTGATGAGGAGGGCGTTGCTCAGCGTCTGGGTGATCTGCGTCAGTCGATGAAGGCTTTGAGCTAACTGTTCACTGGAGACTGCTTCTGAAGTCCTTGTACGACGTCTCGATGGTGCCATCCTCGACTTCTACAGTAACAGCATGATAACGGGAGGAAACTTAAGACCCGCACCCTTACTTGGTGCCTTAACTAAAGAGAACCAAAGCTAAAAGGAAAACAAAGCACAGAATGCACAACAGAAAATGACACAAGAAATCACAACCTCACCGCGCGTCCTAAAGTCCTAAGTCCTAAACACTTAGATACTTAAGGTCGCTTAGGGTCTCAAAGTCTCAAACCACACTTAGCCACTTAGAAGTCTAGACTTTAACAACCTAGGCTCAAACCTAGGCTCTGATACCAACTGTAACACCCCCTAAAAACCAAGCTATTTAAAGCCTTAAAACATGCAGATAACTTAAATCAAAACAACAAACACAACGGAAGACTGAAAGATAAGATATATATAAAACGAGGAAACAGGGTGCTATGCCACGCTCACCCAAAGGTGAACGCACAGGCTAAATCTGCAATTTTTAAATCTATAACCATCCAACAGAGTTCTACATCTATATTGGCTCACAGGCCACAAAACACAAAGGGGAAACTATGCTAGCAGGCACTAGACTGCACACTCGTGTAAGCATCACCTTAAAGAAGCATATAAAACATGGGACGAGGCCCGGTCAGCGAATAATGCTGGTAACCCACCAATACATGTGAAATATCATACATAGGTAAGATATAAGTTTATAAAGCCATTTTCGAAACAGAATACATATATACATAAGTCTAAAACCAAGAGTAATAGTCAACACAAGACTCAACACTCTCAACAAGAACACGGGAACACATCCCAAGACCACAAAGAACAACAACAACTCACAAGAAGTCTCAAGGTATAATATATCATCACACAATAGATTAATACCCGACATGCATAACTCAAAGGAATAAGACACAACAAACGGCAACACATGCCAAGGCAACACATGCCTTTGTGACTACACACGTCACAAGAAGAGAACTCACAACAAAGGCTACACAAGCCCTCGTGACATCACCCATCACGAGTTGATATGCATTCCTTATGCCCGGTTCCAACCTTATGGCTACCCCCAACCTTGTATCTTCTTCCAACCATTACCTCCAGGACCCCTGTACTTCTTAGTCCAACCTTTTCCCTGCTGGGACCGTCGTCCCCCATCAACGACCACAAACGAGACCACCAATTTCATAGTACACGAGGGTACTGATTACACACGGCAACATATGCCCTGGATAACACATGTTATCCCAAAAATAAACACGTGAACCTTACACAAAGGCCACAGCTCCATAATCACGTCATGGCCACCACGAGGACCACTGCAATACCTTGGTGACTAGTGTCCCATACCACTAATCATGCAATCCAGGTTAAAGCCACACACACATGACACCACGACAGGAATCAATCAACGGATCACAACGAAGATATGAAACCATACTCAATCAAGGAATGGATCACAGTCCAACAACAACAACGATGAATAACACAAGTTATCATCAACCAGTAGGAAGGTACAAACAACACACATGCTAGCATTTAAACACCGAACTAGCATGCTTAACAAACGGGTAAACCAAACGTAGTTCCGAAGAACACACAAGACCCATCACGGTTCAACAAAACACAATGTTGAACACTTAGCACGATTCAAGACACCAAAACCTACATGGATTCCTACCATATAGTTCTAGACATACGAAACATCAAGAAGACACTCAAATAGTTCCACAAAAGAACATCGGGAAGTCAAAAGACCAAATACCGAGTCAAAAGAATCACGGGGAACAAATCCCGATCAAACACCAAAGTGTTCCCCGCGGGTGGACCAACGGGTAGGCTCCCACCCGTGGTTCCGCCCGCGGGTACACACCCACCGGCTTATGTTCCCCGCGGGTGGGCGGCGGGTGGAGCTCTACCCGTCGTTCCGCCTGCGGGTACATACCTGTGCCCAAAACAATCCCTTCGGGGATTTTCAACTCCAAGCTCAAATTCAAGTCCAAAACATGCCAAATCTCACCAAATACAACAAAATGACTTGAATCAAAGGAATAGCCAAGCAATGGCATACAAGAACCCTAAACACAAGCTCTAGATATGCATTTTCACAAGACAATGCATAAACACTCACATTTTATAGCAAAATCACATGTAGAATCCAAGAAATCATCACATAGGTAAGCAAAATAAATTTTATAGAGTATGGGTTACCTCTTGTAGACCAAAAACCTTCACGTAACACCACACCAAGCTCCTATCAAAGCTCACCTTCCAAACCCACTTCAAGAACATACCAAAAGATCATAAAGATTTTATCTTTAAGAAAAGACACCTAAGAAAACACTAAAAACACAAGATGAACATGGATCTTACCCTCCTATATGCCCAAATGTATGAAAGGTAGAATCTTGGAGACAACTCTTGAAGTCTTGGCAAAGCTTCAACTTGGCTTCGAAGAAAATGTAACACCCCCCCAAAACCAGCTATATAAAAAGCCTTAACACATGCAGATAACACAACAAAACACTAGCATAGCGGAAGATAAAAAGGTAACTGGATAAAAGCAAATCCAAAAAGGAGTGTTATGCCACGTTTACCAACAATGATAAACGCTACGGCGGTCAAATCTGCATTGTGTACACAACTATCCCAAAGTCATAAGTCTATCACTACATCGGCTCACAGGCCAAAACAAAGGAAAAGTACTAAACTACCAGGCACTAGACATCGAGCTGGACTAGACATCACCTGAAAGATCACAAAGATAAACATGGGACGACGCCCGGTCAGCGAATAATGCTGGTAACCCACCAATACATGTGAAATTACATACATAGGTAAGATATAAGTTGTAAAACCATTTTCGAAACGGAATACATAAGTATATAAGTCGAAAACCAAGATCAATAGTCAACACAAGACCCAACACTCTCAACAAGGATTCGGGAACACATCCCAAACCACAAAGGTTAACCACAACACAAAAGGTAACTATAAGACCTTTGGCAACACATGCCTAGGCAACACATGCCTTTGTGACTACACACGTTACAAGAAAAGAACACACAACCACGACTACACAAGCCCTCGTGACATCACTCATCACGAGTTGTTATGCCTTCCTTATGCCCTGATCTAACCTTGTGGCTACCCCCAACCTTATATCTAGTTCCAACCTTTACCTCTAGGACCCCTGTACACCAAGTCCAACCTTATTCCCCCGGGAACCGTCGTTACCCCTCCAACAGTCCCTCCAACAAAACCACCGATTCATAGTACACGAGGTACCGTACACACATGGCAACACATGCCCGATAACACATGTTATCCCCCATAAAACGTGAACCTTACACAAAGGTCACAACTCCATAATCACGTCACGGCCACCACGAGGACCGCTACAATACCTTGGTGACAAGTGTCCCATACCACTAATCGTGCAATCCAGGTAAAGCCACACACACCACACCTCAATAGGAATCAATCAACGGATCACAACGAAGATATGGAACCATACTCAATCAAGGAATGGGTCACAGCCCAACAACAACGATGAATAACACAAGTTATCATCAACCAAACGGAAGGTACAAACAACACACACGCTAGCATTTAAACACCGAACTAGCATGCTTATCAAACGGGTAAACCAAAGATAGTTCCGAAGAACACACAAGACTCATCACGGTCAACGAAACACAATGTTGAACACTCAGCACGATTCAAGACACCAAAGACCTACATGGAATCCTACCATATAGTTCTAGACATACGAAACATCAAGAAGGCACTCAAATAGTTCCACAAAAGAACTTTGGGAAGTCAAAAGACCAAATACCGAGTCAAAAGAATCACGGGGAACAAATCCCGAACATACACCGAAGTGTTCCCCGCGGGTGGACCCACGGGTAGGCTCCCACCCGTGGTTCCGCCCGCGGGTACACTACCCACCGGATACATGTTCCCCGCGGGTGGGCGGCGGGTGGAGCTCTCCCCGTCGTTCCGCCCTGCGGGTACATACACCTGTGCAAAAAGATCCCTTCGGGGATTTTCAACTCCAAGCTCAAATTCAAGTCCAAAACATGACGAATCTCACCCAATACAACAAAATGACTTGAATCATAGGAAATGCCAAGCAATGGCACAAAAGAACCCTAAACACAAGCTCTAGATATGCATTTTCACAAGACAAATGCATAAACACTCACATTTCATAGCAAAACACATGTAGAATCCAAGAAATCACATATAGGTAAGCAAAATAGATTTTGTAGAGCATGGGTTACCTCTTGTAGACTAAAAGACTTCACTTTACACTTCCACAAGCTCTCCACAAGGCTCACTTTCCAAACCCACTTCAAGAACAAACCAAAAGATCATAAAGATCCTAGTTTTAAGAAAAAGACACCTAAGATGGAACAAAAAACACAGGATAGGCTTAGATCTTACCCTCCTAGATGCCCAAATAGGTGAAAGGTTGAATCTTGAAAGCAAATCTTGAAGTCTTGGCAAGGTCTAAACTTAGCTTGGAGGAAAAGCTACTCACCTTTCTAGAGAGATGGTAGAGCTAATATTTTAGAAAGTGTAAGGGGCGAAATGAAGATGTCTTCTAGGTTAGGTTACAATACTAACACTTGGTGAAAGGTCAAGAATACCCTTACTAACCTTAGAAAGGTGTAAGGAACAAGGGAACTCCCTTCAAAGCTCAAGGTACAACTTGACTTTGGAGTTGACTAGTCAAATACTAGTCCCCAACTATTAAATTTTAGGATTTTAGAAATTAATTATTTGATTGAAATATGATTAATTACTCAATTAATCCATGAATTGAATTTGGATTTTTGGGGTGTCACATCCTCTCCCCCTTCAAAGAAGATTCGTCCCCGAAGCTTGGGTACGACGAATTAGAACAAACGGTGATAGGAAACAACATTGTGACAAGAGGTTCAAGAATAAGCTCTTTTGGTCAAAACTCAAAAGGTTTTACAAAAATTCCAAACAAGAGGGAAGGCTTATATCAAGTCAAGAATTGGCAAGAGTTTAACAAAGGGTTGGATTGAGCATCACGAACTCTAGATTTAACACCAACACCGACTTCTAGACAACCACCAAGAACTAGACCGCTAACTCCAAACACCAACTACTAAGCTAGCTAACAACAAGGTAACAAGCAAACACACAAGGCAAGCAACAAACTACTTACCAACTAACAACGGCTAAAAGGAAATAACAAAGACAAAGGCGAACGGGATTACCACAACACAAGCTAGAACTCCTCACTCTCCGACTCCTCGGCCTCCTCAGGCTCCTCCTCAACTTCGTCTCTGCGGCTCGAACTGGCCTCAACCTGGTCTAGCCTCTAATGCACGGCAACGAACTGCGTCTTCATAAAGGCAAAACCCTCCTCGATCAAGCGGTTCTGCTGGCGAAGCAAGGCGATAACACGCTCCTCGTGCACCATGGCATCATGCTCCCTCTTCGTGCGAGCTTCTCTTCTTCGTCGGTTCTCTTCACTGTCCAAATCACTTTCTTCAGCAACTTCTGGTGCTCCCGCCACATCCTCACGATCGGCTTCATCCTCGGCTTCCTCATCACCTCCCAAGCTTTGAACAGCGAGGCTCAACTTCCCGGCATGGATTCCAAGCTCAGCTGCCAACTCGGCCCTTTCTTCGGGTGCTTTTCTTGCAACTTCCTCCAGCGTGATGTACTCACCATCATCCATCTGAAATAGATTACAACTCCGAAGGTTGGCGGCATCCAACATCATCTTTCCCACAGCCTTCGGGAGACAGCCAGCCACACTGACACCCTTCCTAACCAAGATCCAACTCAACACCATCCCGTACGGTAAGCTCTTCCGATTGTGATCCCGGCAAAACACCATGTGTTGCAACATCAAAGCTGGCAAGTTGAACTTAACCATATTCTTGAGACAAAAGGCAAAGGTGCACTCCAACTTTCCCAACAAACTGCTTTTGTTATTATTAGGCAACAAACATTCCGATACCAACATAACCAAGATCCTCTGTTCCGCAGACAACCACTTCTTCTCCGGCCTTGAAGCTTGAGTGAAACCACTCGTACGGCCCAACAAATAGCTCAAGTAGTCACGGTACCCCATGGTATCCGTACTAATCCAAGCATGACCACTATACTGAGCCATTCCGGTAGCAGACAAACCCAAAAGCTGAGCCAACCTCTTCTCAGAAAGCACCAACTTTACACCTCTCACCTTGGAAGTGATCTCAAGCTTATCACCTTCCCTTGTCACCACCATTTGACGATAAAACTCTTTAACCAGGCTCGGGTAAGTCTCGGCCCTTATGGCAAGAAACCCATCCAACAAACCTTGGAACCTAAGCATATCCAACAAGGCACTAGGAAAAGATTCCGGATCAAAAGCTTTACCTTCAAGAACGAGGTAATGGGCATCCACCCATTCCGCTTTTCTAGCCAAACTTGATCTTCTAGGCATGGCAAGAGATGACCCAAAACTCAACAAAAGAAGCCTGCAACTCCTCTTCCTTTTTTTCTTACTCACGCTGCCCGATCTCTCTCTCTCTCGCTGCTTTTCTCGGCGATAGCAGATCGGCGGCGGCACGGCAGCTCCGGGCGACGACGACGGCGGCGAGGCGGTGGCTCGGCGACGAGTTGGCAGTAGTGGCGGGTTGCAGGTGAAGCTACGGGTGGGGGGTGGGGTTCGGCTATACACGGGTGGGGAGGGAAGAAAGAGAAAGGGAGTTTGGAGACTTTAGGGATTTGGGAGAAATTGGGGAAAAGATGATTTAATTTGGGGATTTGGGTAAAGATGAGAATTCATGGTTTAGATGGGATTGAAATTGGATAGGTTTCAGGAACGATAAATGGTTTAGAAGTTGGGTTGGCAAAGAATAGGCTTGGGTTCGAAACTTGAAGGTTAAAATTAAACATTAGGATTGATTTTTATAAGATTCCCAAGAAGGAATTTTGACATGAATTGGCTATCTCCAAATTCAAAGAATACTTGAAGAATTTGGGAAATTCACCAAGGAATTGTTGTAAGAACAACCAAGGTTAGGGATTGTAGAATTGGCCCAAGTACAAAGCATTCCAAAGATAGATGACTAACTTCACAATGAGACGTATGTGCCAACTAAGGAAGTCACTTAGCAAGAAGAGATTACACTAAGCTCCAAAAGAATAACTACTCAAGAAAAGCATGCCAAGGATTGCCAAGTAACTCAAATAGACACTACGAAACACAAGATAACACTCAAGACAACAAGGACACGATATTTGCGAAAAAAAAAACAAGGATAGGCTAGGATGGGGTTACCTGCCAACTCATCCTCCATCAAGCCCTCCGACTCGGCCTCGGATCGCGCCATCACAAAGACTCTCCCGGGTGGCCTAGCTCCAACC
This sequence comes from Ipomoea nil, assembly GCF_001879475.1. Lineage (NCBI taxonomy): Eukaryota > Viridiplantae > Streptophyta > Magnoliopsida > Solanales > Convolvulaceae > Ipomoea > Ipomoea nil. Next base: position 5,494,470 of record NW_017619742.1, read on the forward strand.
GCTCCACGACCCGAACTACCTCCTGATGCTCCTCCGGCTCCCGGGGGTGGCGGCAACGCTCTCTGACCGGCTAGCTGAGGACACTCCGCGACTTTGTGACCTCGATCTCCACATTGGAAACACCGAAGCGCGAAGCCATTGCAACTTTGATCGACATGCATCTTCCCACACCTATGACAAGGAGGTGGCTTGACTTGATTCCCTTGCTCCATCCTATTAGGTCCTTGAGATGAGGATGACACGCTCTTGACTTGAAAACTCTGTCGAGGCTTCTTGAAAGTGGAAGAACCTCCGCTCTCAACCCTCTTCCTTGCTGGCTCAAACGATCCTCTCTGAAACTGCTGAACGCGATACAGATCCGCGGCACTCAGATACGTGTCGTTAAGGGAACTTGGCCTACTCACCGTCAACGCTTTTTGTGCCTCATAATTCAGACCGACAACGAAACGCTCAACATTAGCAAGCTCCGTAGGCACAAGCATCCTAGCAAAGCGTGCGAACTCCAAGAACTTCTTGTGGTACTCGGCCACAGACAAGGATCCTTGCTGCAGGTGAAGGAACTCATCAAACATGGCGGCTCGCACATGTGCTAGGTAGAACCTCTCGCGCATTCTGTCCTTGAGCGCGGTCCAATCAAACTCAGGCTCTTCAAGGAGGGTCGGACCTTCATGGACCCACCACAGATCTGCTTCTTGACAGAAGTAGAACGTTGCCAGTTCTACTCTTCTCTCTTCGGGGCAACCCACCACGGTGAAGATTTTATCAAACACCCGTAGCCACTCTTCCAAGACTACCGGGTCTTCTTCGCCGGCGAAGGTTGGCGGCCGATGTCCCGACACCAAATGACCTACATCACGGTGCCCTGCAGGGGGAGGAGGCGGCATAGCTTGATTGTTGTTCAGCAAGGCTTCACTGAGCGTCTGCATCGTCTGCGTCAGCTGATGGAGGTTCTGAGCGAGTTGCTCATTGGTCGGGGTCTCCAGGGTGCGGGCTCGGGGACGAGGAGGCATCGCAACTTCTACAACAACAACATGGTTACCAAAAGAGAGCAAACAAGCAAGAACAGAAAACAACACACAACTCACCGCAACCTAGAGTCCTAAGCCTAACACTTAGCTTCTTAAGGTCGCTTAGAGGTCTCAAACCACACCTTACCACTTAGAAAGTCTAGACTTAACTCTTCCTATGCTCAAACCTAGGCTCTGATACCAACTGTAACACCCCCCAAAACAAGCTATATAAAAAGCCTTAACACATGCAGATAACACAACAAAACACTAGCACAACGGAAGATAAAAAGGTAACTGGATAAAAGCAAATCCAAACAGGGGTGTTATGCCACGTTTACCAACAATGATAAACGCTACGGGGGTCAAATCTGCATTGTGTACACAACTATCCCAAAGTCATAAGTCTATCACTACATCGGCTCACAGGCCAAAACAAAGGAAATGTACTAAACTACCAGGCACTAGACATCGCGCTCGACTAGACATCACTTGAAAGATCACAAAGATAAACATGGGACGAAGCCCGGTCAGCGAATAATGTTGGTAACCCACCAATACATGTGAAATAACATACATAGGTAAGATATAAGTTGTAAAACCATTTTCGAAACGGAATACATAAGTATATAAGTCGAAGACCAAGATCAATAGTCAACACAAGACCCAACACTCTCAACAAGGATACGGGAACACATCCCGAACAACAAAGGTTAACCACAACACAAAAGATAACGACAAGACCTTTGGCAACACATGCCTAGGCAACACATGCCTTTGTGACTACACACGTCACAAGAAGAGAACACACAACCATGGCTACACAAGCCCTCGTGACATCACTCATCACGAGTTGATATGCCTTCCTTATGCCCTGTTCTAACCTTGTGGCTACCCCCAACCTTATATCTAGTTCCAACCTTTACCTCCAGGACCCCTGTACACCAAGTCCAACCTTATTCCCCCGGGAACCGTCGTTCCCCCTCCAACAGTCCCTCCAACAAAACCACCGATTCATAGTACACGAGGTACCGTACACACATGGCAACACATGCCCGATAACACATGTTATCCCCCATAAAACGTGAACCTTACACAAAGGTCACAACTCCATAATCACGTCACGGCCACCACGAGGACCACTGCAATACCTTGGTGACAAGTGTCCCATACCACTAATCGTGCAATCCAGGTAAAGCCACACACACCACACCTCAATAGGAATCAATCAACGGATCACAACGAAGATATGGAACCATACTCAATCAAGGAATGGGTCACAGCCCAACAACAACGATGAATAACACAAGTTATCATCAACCAAACGGAAGGTACAAACAACACACACGCTAGCATTTAAACACCGAACTAGCATGCTTATCAAACGGGTAAACCAAAGATAGTTCCGAAGAACACACAAGACTCATCACGGTCAACGAAACACAATGTTGAACACTCAGCACGATTCAAGACACCAAAGACCTACAAGGAATCCTACCATATTGTTCTAGACATACGAAACATCAAGAAGGCACTCAAATAGTTCCACAAAAGAACTTTGGGAAGTCAAAAGACCAAATACCGAGTCAAAAGAATCACGGGGAACAAATCCCGAACATACACCGAAGTGTTCCCCGCGGGTGGACCCACGGGTAGGCTCCCACCCGTGGTTCCGCCCACGGGTACACTACCCACCGGCTACATGTTCCCCGCGGGTGGGCGGCGAGTGGAGCTCTCCCCGTCGTTCCTCCCGCGGGTACATACACCTGTGCAAAAAGATCCCTTCGGGGATTTTCAACTCCAAGCTCAAATTCAAGTCCAAAACATGCCAAATATCACCCAATACAACAAAATGACTTGAATCATAGGAAATGCCAAGCAATGGCACAAAAGAACCCTAAACACAAGCTCTAGATATGCATTTTCACAAGACAAATGCATAAACACTCACATTTCATAGCAAAACACATGTAGAATCCAAGAAATCACATATAGGTAAGCAAAATAGATTTTGTAGAGCATGTGTTACCTCTTGTAGACTAAAAAACTTCACTTTACACTTCCACAAGCTCTCCACAAGGCTCACTTTCCAAACCCACTTCAAGAACAAACCAAAAGATCATAAAGATCCTACTTTTAAGAAAAAGACACCTAAGATGGAACCAAAATCACAAGATAGGCTTAAATCTTACCCTCCTAGATGCCCAAATAGGTGAAAGGTTGAATCTTGAAAGCAAATCTTGAAGTCTTGGCAAGGTCTAAACTTAGCTTGGAGCAAAAGCTACTCACCTTTCTAGAGAGATGGTAGAGCTAATATTTTAGAAAGTGTAAGGGGTGAAATGAAGATGTCTTCTAGGTTAGGTTACAATACTAACACTTGGTGAAAGGTCAAGAATACCCTTACTAACATTAGAAAGGTGTAAGGAACAAAGGAACTCCCTTCAAAGCTCAAGGTACAACTTGACTTTGGAGTTGACTAGTCAAATACTAGTCCCCAACTATTAAATTTCAGGATTTTAGAAATTAATTATTCGATTGAAATAGGATTAATTACTCAATTAATCCATGCATTGAATTTGGATTTTTGGGGTGTCACAGAAAAGCTACCCACCTTTTTAGAGAGAAGATGGAGCTAGGATTTTGGAAAGTGTAAGGATAGAAATGAGGTGTTCTCACTAGGTTAGGTTACAATACTAACACAAGGTGAAAGGTCAAGAATACCCTTACTAACATGGCAAGGTGTAAGGAACAAGGGAACTCCTTACAAAGCTCAAGGTTCAACTTTGACTATGGGCTTGACTAGTCAATTACTAATTGAAATAGGATTAATTACTTAATTAATCCCTTAACAGCATTTGGATTTCGGGGTGTCACACGCGCTGATTGGTTTGCATTTATCTCCTAGGCACTTATTTGCATCTGAACGTGACCCTATATATATATATATATATATATATATATATGTATATATATATATATAAAGAGAGAGAGAGAGAGAGAGAGAGAGAGAGACGGAATTTCGATAATATACAAATCAACGAGGACAAAAAAAACTAGAAACATATTTGTTTGGAAGAGAACTCGTATCGAAATTAGAGTATTAATATTTTTAAAAATTTTATTTGTAGTGTTTCTATTATTTAACTTACTATATATATATGCTTAAAAACCCACATTTTGTAGCGTATTAAAAAACTAGTAGGTGTAGAGTGCGAGTATTATGTTTTAAAATATATGTATGAGATATGCACACAATATTATGAATATGATTCGTTAGATGAGGTACATAAAACTAAACAGTTAATTATCAAATGATCCTCCGACAATGGCATTTTTTCAAATTGGTCCATTGACTTTTAATTTTCTCAAAATGGTCCTCCGACTTTTGAATTTTAAGCCAAAATGGTCATCCGTTAGCTTTGGCGTTAAGTTGGTGTCAAAATGAAGTGTAAAACTAAAAACTTAGGTTTTGCTATCCAATTTAAAGCAATCTGTGATTCCTTTTAGCAATATGCGCACATATTTCTTCAAATTAGGTTTTTGCTCTCCTAAATCAGTAATCAAAATGTGGGATAATCAACTAAAATGCCAGAAATCTTTGCCTTGGGATGTTTGTGGATGAAGTTGAAGATTAAATTTTTTGGCCTTCTAATTGAGAACTAAGAACGCATGTCATCCGTCCACGAGTTCGGGCTGGTCGATTCGAGCGTACCTCAGGTTCGGGTACCTACACCCGAAATTTTAAACTCTTTTAATTAAAATAAATAAAGTATAAGTAGCTAAATAAAGTATAGTTACACAGAATCATAATTTAAAATAAAATAAAATATTTATTACAATCCATAAATTTTGTTAAAATTACAACAATTTACAAATCTAATAATTAAAAACATGAACATCCCTTTAAAAAAAACCATGAAACATCAATAAGACAATAGCCTAATAAGATTTAATAGGTGAAAATGCTTGACAACTAGAGTGAATGAATTGTTCATCCATATATATATATATATATATATATATATATATATATATATATATATATAGAATTACAATCATATAAGAACCAATGTTTAGGTAGGAACCTAGGAACTAATCTGAGCCTTTTATTTTATTTAACTAACGGCTCATGTTTAATCTTTTCTAAATGGGTTTTTTTTTCCGCTGTTTTGGTTATATTTTAGGCAAACAAGGGTATTTTAGGTTTTTGGGTGGTGTACGTAGGTGGAAGGTGTGGTCTTCTCGCTTATTCTTCGCAGTCTGAAGTTGTGAGTCGTAGGTTGGACTCTGTTCCTGTCCCAAAGCTTGGTATCTCTTGCCTCTTGCGGTTCATCTTCTAAGAGTTGAAAGCAATGACGGCGAAGTTGACGCCGATAGCGAGAAGAGCAGCGGCGCCTGTGATAGCAATGAGCTTTTGCTTCTCCCTTTTCTGCTTTGCCTCCATTCTCACTGTGCTTCATCTTCCGCAAGCTGCCAAAATCTCAAACCCTCTTAAAAAAAACCTACAAGCATCTTTGCATTTTGGCCATTTTTTTTTATCTCATTCTAATTTGAAATTTCTAGAATTCAGTGATATGGATTGTGGAACTTAATGTGTGAACTAGACTAATTTTAAATTGTGTATAATTTATGTTTATCTTGGCAGTGAAGAATTCCGTAAAGTGAACCTTCGTTTTTCAATGCTTACAAGATAACTTAGTCTATGAAGAATAATAGTCCCTTTGTAATCGATCTCTGTGATTTCAATATCCGGAGTTGGTGATTTTTCTCTGAGCATTTGTTTAGTTGTTTGATCCCTAATCATAAGATAGTTTTTTGCAACAGGTTTAGGGAATTCCCCACACCTTTTTGGTAATACAAAACTGAAACTTCAAGAATTTAATCTCTTCGACAATTCAAATCTCCCTCATTATTCTTATAACTTCAAAAAATAATTAAATATGCATAGCTAAAACTAAATTTGCATATATTATCACTAGTGAAAGTTAGTATAGCAGTATATGTGTTACGTAGTAATATGTAGCTTTTTAGGTTGGCTAGTGTTAGGGGTGTGCAGTTGTGCACATTTGTGTGTGCGTATATCTGTGATTTGTTGTGTTTTTTTTTTTTCTCTGTTTTGTTGTGCATATATTCTTTGATTCTTCTATTTTTTTTTGTGTATTATTTATTCACACAGTTTATCCCAAGTGCACACCAACTTATTTTTACGTTTTTTTGAACATGCATTAATTCTGCACATTATAGCCCACACAATTATACCAAAGTGCACACCATAGACTATCACGTCAACCTGATTCTCATTTATTCATTCAGGCAGTATTATTGGACATTTTGGCACACACAGTTCTATGTAGGAGCACAAGAAGTTGTTTTCCATCTTTTCATACATTTTTTCCCATTTAGGTTTTGTTTGATTTTGGTGTTCATTCAATTTCTAATATTTTCCATCGGTGTACGCCCTTTGGCAAAAGATTTGTTACATGTGTTCCTTGATGATGTGGTTGATGATTAGTGTGGGGCTATCGTACGAAAGCTTGTTCCTAGAAGGATGCAGATGTGTTGACGTGATGCACGTATCAAAGTGGATTGTGGCGTCTTTGCGATGCGGCTCATGGAGGCCTTCTTCAGGCAGTCTGTGAATGAATGGGACTGTGGGCTACAAAAGGGTGATAGTAGGGGTCTTGATTTGTTGAGGATGACTTATATGCGTCAAATTTTGTCGGTTGAGTTTAACATGCACCATTCGAAGATCATCCATAGCGCAGTTGAATACCATGACGCTGTTGGATAATGCTAGCTACATGTGCTCATTGGATCAAGTTGTTCAGTGCTCCTGTTTAGTTCATTAGGAACATTTCTGTATTATATTTATGATGTTTGACATTTATTCCTCAGTTGTTCCATGAATACAGTGAGATACATCGCAATTTAACAATTTTTCGTATATTAGTTTTTTTAACCATCCTGGCACACACTCGTAAACCCAAGTGCTCAACCTAATTTATCACATCAACCTGACTTTCATTGTTCATGCTTGTTAGTATTATTGCACGATATAGCACACACAAGTCAACCCAAGTGCACACCAACTTGTTGTATGTCTTTCATAAACACAATCACTTTGCACATTATAGCACATCCAGTTTAAACCAAGTGCACAATGTAGTGTATAACATCAACTTGGTTCCTGTCAATTTCTTCTGTTTGTAGTTTTGTATATTAGTGCACACACAGTTCAACCCAAGTGCCACCAACCTGTTTTATGTTTTTTCATAGACACACTCATTCTGCACATTATAGCACACGATGTGTAACATAGGTGCACACACTAGTCTATCACATCATCTTGATTTTCGTGGATTCTTTTTGTCAATATTATTGCAAAATTTGGCACACACAATCCAAGCCATGTGCACACTGGTAGGGTATTGGTAGCATTGGTGCTATGCACATTCGTATACGTGTACATGCACACATTCCATTCAGTGTATCAGTGTGTACTCTATGTCCATGGTACTGTATGGTGTATTGTGTGCTAGACGCTTTCGATGTGCACATTGTGAAATACAGTGTGACACATCGTAAGCTCGCGATATTTCGTATATCAATTTTTTAACAACGCAATGACACGCACTCGTTAACCCAAGTGCACACCCTAAATTATCACATCGTTTTGGTTTTCGTGTATTCATAATGACAGTGTTATTGCACAATATGGCACACACAGTTCAAGCTAAGTGCACACCAAATTGCTTTAATCCTTCTCATGCACACACTTATTCTGCACATTGAGGCACACCCAGTTTAACCAAAATGCACACCATAGTCTATAACATCACGAGGGTTTTTGTGAAGTTAATATGTCAGTATTTTTGAACATTATGGCACACACAGTTCAACCTAAGTGCACACCAACTTGTTTTTTTGTCTTTTCATAGACACATTCATTCTACACATTATAGCACACACGGTGTAACCTAAGTGCACATACTAGTCTATCACATCATCCCGATTTTCGTGAACTAATTCTGTCAATTTATTGCACATATTGGCACACACAATTTAACTCAAGTGCACATCGACCTGCTTTACGCTTTTTCATACGTACATCTATTCTACACATCATGCCACACACAGTTTAACTCATACACGCATTACCTTCTTAAATCAAGTTGTTTTATGTTTATTCAGTGATTTACTATACTTTTCATCGTGAATAAACTTGACACATAAATTGAGTTACCAATGATTGGTTGGCACACGACAGTATGGATCGATGCATTAAAATGAATGTTCTTTAAATTGAATGTTATTTAAATTGAATAACACATATTCAATGTTATTTAAATTGAATAGCACAGGCTTTTAGGGATACAAAAGAATGTTACCAAGTACTATACGCACATGCTTGTAGGGATAAAAATAAATGCTACCGCCATCCTTCGTCGCATACTGTATTCTCCAGATCGTCGGACGACCGTCTTTCTCTCCGTGTCTTTGATGAGTCGATCACAGAATCTTAGTCCAATCAGTCTCCTTCCTTATCTTATCATCCTAAAATCTCGAAAAGAATCAAAATATAATATTAATTTATAATTGATACCTTGATAAAATTACACTAATATCATTTTTAATTAATTAGGTTTAAGATCTACATATAAATGGTTACTTATCTAAACCATTGATTGAACAAATTTAAATGGCTTGGATTATTTCTTAGGCTCTTACCTAATAAAGGGATCTTACTTGAAGGTCACCATATATATATATACATATATATATATATATATATATATATATATATATATATATATATATATATATATATATATATATATATATATAGAGTGGGCTAGTCTTTGGGTAGAATAGGCCCAAATTACAACTATTTTTATTTGGGTAGGGTTTCCTTTCTTAATTTGGGCCTATTCTAATTATAGGTAATTGGGCTAAAAGAAATGATGGGTTGGGCTATATATCTATCACATATGTTTAGAAAATGGGCTAGTCTTTGGGGTTAGATAGTTGGGTCACGACTAGATATATTTTGGGGTTTATAAATATTGTTGGCTCATACATACATACATACATACATACATACATACATACATACATACATACATACATACATACATACATACATACATACATACATATATATATATATATATATATATATATATATATATATATATATATATATATATATATATATATATATATGATGCACCAACAAATTGGGCCAATCACAAGATCCAAGGCCCAAATCAGCTTTATTATTTGTGGTCATAATTATTTTAAATTGTTTGGAATTATAGAGAAAACACTAGCTTGTATTTAGAAAGGACTCCTTAAATCCATTTCTAAATAGGACTATATTTACTTGCTTTCTAGATTAGTTTAGGACTCTTCTTCCCATTGTATTTAGGATTACAATGCTGCCATATACCTATAAATAGGGCACATCCATATCAGTTTGAGGGAGGCTTTAATTCAATAAAATTCTTAAGTTTTTCTTTACACTTGTGTAAGAAACCTTATGGCTAATTGTGGACTCAATTAGTGACTAGTCGTGGACTCAACTAGCAAATTGATTCGTGGACTCGAATCAATCTTCCTTTCTTCAACCTTAGATTTAGGCTCGTGGACTCGTTCTTGAATCGAAGGAAACTAGATTCGACTCTAGTTGATTGAAGATTGCATCATCGAGGTACTTGAAGCTACAATGGGATTCTTCTAAGTCTTTGAGGATTCGAGACAAAGGGTTTCTCGTGAGGATTAAGGTATTTTGATCCATCTCTATCTTTGGATTGAGAGTAATCTTGGGACACTATTCCATCTTTATTTGAATCTTGGACTAGGTTCATATCAATTTGGTATTCAGAGCCTAGGTTTATCTCATTTTTATCTTACATACAACTTTTTTTTTTTCCGTGTCTTATTCATTAAAAAACCCTAAAAAAAAATTCCTTTGCATTCTTGATTGTGTTCTTGAATCTTCATACATGTTCTCCAGTTTCTTGAAAAACAATCACAAAAGAGTTTTTCCTTTTTCCCGTCCGATATCAATGAGACCTCACACCTCCCAAGAACCATATTACCAAACATTCTGTAAAGAAAACAACCCCATCTCACCCATACCTATATCCAAAGCGCATTTACGCGCAATCACGTCACAATCATGCCCTGTCCAGATTTCCGCGTTCTGTGACCAGTTTCAAAGAATGACCTATATCTAGAGATCCATTAGTTATTTTTATCTGAAATTTTTATAGGTTGTAGATCCCTTCTGGGGAGTTCTTTTGATATATTATACACGTGCTAATTCCTTACGATAATTGAGATATTAATCTTCGAAGTAAGGGCATCACTTCTGTTTTTCTGGGTGATTCTTGAAATTCTTGATTATGCTTTAAAGGGGTTGTGTGGATCTTCTTGGTCTAAAATTTTTGTTGATATTTACAGTAGTTATTTGGAGGTTACTTATCAAAAAATTCAAGAAAGTTGAAAAAAAAGCAAAAAAAAAAAAAAAAAAAAAAAAAAGAGAAAGCAAAAGAAGAAGATGAATAAGGTTGGGGAAAGAATAAGGTTGGAAAGAAAATCTTGGAGGGAAAAGGAAGGGGAAAAGTATAAGGTTGGAAGGAGTTCTTGATAGATTCCTAATTGGTTGTGGTACACGTGAACCCGTCTTACATTCTATTTGTGTCTATCTTCTGATATTGGTTCTGCATATCTTTCTGCCATACTTCTTTCTTTGCTTCCCTTTTTTTCTTTCAAATCTGGCTTAGTTTCTTTGCTTGTATTGTCCTTTTTCTTTGCTTCTTGCTCTCAATTTTATTACCTACCTTGCGATACACCTTACTCTCAAAGGCTTGTGAAGTTTTCCAAGGTACGTTTTCTTGAACTTTGAGGTTGAATCCATATCAATTTGAATTCCGGACTATAATTTTCCTTTTCGGAAAAAGGCTTGTGAGAGTATCTGCCACCTTGTGTGATACACGAGTGGAGTGTGTGTTTGTAAGAGTGTGTAGTGCACCCCCAGAGCTATATAATCCACCTCTTAGCTGTGAGCTGAGAATAGAGAGGGAGCGAGCTAACTTTTTGGTTTCACTAACATGAATACTCACATATCTTCTTGTTTTTAGATTTTGTTTCTCATCTATAGATGGCTGAAGAAGTTCCAAACACACGTAAGAGATTAGAGCAGAAAATAGATGTTCTAGCCTTTGCCATGGAAGGTTTAAGCACTCGAATGACTAATCTAGAGCAACACCCTAAGCGAGTGCAACTCCCACTCTATACTAGGGGAAACATTCATGGAAAGGGATGCATTATCGTTATCAATTCAGATCGTTGTATGAATTTAGCTAGTGCAGCCATGGTGGACTACCTTAATTTACCTCTTATCAATCACCCCCAACCATACAATCTTATTGATTCAGGGGATGTGAGAGTGACTAAACAAGTTTTTATTCCTTTTTGTATTGGCAAGTGTTATGATGAGGTTCTATGTGATATTGTGCTAATGCGTACTGCACATGTTTCACTTGGAAGGTCATGGCAACATGATAGACATTTTTATTATAATTCACTCAACAACACATGCAATGTCACCTATAATAGATTTATACATGTACTTAAGCCTCTTCTTCCAAAACAAGTAGAAGAAATTCAACTGAGATCGAAGCAAGCTCTCAAACCAGCCTTGAAGAAAGAAGAAATCAAAGAGAGCAAACTGGAACCTCCACGTTTAGAATTGGAGTCACCACTCCAGTCCTCTAACTTAGATTGTAGCCATACAAAGGAACCGCTATCAGTGGTACAGTGGAAAGAACCAGCCAGAGCTATCAAAGTACAGTCTCGCTTGCTAACAAAAAAGGATAATAAGCAAGAGAAAAGAAGGGGAGTAACTATTTACTCACTTTTATTTCAAAAGCATGCATTAAAATTCTCTAGATTTGTTTGCCATGTTTCTATTAATGACCTACTTGCTAGATGTGTTAGAAATTTGTTTGCCTCCATACATCCAAGATTCCTTAATTTTGATTTTACTAAAACTTTATTTGATAGAGATAAGGAATCACTTGGAAGTTATAAGGCACATTTGAAAACTTCTTATGGCAAATACTACTTGCACAAGGGGTTTTGGTTCAAAGTCAATGGGACTGGCACTTTTTGCGTTGTTTTGGACAATGATTTAATTGCTGATTCACATAAGGGACATTTTGATTTTCCAAAAGAGTGATGATGTTTTGCATGGATATTTTCATTGGCCAAAGAAGAAAAAAGATGTAGAATCTTATGTTCAGAATTGTGCTACTTACCACCATAATACATCTAAATCATTACTTGATATTTCCATGAATTTTCTGTTTGATTTTACCTTAAGCTCTAAGAGGAAAGATTTTGTGCTTGTTGACAATTCAAACAAGATGCCTAAATTTAATATGTCTCATTTTGTTGAATTATTACCATCCAAAATGTTTAAATTCCATGATGTGTCATTAAACTTAATTGCCTTACTTGTTGATTGTAGGATGATGATTGGAGCGACTCGTGTAAAGCATCCGAAGAAAAAGTTCCATGAGCGTGATCAAACAGAAAGTGAGCTTGCTACTTTGTCTTTCATTGAAGATTTGGATTCGAGGACGAATCCTTTTCAAGAATGGGAGAATAGTAGGAACCAGCACACATGGAATCCAATAAGGGTCTATAGTGGGCTCATCATAAGGCCAAAAAGTACACCCTTAAAGCATCATTGGTGGAAAAATCAAGGAATTCCAATAATAATCCCATTCGATAGAGGAAAGTATTATAGTGGCCCGTTTCAAGTGATGACACGGATCGAAGACAATGTTTAGAAGATTCGAGGTTGAATCATTTTTCAAGAAGGGGAGGATGATGCGGCCCAACATAATGAAGATCCATTAAGAGTACAAATTGGGCCAATCACAAGATCCAATGCCCAAATCAGCTTTATTATTTGTGGTCATCATTATTTTAAATTGTTTGGAATTAAAGAGAAAACACTAGCTTGTATTTAGAAAGGATTCCTTAAATCCCTTTCTAAATAGGACTATATTTACTTTCTTTCTAGATTAGGTTTAGGACACTTTTTGTATTTAGAAAGGATTCCTTAAATCCCTTTCTAAATAGGACTATATTTACTTACTTTCTGGATTAGGTTTAGGACTCGTTTTCCCATTGTATTTAGGATTACAATGCTGCTGATGGTTTTAGGGTTTTCGGGCCCAAGGAGGTCCAACACAACCTTTGGTTGGTGGGTGCACCTTTCAGTAAAATGCATGCCTATCTCGGAGATAATGCGAGTACTCGGAACCTTTTTGGTATTCTCCCCCTCTGGGTGTTCAATCGTCTGTCCTTTTACAAGAATGGAGGAGCCTTTATATAGTGGCTCCTCCTCTACCGACTTGAAGGCCTTTAATGGCCGACTTCAAGGCTAATTAAGATACGGAGCCGTTGGACGCCATTACTCGGTCGACCAACGGCTCTCCCAGGCTTGTAACGGCCCGACCGAGTCCTGCTTTCAATGTCTTAACGGCTCCCTTTTAAACGAACCTCTTCAATGCTCTCAACGGCTCCTTGAGCCGAGTCCTTTCCTGGGCTTGGGCCTCGGTCGACTCCTTGTCTCGGCCTAAGCTCCTACTGGACTCCTCATAGCAGCTCTGAACTGGGCCCCGTGCTTGGGCCTGGGCCAACTCCCGGACTCGGCCCAATTGCTCTTCGGGCTCCTCTCGACGCTGGCCCACTTCTCCTATCTATTTTCTTTGGGCCCCTATCTCTTGGGCCGGGGTCCTCACCCCATCAACTAGTCCCTCACTTTTCCATACCCGGTCCGCTAGCCTGGGTTTGGAAAAGTAGCAACTGTCCATCTCCTTCAATCACCGTATCTTCGCCTTGAATAGCTTTCGGTAACGTCCGGATCCTCAGCCATTCCCTCCGGATCTCGCGGGGCCGTTTGGATTCTTCCGTCTAAACTTGGCACCTATAAATGGCGTCCTTCCTTCTCTTTCACCTTCTCAAGTCTATCATGGGTCGTTCTCCTCTGAAAGGAAAACGGATTGACTTCGGGTCTCCTTGGCGTCCGCTGCCCTCCAAGCGGACTCGGCTGAACGGGAACACAAGAAGAAGACTCCTCGCCCAGCCCCTCAGAGGTCTCCTGCCGGCGCTATGTCCTCAGCTTCTCAGCCGCCGACTCCTTCTCGACGCGAGGTCGCTCCGCCGTCACGCCATCCGCCTACTCCTACGACTGCCCGAGTGACTTCTCAAGATGGGTCCTTTGTTGAGGTGGCGGTTCCAGAGCAACTTACTTTCAGAATGACCTTCTCGATTCCGCTGGACGACCTGGACGGGCCGGTTACGGGCCTGATTAATGATGAGGATTACGCCCGCTACCTGGAGGTGTATCCGGATGACGAGGAGCCAATTGCGCCACCACTCATGCCAGCTTTATGGGACTCGTTCTGTCCATCCCCGCCTGGACCATCGGGGGGGTTCTTTGGGGGCGACTCCTCCTCGCCTGGCGAGTGATCGTATGTACCGGAGTCGGCCATAGTTCGGAGGAATTTCTTTTAGGAGCATTTTCATATTCCTTATTGTAATAAGCTCATTGCCATTTGTATCCTCCTTTTTGCAACAATAATAATAAATGCTATCCTTGCCTTATGTTTTTTCGTGTTCTATTACTTTAACACCCCAGATTTTCAAGACATTTTAAGCTTATATAATAAAGGTAATATCTCATTACATCCCAAAGTATATCATAAGTGTACGGGGTGCTATGCCATACCTGGGCTAGAGAACCCAGGTGCACAGGCTGTCTAACTAATATCCATTGAAACACAATGCATAATATGGCACGCAGGCCGAAAGGGAAACTACTCTACTTCTACGCTCCAGTTCTAGCGCGCTCCAGTGCTCTAGTCCTCTGTGCCTGAAAGCCAAATATATCCGTTCAGCGAGAGATGCTGGTAACCCACTCCAACGCGTTGAAATACAATACATATAGAGATATATATAGATATACGAAAACCATTTTGAGCATGAAGATATACCCTACGAACACTAGCTTTAAAACCGGGAATGACTCGACAGATAAGGCCAGACACAAGCACAGTTATAACGAGCATATGCAGTTCACAACAGATAAGGCAGATAAGGCAAAGCATAAACAATGATCATAACCCAACATGAACAATCCCCAATATAAATCCCATAGTCACATCCCCCAAGACACTCGTAATCACAACTCGTCCAGGTCACAACACATAACACACTTTGTTGGCGCCACAGGACCAATCGCATGCCCATACATGAGGGTCAGCGCATATAGCTCTGACACGGTCCCGCAGCACCCTGCCCCGTATCGCAACACGGAGGGGTCGATCGCAACCGACCGATGAACCGCAGCTCATCATAGTGTTTGATCGCAACCAAACAGTGGACCGCAGCCCAAGAGAATGTCATCTGACCGCAGCCAGGAAAAAGGACGAACCGCAGCTCGTATAGAAACGTTTGATCGCAACCAAACGGTGGACCGCAGCCCAAGAGTATCAATCTGACCGCAGCCAGCTTCTGAACCGCAGCTCAGGATAACCAATCCGATCGCAACCGAATTGGGGTAACACGCACATAACACATAGCGAGCACATGCAACCCACATTACACATTAGGAAGGGGGAGAAAACGTATAACAAAACCTATGCGTGATCCATCACTTACTAAGAATAGTCCTAAGGGGTTCATACTTCTTCCACCTAGGTCAACGGGATACCAATTCAACTAGCATGCAATATAATAGACTCATAAACCTACGAACGGTACCCGAAACATCAAACTAGACATAGGCACGATAAACGGAGTCCGTTGGGACACCACGGGGAACAGGGGAACATCAAACGGGGAAGTCGGGAACCCAAGGTGGGGGAATTTCCAGCGGGTAGCCGGTGGGTGGGGGCCACCCGCCGGAGAATACTGTTCCGGGCAGCGGGTCGCCGGCGGGCAGCTGCCTGCCCGCCGGCCACCCGCTGCCGGGCGGTGTTTCACGGCCGTGGGTAGGTGGCGGGTCCCCTACCCCCCACCTACCCCCCACTGACTCTTTTCACACACTTTACGCCCTGGGAACCGTTGTGGAACCCGAAACCATGCTTAGACACTTTACAACGCAATTAACGGCAACACGTAGACAATTAACGAATCGAATACAAGAAACGAACGGCACATAACCTATCATGCTTTTCTAAATATAATCAACACCCAAACATGCGATTTCCCCACCCGATAATCCAAGAATAAGATCATACGATTCTAATCACTTTTATATCAACAAGAATACGGTTCGTCTTCTAATTGCAAGATTCGGTAAGAATAACACATAAACATCAAGAGCATCACACAATTATCAAGAACGACACATAATCATCAAGAACTCCATATAATTATCAAGAACACCATAGTTATCAAGAATCTCCCAATATCAAGATCATCAAGATCCCCCATGGGATCATCACATCAATTACCAATAATAATCATCATAACTCGCCAATATACAATAATATGGGGAAACCCTAAGGGGGAATTATAACTATGAAAATAGGTTTTGTTGAGACATGGGTTACCTCTTAGCCTTAATTAATTCCTTGGCTATGAAGGATCTTTCTTTAAGCTTCCTTGCTTTCTTGATTTCTCCTAAGGGGATTCTTGGAGCTCTTTTGGGGTGGTGGGGCGTTATTTTTGTGGGGAGTTCTAGGTGCCTCCTAAGTCCCCTATTTATATATTTAGGAGTCCTAATTAGGAACTAATATTATAGGCTCGCTAATTCTATTCCTTTTGGAACTAAGGATTGGGTTTAGGGGTTGGGTTTATATATGAGGGCCCATGGACTATGGTGGGCCTTTTTCCCTAATTAATCATTATGATTTATTCTTTCTCTTGGGCTATTGATTAATTAATTAAATGGTTTTAGGGGCCGTAACACGGGGTGTTACACTCTCCCCCCCTTACAAGGGGCTTCGTCCCCGAAGCCCAGTGTTATAGTCCATCCTTTCACCCCTAAACACCTCGTAGCTCGGCCTCCTGATTAGGGTTGCGGCCTTACGTTTGTCTTGGCTTGGGGTAGGCTGAACTTTTGATGGTGTTGTGATAGAGAATTTTTCGGTAGTACCTCGGTTTCCTGCGCTGGAACTGGATGCACCGCGAGTGCCCAAGGCGGCCTCGATCGCTGCTACCCTTTGATCGAGTGCGCGTGTGGTGCGAATCAAGGATGAGAACCCTTCTTCCATGATTTGATTCTGCCGGTCGAGCTGAGCGAGTATGCGTTCGTTGACCGAACCCTCGTTTAGTCCCCTCGGGTTCCCTCCTGGCTGTGGGTGCACTGACGGGTTAGGCCCGTCTTCCTCCTCTTGTCCCTCATTTCCCTCCGTACCTCCGCAATCTTGC
Source organism: Ipomoea nil (assembly GCF_001879475.1). NCBI lineage: Eukaryota > Viridiplantae > Streptophyta > Magnoliopsida > Solanales > Convolvulaceae > Ipomoea > Ipomoea nil. Next base: position 5,511,935 of record NW_017619742.1, read on the forward strand.
ATGGCTCGCTTGAGCTTTTTGTTGGAGATGTCCAATTGATCAACTAATTCCCTACGTTCCTCCTCGGGTTTTTGGCAAATTTCTTCGAGGGTGAGATAGTGTCCTCCCTCGGTGTAGTAGATGTCGTTGCGGCGGAGGTTTTGGACACTGAAAACCATGCCGTTGGCGGTTTTGACCTCGGTGTGGCTTAGGTCTACCCCCTTTTTCTCCATGATCCAACTTAGGATCATCCCGTAGGGTAGGCTAAGCCGGTTGTTTGTCTTGCAGAACTCTATGTGCTTTAGCATGAATGCCGGCAGGTTGAACTTGATTTTATGTTTTAGGAGATACGCAAAGGTGCACTCCAAGCTCCCCACATCCTTGCTCTTGTTATTGGTGGGCAAGAGGCTATCGGTTACAATCATAACCAATATCTTTTGCTCCGCCGATAGCCACTTTCGGTTTGGTCGAGTGGCCGAGGTGAACCTGTCCTCTTTCCCGAGTAAGTACCCAAGATAGTCCTTGTATCCCGTAGTTTGGGTATCAATCCACCCCTTTCGGTCATAGTCAGACACACTCGTGGTGGTCAATTTCAAGAGCTTGGCCAACCGGCCTTCGGAAAGCACAATTTCCTTGCCACGGACCTTGGTGGTAATTTCTACTTTGTCACCTCGTTTGGTGGCCACAAGGTGTTGATAGAACTCCTTCACCAACTCGGGGTATGTATCCCCTTTGATGGTGAGGTATGCATCAAGGAGACCTTGGTGTTTAAGCATATCGACCAATTCCGGAGAGAATTGATCGGGTTCGAGACTTTTACCTACGATGACGGTGTAATCGGTGTGGTTCTATTCCGGGGTGCGGATTCCGAGGGGCTTTTTCAGCATCTTGAATTTTTCTTTTGGCGGTGAGGAATTCCGGTAGAAATCCCGGCAGCTTTCCGGCGGGTCTCCGGCGGGTCTCCGGCGAAGTTTCCGGCGGCCTCTTTTCCGGCGGTGGTTCGAGCCGCTACAAGGTGGCGATGGTGGGGCGGAGCTCGGCAATTTTCCGGCGGGGCGGTGGAGGCCTACGGTCGCGTGGGCGTTGGTGGCAGCGGGCGAAGCTTGGGTGGATGGCGGGCGGCGTCGCTCGGGTAGGGAGGCAGCGGGTCGCCGCTGGGTGCTCTCCGGGCGGTGGGTGAGGTCGGCTGGGACGGCGGCGCGGCGGTGTGGCGCTTAGCGGTGGCGTTCGGCCGGCGACGGTGGTGCGTGGTCGTCGGTTCTGCTGGGGTGGGGCGGCGAGGTGTGTGAGGTGGGGAAGGGAAAGAGTGGGGAAGAAGAAGGGGAGGAAGAAGAAGAAGGGTTTTTGATTTGGGGGTTTTTGTGGGTTTTAGGGACTCGGAGCGATTTAACAAGGGGTTATCCCCTTAAGGTTTCAAGAAACACTCATGGCTTAGTGGTTGGGACTTGGACTTGTAAATGTGAGGTCTAGAGTTCAATTCCTAATGGTGACATTAGGCATTTCTTAGTGGTGTGGTCCTCCTTTGTCTTTTTCCTTATTTTGTCCTTTAGTGGGGGAAGGGTTGGGTTGATGATATAACTTGTGCTTTATCTTCGTAGTGGAAATTGAAGTTTGACCAAAGATCCTTATTCATAATACTTTCGAAGTAGCTAAGCTAAATAGACATAATGTTTTCGAAGTATTTAAGCTAAATAGGTGGTCCATACGATACAAGGGGTGTGATGGTTTATCCTAGACAGAATTCGTTTTCTGGGTTTTCCTCGGTGGGATCCGTATGGTCCTCGTCTTCTGGGATTGGGTTTTCCCCTTCTAGGTCTTCTTCGTTTCCGAGTTTGGCTTGCGTGTGATTCATAACGAATACTTTTCCGGGAGCACCGTAACCCCCTTGGTGACTGGTGCCCCCGTGTTGACCCACGGTGGCGGGGCGTGGTCTTTGGGGTCAAGTGCACTGGAAGGCCTTGTGCCCCTCCTCTCCGCAGTTGAAGCATCGCCAGGGGTTACCCGCGCAATCCTTGCCTCTGTGGCTTTTGTTACACCTCGGGCAAGGGAAGCTTCTTGGATTAGCTTCATTGTTTCCCAGGGGTGGCCTTGGGTTGGTCGAGTTGTTCGGCCTCGTGCCGGTGTCGTTCCTTGTTCTTTTCACTGGCGGTGCCCCACTTCCGGTGTTTCTTCTTCGTATTTGTTCCTGAACCCCGCGTTGGAGTAGTTGGATTCGATAGAGATTCGCGGCACTGTAGTAAGCTTCGTTGAGGGTCCGAGGTCTGCTTACCACTAGCGCCTTTCGAGCTTTGAAGTTGAGGCCCGACACGAATCTCTCTATCTTGGTTACCTCGGTGGGGACTAGCTCTGGCGCGAAGCGTGCCAGCTCGAGGAATCGTTTATGGTATTCTACGACGGTGGCCGTTCCTTGTTTTAGATGAAGGAACTCTTCGTACATGGATGCCTTCACGTGGGTTGGATAGAATCTCTCTCGTAGTCGTGTCTTGAGGTCCTCCCAATTGAACCCCGGTTCTTGTTGATAGGTGGGTCCCTCGTGGATCCACCAGAGATCGGCCTCGTGCCCGAAGTAGAACGAGGCTATCTCTACGCGGCGTTCCTCTGGGCATTCCACTACTCCAAAAATCTTATCAAGCGTCCGGATCCATTCTTCTAGGACCGCGGGATCCTCTTCTCCCGAAAACGTGGGTGGTCGGTGATTTGAGACTTGTCGGGCGACATCCGAGTTTGCGTTTGATGGAGGCGGTGGGGGCCTATTGTTGCGAAGGGCCGCGTCACTTAGTGCCTGTGCGACTTGTGTTAGTTGCTGCAGGGTTTGGGTCAAGGGGTCGTCGGTGGCGGGCTCTGGAGTTCTGGATTGCCTTCTATTTGGCGCCATGCTATCGTCTTTCTGGTCAGTGTTTATAAGAATGTTAAGTTAGAGTCTGATGCACTTCTTGTGAAGTGATGAGTGGGGAAGGGTAACGTGTAGAGAAGTTATGTGTAGGTTTCACAATCTCACCGCGCGTCCTAAGATTCCTGAGTCCTATGTTCCTAGGTACCTAGAGTTCAAGCCTAACGTCCTAAAGTCCGATCTTAAGAGACTTTTCCTAGGGTCAAACTTAGGCTCTGATACCAACTGTAACACCCCAGATTTTCAAGACATTTTAAGCTTATATAATAAAGGTAATATCTCATTACATCCCAAAGTATATCATAAGTGTACGGGGTGCTATGCCACACCTGGGCTAGAGAACCCAGGTGCACAGGCTGTCTAACTAATATCCATTGAAACACAATGCATAATATGGCACGCAGACCGAAAGGGAAACTACTCTACTTCTACGCTCCAGTTCTAGCGCGCTCCAGTGCTCTAGTCCTCTGTGCCTGAAAGCCAAATATATCTGTTCAGCGAGAGATGCTGGTAACCCACTCCAACGCGTTGAAATACAATACATATAGAGATATATGTAGATATACGAAAACCATTTTGAGCATGAAGATATACCCTACGAACACTAGCTTTAAAACCGGGAATGACTCGACAGATAAGGCCAGACACAAGCACAGTTATAACGAGCATATGCAGTTCACAACAGATAAGGCAGATAAGGCAAAGCATAAACAATGATCATAACCCAACATGAACAATCCCCAATATAAATCCCATAGTCACATCCCCCAAGACACTCGTAATCACAACTCGTCCAGGTCACAACACATAACACACTTTGTTGGCGCCACAGGACCAATCGCATGCCCATACATGAGGGTCAGCGCATATAGCTCTGACACGGTCCCGCAGCACCCTGCCCCGTATCGCAACACGGAGGGGTCGATCGCAACCGACCGATGAACCGCAGCTCATCATAGTGTTTGATCGCAACCAAACAGTGGACCGCAGCCCAAGAGAATGTCATCTGACCGCAGCCAGGAAAAAGGACGAACCGCAGCTCGTATAGAAACGTTTGATCGCAACCAAATGGTGGACCGCAGCCCAAGAGTATCAATCTGACCGCAGCCAGCTTCTGAACCGCAGCTCAGGATAACCAATCCGATCGCAACCGAATTGGGGTAGCACGCACATAACACATAGCGAGCACATGCAACCCACATTACACATTAGGAAGGGGGAGAAAACGTATAACAAAACCTATGCGTGATCCATCACTTACTAAGAATAGTCCTAAGGGGTTCATACTTCTTCCACCTAGGTCAACGGGATACCAATTCAACTAGCATGCAATATAATAGACTCATAAACCTACGAACGGTACCCGAAACATCAAACTAGATATAGGCACGATAAACGGAGTCCGTTGGGACACCACGGGGAACAGGGGAACATCAAACGGGGAAGCCGGGAACCCAAGGTGGGGGAATTTCCAGCGGGTAGCCGGTGGGTGGGGGCCACCCGCCGGCTGCCCGCCGGAGAATACTGTTCCGGGCAGCGGGTCGCCGGCGGGTAGCTGCCCGCCCGCCGGCCACCCTCTGCCGGGCGGTGTTTCACGGCCGTGGGTAGGTGGCGGGTCCCCTACCCCCCACCTACACCCCACTGACTCTTTTCACACACTTTACGCCCCGGGAACCGTTGTGGAACCCGAAACCATGCTTAGACACTTTACAACGCAATTAACGACAACACGTAGACAATTAACGAATCGAATACAAGAAATGAACGACACATAACCTATCATGCTTTTCTAAATATAATCAACACCCAAACATGCGATTTCCCCACCCGATAATCCAAGAATAAGATCATACGATACAACCTAGGGTTCTAATCACTTTTATATCAACAAGAATACGGTTCGTCTTCTAATTGCAAGATTCGGTAAGAATAACACATAAACATCAAGAGCATCACACAATTATCAAGAACGACACATAATCATCAAGAACTCCATATAACACCATAGTTATCAAGAATCTCCCAATATCAAGATCATCAAGATCCCCCATGGGATCAACACATCAATTACCAATAATAATCATCATAACTCGCTAATATACAATAATATGGGGAAACCCTAAGGGGGAATTATAACTATGAAAATAGGTTTTGTTGAGACATGGGTTACCTCTTAGCCTTAATTAATTCCTTGGCTATGAAGGATCTTTCTTTAAGCTTCCTTGCTTTCTTGATTTCTCCTAAGGGGATTCTTGGAGCTCTTTTGGGGTGGTGGGGCGTTATTTTTGTGGGGAGTTCTAGGTGCCTCCTAAGTCCCCTATTTATATATTTAGGAGTCCTAATTAGGAACTAATATTATAGGCTCGCTAATTCTATTCCTTTTGGAACTAAGGATTGGGTTTAGGGGTTGGGTTTATATATGAGGGCCCATGGACTATGGTGGGCCTTTTTCCCTAATTAATCATTATGATTTATTCTTTCTCTTGGGCTATTGATTAATTAATTAAATGGTTTTAGGGGCCGTAACACGTGGTGTTACAATTACGTACTCATCTGGACGACTGGTCAAGGAGTCGGTCACGTCATCAGAATCTTTTCGGTCTGACACCTGCAAGATTCCCCATATCTTGGGCGAATCCAATTTTTCTGCGTTGGCGTGCGAATCTCGCTCTTCTCGAGCGGATCTGATGGAACTAATCTCTGACGGAGATTCGCATCATCCATCTAATCCGGCTCAGTTATGTCAGTTATAATCTCCTCCGCGATTATCGCCTAGGTATTTGCCTTCGCTGGGCTATATAAGGCCCTTTACAGTTGATGCAAATCGCAACATTCTCCACTTTGCGAAGGTACGACGCTATGAGTTATAGGGACGGTGATCGCCGCTGGTCCATTCGTAACAAGGAGCATGCTCGTCTGGAGCAATTGAGGCAGAAGAGGTTGGCTAACGGAGGTCGTTTGGTGGGCGACTCGGCCTCAGACCCCATCGTGGTGCCTCAAGACACGCTGGACCTGATGTGTAGGGAGCCCATCGACGTGGAGATGGAACCTGGGGTGGAGATGGAGCCTATGGTGGAGGATCCCGAACCAATGGTGGAAGAGAAGTGGGAGGCTCCTCCCCTCTTCGGTGTGGCCATGTCGCCGAGCGCTCTGGAGAGGCCCTTGCAAATGATCGATGACGGGAAGCCCGCCGTGTATCTGGACGAAATGCCTGAGCCTGAGCCGAGTCCTCTGCCTTTCCGCTCTCAGTACCTCCTGGAAGGCACTCCGACCGCTCGCCCGTCGACAGAGAAAGAAGCCAAGCCTTGACTCGTTTTTTCTCTTGTAATTTGCATCGGCCGAGTGCTGGGCCTTGTAATCTTCGTACTAATTAAATAAATTGTGTGTTTTTCTGTCCGACCCCACATCTTCTTAGTATTTTGTCGTCCAACCTCTGGTCTATGGGACTGATTCCTAGTCTCGCTATGGCGAGACCCTCCTGGTGAGGGAGTCGCCGAGTCTGATTGCCGACCTGGTTACCGGAGTCTGTTCGTGAACTCGGCTGATATCATTCGATGAGCCGGGTTATACCGGGTCGTTCTAGAAGCTTCCAGCTCGTATCTCATGGGCCCAGAGGCCATGGCCCACTACGGGCTTCCGGCTTAGCAGGCCGGGTCACTTGACGTTCGACCCTAGCCTAGGGCAGACGCGCCGTCTGTGGGCTAACCCTAGGCCTGAACCGTCGCCCCGCCTTTTGAGGCATTAAATGCGGCGTCCCTTCACGTCTCGTCACCTCCACTTCCTCCAACGAGAAGGTGGCACGTGGCCGTCCTTTGAAATTCCTCCCCTTTAAATAGCCATTTCGTCTCTCTTTCCATTCTCTTCTCCAGTCTTTCTCTTCAGCTTCAACTTTGAGCTTCTCCGGCCACTCTGTACTTCCTCCGATCTCTCTCCTGACTTAGGTAATGTCTTCTTCCTCACATTCTTCTTCTTCTCATCGTTACTCGGTTGATAACCTTGAGGCGACCTCTCCCTCTTCTTCTTCTCCTTCTTCGTCTTCTTCTTCTCCTCCCCGTCGTATGGAACTTCCGGCGGACGTTCCATCGACATCCTCTCTTCGTCGTATGGAACTTCCGGCGGACGTTCCATCGACATCTTCTCTTCCACCGACCCCCTCTTTTTCGGGGGCGGTTACTCCGCTGAGCCCCGCTCCTCTAACGACGGTGGGGGCTCTGCTGGGTGGCATCGGACGGCCACGGGGCAAGTTCGATTCCATCGTCCGCCCTTCCGGGCCACCGTCCGTTGTTACTGCGGCGGACCTGGAAATGGCCCAGTACCTTCTTGGGCCCTCGGCCGTAGTCCTCGCCCCGGAGGGCCGGCAAATTTACGACCCCCCCGAGGGTTGTGTCGGCATTCATTTGCACTCGGTTGCCTTTGGCTTCTGAGTTCCTCCGTGTCCTTTCCTTTCCCTTTATTACCGCCATTATAACTTAGTTCCGGCCCAATTAGTGCCCAATTCTCACCGACTCCTCACCTGCTTTGTCAACCTCTGCCACTGGTGGTTGTGTGAGCCGGATCTAGACCTGTTCCGGTATCTCTTCACCGTGAACAAGGTTGGCTCGCACTCGCCTGGCTTTGTTCAAGTTGCCGCTCGCCCGGGGCGACAGCTTTTCGAGGGGCTGTCTGATTCCATTAAGGACTGGAAACTCCTCTACTTTTTCGTCCGCCCTGCTTTCTCTTCCTTCACCTTTCCGACCTTGTGGCCGGCCGCTCTATTCAAGCCTTGCTCTCGGCGCGCCGTTCCTTCCGATGATGCGGTCCTGGGTGGCGAGTTCTTGAAGGGCTTTGGGCCGTACTCCGTCAAGTACTGGTCCCGAGTCTGGGCCATGGCTAAGCGTGGCTTGCTGCCGGATGGTGCGGCCACCGTAGGTAGTCTTCATTACCCCTCGTTCCTCTTCTTTTCTTATCTTGTCACATTCCGACTCGGAACACTTCATGACTTTTCCTTCCTTTCGCAGGTCCGTACGATTCCGACTCCTCCAGCTCCGACAAAGCGGCTGAACCGACTCCAGTGATGGCGGATAGAGCTGAAAAAATGAGGCGTCGGTTGACCCAGCGCACTTCTGGCACCGTTGCTGCTTCCTCCTCCCAACCGTCTCCTGCCCCCAGGTCGACTCCCCCACTACCTTGCAATGTGGTGGATTTGACTCCTTCGCCCGTCGCGTCGCCCACTCGGCAGCCGCCTCCTCCTCAGACAGAGAGTCCGGGCTCTAAGCGGCCGGCCGGTCAAACTGATGAGCCGGCTCCAAAAAGGATCCGGCTGTGCCATGAGGTAGAGGAGGATGCCCAGATCTGGATGGGTGCCTCCTCCGTCCGCAAGTGGTGTGCTAACGTCCTCCTGCCTAAGGACGTGTCGGCGACTCACGCTCTGGGGGATGAGTACATTATCGAGGCCTCGCTGCGTCAGTCGTACCGTGTAAGTGTCCCCGACCTAATTCCTTTCATTCTTCTTTCCTTTTATTATCTGACTTGTGGCCGTTTCGCAGAACCTCACCTTCCAGATGGAGATGAGCAAGCGGCTGCAGAACTACAGGGCCGAGATGCGGTCTATGACCCTCAAGCTACGCCAGACGGAGGAGGCCTTTCTGGAAGAGCAGGCGAAGCACCTCAAGGTGGTGGAGGTGCACAATTCCGAGATGCTGAGGGTCACCCGTCATTGGGAGGAGGAGCTGGACAAGGTGGCGACGATTGCTGCGACCTCTGTCGAGGAGTACAAGAAGTCGGATGCCTTCGAGGCGGAGGTGAAGGCGGCGATAGAGGCTCGCCAGAAAGAAATTGCTAAGGAGTGGCTGTCGACGCCGGATGGTGACGAGTTCCTCCTAGACCTGGGCGAGCGGACTATCGCCTTGGCTTTCGCGAGGCGCAAACAGAAATCGACTCTGCCTTGTTGGTCCGCGACTCCTCTTTCACTCCCGAGGGTTGGGGCCTCAAGCCCGTGATAGATGCTCTTCCGGCGACTGAAGGACCGTCGGCAGCTGTGGACTCGGCAGCTCTTCCGGCAGCCTCTGATCCAGCGACTCTTCCTTAAGCAACACCTCCTGAGCTCGCTGAGTCCTCTCTTCAGGCTGAGGACCCTTCTTCTGTTCCCCTGACTGGACCAACGGCGGGGGCTCAAGTCGAAGGGATTGATGTTGACACCCCCTCCCCAGTAGTTTAGGGCTATTCTTTTGTGATAGTCCCTTTTTGTAAAGGCTGGCCTCCTTCTCGGGCCTTTTTTTTTTTTTTTCTTTTTTAACTTTAATAAAATTCCCGTTTTCTCTTCCCTTGCGCGTTATCTTGGGCTTTGACACCTTTTCTTTAACCTTGTTTCTTTAACTGCTCACTGAGACCCTCAGTCGAGGCGACTCTTCATGGCTTTTTCCTAACTCTTTCTCGCCGAGTCCCTCAGTCGAGGCGACTCCTTAGGCTTTTACTTTCTCAGAAACGTTTAGGGTCAGTGCCCCGTTGTTTCTTTAAATACTCGCCGAGTCCCTCAGTCGGGGCGACTCCTCTTGGCTTTTTCACGGAAACGACTAAGGGTCTGGGCCCTTGTTTCCTAACTCTTTCTCGCCGAGTCCCTCAGTCGAGGTGACTCCTTAGGATTTTACTTTCTCAGAAACGTTTTAGGGTCAGTGCCCCATTGTTTCTTTATATACTCGCCGAGTCCCTCAGTCGAGGCGACTCCTCTTTGGCTTTTTCACGGAAACGACTAAGGGTCTGGGCCCTTGTTTCCTAACTCTTTCTCGCTGAGTCCCTCAGTCGAGGCGACTCCTTAGGCTTTTACTTTCTCAGAAACGTTTTAGGGTCAGTGCCCCATTGTTTCTTTATATACTCGCCGAGTCCCTCAGTCGAGGCGACTCCTCTTTGGCTTTTTCACGGAAACGACTAAGGGTCTGGGCCCTTGTTTCCTAACTCTTTCTCGCCGAGTCCCTCAGTCGAGCCGACTCCTTAGGCTTTTACTTTCTCAGAAACGTTTCAGGGTCAGTGCCCCATTGTTTCTTTATATACTCGCCGAGTCCCTCAGTCGAGGCGACTCCTCTTTGGCTTTTTCACGGAAACGACTAAGGGTCTGGGCCCTTGTTTCCTAACTCTTTCTCGCCGAGTCCCTCAGTCAAGGCGACTCCTTAGGCTTTTACTTTCTCAGAAACGTTTTAGGGTCAGTGCCCCATTGTTTCTTTATATACTCGCCGAGTCCCTCAGTCGAGGCGACTCCTCTTTGGCTTTTTCACGGAAACGACTAAGGGTCTGGGCCCTTGTTTCCTAACTCTTTCTCGCCGAGTCCCTCAGTCGAGGCGACTCCTTAGGCTTTTACTTTCTCAGAAACGTTTCAGGGTCAGTGCCCCATTGTCTCTTTATATACTCGCCGAGTCCCTCAGTCGAGGCGACTCCTCTTTGGCTTTTTCACGGAAACGACTAAGGGTCTGGGCCCTTGTTTCCTAACTCTTTCTCGCCGAGTCCCTCAGTCGAGGCGACTCCTTAGGCTTTTACTTTCTCAGAAACGTTTCAGGGTCAGTGCCCCGTTGTTTCTTTATATACTCGCCGAGTCCCTCAGCCGAGGCGACTCCTCTTTGGCTTTTTCACGGAAACGACTAAGGGTTTGGGCCCTTGTTTCCTAACTCTTTCTCGCCGAGTCCCTCAGTCGAGCCGACTCCTTAGGCTTTTACTTTCTCAGAAACGTTTTAGGGTCAGTGACCCATTGTTTCTTTATATACTCGCCGAGTCCCTCAGTCGAGGCGATTCCTCTTTGGCTTTTTCACGGAAACGACTAAGGGTCTGGGCCCTTGTTTCCTAACTCTTTCTCGCCGGGTCCCTGGAGTGGTTAACCGTAACTCATACTTTTATTCAAGTCTTTCAGGACCTGCGGGCCCATACATGTTTTGTCCCTTTCTATTGATAAAACTTCTTCAGGTGGATAACGTTCCAAATTCGATCCACGGGCTTGCCCTCCATGGTTTCCAGTTTGTAGGTCCCCGCTTGGACAACCGCGGCGATGCGGTATGGTCCCTCCCACTTGATCGCAAGCTTACCCCCTTCTGTGGGTTGACTGGCCTGTCGATCCCGTAGCACGAGGTCACCGACCTGGAAGGCTCGCGGACGAATCCGCCGATCGCGATATCTTTTCACCGCCTGTTGGTATTCAGCCATTCGCGCACTCACGGCTTCCCTCTTTTCTTCTAAGAAATTTTTCTCAATTCGAAGACTCTCTTCGTTCTCCGTGTCTGAATAGGTACGGACCCGGTGAGTGGGCTCGACCACCTCAATTGGAACTTTGGCCTCAAAGCCATACGCGAGGGAGAACGGACTCTCTCCCGTTGCTCGTCGTTGGGTGGTGCGTTAAGCCCATAGGACTCGGTCAAGCTCATCCGCCCAATTCCCTCGAATGTCTTCCAATTTCTTCCGAATTCCATCCGCTAGCGTTCGGTTCACATTCTCGACTTGTCCATTGGCTTGTGGGTATGCTACCGACACCTTAGTGTGGCGAATTTCATGTCGGCGGTAGAAGTCGGTGAATGCCTGGCAATCGAACTGTCGTCCGTTGTCGCTAACGATGTGCTCGGGCAGGCCGAAGCGGCAAATTACCCTTTTCCACAAAAAGCGTCGGCATTGGTACTCGGTGATGGTGGCCAGTGGTTCTGCCTCGACCCACTTGGTGAAGTAGTCGATAGCTACGACACAGAACTTCAAGCCTCCGGGGGCGACTGGCAATGGGCCCAGCAAATCAATCCCCCACTTGGAAAATGGGATAGCGGTGGTGACCGGCGTGTAAAAAGTAGCTGGCCGAGTATCTTTCTTGGCGAATGCCTGGCAAACGCCGCACTTGGATATCCATTCAATACAGTCTCGCATCATGGTGGACCAATAATATCCTTGGATGACTAACTTCCGAGCGAGTGTGTGGGCACCCTGGTGCGCGGCACAGATGCCTCTATGGGCTTCGTCCATTATTTTCTCGGCCTCGGGCCTGAGCAAACATCTTAGCAAAGGTCCTCCGAACGACCGTTTATATAACTGCCCATCAACGATCTGGAAAGAGGGGGCCTTTCGTCGAACCCTCGCGGCGACTCCCGGGTCTTCCGGTAACTCGCCTTTTTCTATGAATCGCCGGATGTCCTCTATCCAGAACATCTCGGGATTTTTCTCTCGGTCCCATTCCTCGCTAGTCACTTGCTGGACCCTTAGCGGTGCTTCTTCGATGCTTGGTCGACTTAGCTCCTCTTTCTGACAGATTTTTACCAGGTGGTCCGGTACTCCTTCCAAGGTAATCTTGGACAATATGTCAGCTTCTATGTTATCCGTTCGAGATATATACTCTATTTCGTAGGTTCCGAACTCTTTTAGCATCTCAACCTCGCGTTCTCTATATAGAGTCATCCGGGCATTCTTTGCCTCGCATATGCCTGAGATCTGCCCGACTACTAACTTAAAGTCAGTCTTGACTCGTAACCTCTCGAACCCTAAGGCCCTGGCGAGTCGGAGGCCGTTTAACACAGCTTCGTACTCGGCCTCGTTGTTGGAGGCTTGGAACAGATAGCTCAGGGCATAATACAGCCGGAATCCTTCGGGGGTGATGAGCACAACACCTCCTCCGCAGTGCTGTCGACTTGATGCTCCGTCCGCATGCATTTCCCACCATTCGCCTAGGCAGCTCTCCACGGCGCGTTCCTTTTCTTCCTCACTCGCGGTGCATTCGACCAAGAAATCGGCTAAGGCCTGACCCTTTATGGAAGGTCGGGGCTGGTATTCAATTCCATACTGGGTTAGTTCTACGGCCCATTTTACCAGGCGGCCGGACGACGATGGGTTTCGCAAAACGCTTCCGAGAGGTTGGTCTGTCTGTACTCGGACGGTGTGGGCTTGGAAGTAGGGCGCCAACTTGCGCACGGTGATCACCAACGCGTATATAATTTTTTCCAAGGCGGTATACCTTGACTCAGCAGCCTTCAGAGACCGGCTCACGTAATAAACCGGGTGCTGGACTCGCTCTTCCTCTCGGACCAACACCGAACTCACCGCCTTACAAGAGGCGGCTAAGTACAGAAACAAGGGCTCGCCCGCCTGGGGGTAGACAATACCGGGGGTGTCGAGAGGTATTGTTTCAATTCTTCAAACGATTGCTGGCACTCCGGGGTCCAAGCGAATCCTTCCTTCTTTTTCATGGCTTCGAAGAAAGGCACGGTCTTATCTGCTGCCTTGCTTAGGAAGCGGCTAAGGGCAGCCAATCGGCCGGTCAGCCGTTGCAGGTCTTTTATAGTGATGGGAGGCTGCATGTCGACGATGGCCTGTACTTTCTCAGGGTTAGGCTCGATACCTCGCTTGGTGACCATGTAGCCCAGGAACTTTCCACCTTGCACGGCGAACGCGCATTTCTTAGGGTTCAGCCGGAGGTTGTACCTTATTATTACTTTGAAGCAATCGGCCAAATCTTCTGCGTGTTTGCTCTCTTCTCGGCTCTTAACGATCATGTCGTCGACGTACGCGGCCATCGATTTCCCCAGCAGATACTGAAACAATCGGGCCACCATTCGGGTATATGTGGCTCCGGCGTTCTTGAGCCCAAAGGGCATGACTCGGTAACAATAAACTCCGTCCGGTGTAAAAAACGCGGTCTTTTCTTCGTCCGCCGAATGCATGAATATCTGATGGTACCCCCTAAAGGCGTCCATAAAGCTCAACAGCGCCGACCCCGCCGTCTCGTCGACCAGTTGATCGATCCGCGGTAAGGGAAACGGATCTTTTGGGCAGGCCTTATTAAGGTCGGTGTAGTCCACGGACATCCGCCATGCCGGGGGCTTGGGTACAAGGACCACATTTGCCAACCACTCCGGGTACTTTACCTCACGGACGTGCTTGGCTGCTAGTAGCGTGCTCACTTCCTTCTTCACAAATTCTCTCCGGTCGTTGGCCAGGTATCGCTTCTTCTGTACGACTGGTCGATGCCCGGGGTCCACGGTGAGTCTGTGCGATATGATTGATCGGTCGACGCCAGGCATGTCCTCCGGGCCCCAGGCGAAAACCGTCCGGTGCTCCCGGAGCACCTTTACAATTTCTTCCTTCACTATCTCGGGGAGGCCGACTCCAATTCGGACTCGTCGGTCCGGCTGCGTGGAGTCGATCTCGACGGCAGGCTCCGGACGTGGTATTATCGTCCTTTTCGGAGGCCTCTCGGTGATCTCATGGACCTGTATCTCACGTTTGCCCATCCCCTTACATGCCTGTAGATAGCAGTCGCGGGCGACTTTACGGTCACAGCGCACCCTACCTATCCCGTTTGGCGTGCGGAATTTCAGGCAGAGATGCTCGATTGAGATCAGAGCTCCTAGATCCTCAAGACCCGGTCGGCCGAGTATAGCGTTATGCGAGCAGGCCAGGTTTACCACAATGAACTTCATGCTGAGTTTCTGTACATCTGGGTAAGTGCCAATCTCAACTGGAAGTGTGATCGACCCTTCCGCCTCCACCGAGTCCCCTGTGAAACCGGCGAGGGGAGTTTTGACAGGATTCAGCTGTTCTCAAGTCAACCCCATTTTGGTGAAGGTTTCTAGATATAGCACGTTGACGCTGCTCCCGGTGTCTACCAGGATTCGTCGAACGATGACGCCGTTGACGTCCACGGCTATAACCAACGCATCTCGATGCGGTAATTCTCCAGCTGGTAAGTCTCTGTCGGTGAACACGATGGGCTCTCGACACACCTTTTTAGAGTTCTCCTCACGCCCGTACACTGTCCCGACGTACAACTGTCGGGCCCACTGATGTTGATAACCGGTTTCTGGCGCCACTGAGCCTCTTCTTCTTCGGGAGCCGGCTGCTCGCCTCGACTGTTTTCGGCAACGGCGACGGGTTCCTCATCCCCTCGACTGACCGATTTCCGCCTCCACTGGTTAGGAGGCGGGGTTCCTTGCTGAATGATACCCTCCATGATCTTCTTCAGGTAGAAGCATTCCTCCGTACTGTGAGTTTAAGATTTATGATAACGACAATACTTAGAGGTCTTACCCATCTCTTCGTTCGTCGCGCGATCGTCGGTCGGCGGAGGCGGAGGCGGGGCAAGCGCTTGTACCTCGTGGACCGGATGTTCGGGAATCGGTCGATAGGCGTGGATGACGGGTCGGTCGTACGGCCGTCTGACTTCGCGCTGTCGGATCTTGGTTTCCGCTCGCGTTCTCTTCCCGCTGGCGGATCCTCCGACTTCGCGCTGTCGCTTTTACTTCATAGCCTGCTCTGTGTTGGACCTCTTGTTGGCCATATGAATGGCTTCTGCGTAGGTGGCCGGACGATTGTCCCTCAGGTCTCGGTACAGCTGGCCGGACCGCAGCGACTCGATGAAGAAGGTGAGCGCCGTCTGGTCCTCGACCTCCTCTATGGACTGGATTTCTTTCTGCCAGCGGGCCGGATAGGTTTTCAAGGACTCGCCTTCGTCTTGACGAATGTCACCCAAGTGTGTTAGGTCCTTTTGTGGCTTGATATTAGCGGCGTAATGGCTCATGAAGCGGTCTGCCAGCTCTTCAAAGTTGTGAATCGACCCCGAGGGCTGCGCCACTAGCCACCTTTGTGCTGACCCTTTCAATGTGGGTAAGAAAGCGCGACACATGACCGGATCTCGTACCCCCAAAACCTGCATCTTAGCCTGATAGCTCAGCAAAAGCTCTCGGGGATCGCCGGTTCCATCGAACGTGGCCTGTTCCGGGAACTTGAAGTCACCCGGTATCTTAAAAGCCATAACCTCGTCTGAGAAGGGTAAGGCGGTCAGTAACGTACGTCCTGGGGATTTGGCTTTTCCGTCCATCCGTTCTTTCAGATTTCGCACTTCTTGCACTAAGTTCGCCACTTCGACCCTCTCCCGGGTGTGATTTCCTGTGGATTCCGTGCTCTCACCGACTTCAGACTCAGCCGGTTGGTCGGGGTTGCGTGGAGGTTGCTCCACGCGACGAGTCTCAATCCTGGCTCTTTTGGTACGGTTCTTCTCTCGTGCATCTTGTCGATCGCGAGCGGCTAACGGGGCACGACTGGGTTCCATCCGACCCAATCGTTCTCTTGCCGACCGACGCCCAACGCTGGGACCCAGCCGAGAATGAGCGGACTGTACCGGTTGGCTTTCGGCCCGTCGGCTCTGTTGCCGGTTGTCGGGCCTATGAAGCGGCTGTAACTCGCGTTGCGGCTGGCGAGTGATGGACTGTTCTCTCACTCCTAGGCTTGCTTCGGCGCAGGCGCGTCCGATTGCACGCAGCTGCTCTGGGGTGAGCAGCACTTGGGGCAATTGTTGGTTTATCGGTGGTGGCGGCGGCGGTGTTGTCTTGTTTTCCCGGCTCTGGGCATTTCTCCGATTCAGCTGGCTTCTCAGGTCTGCTTCCCGTCCATTGTCTGTCCCTCACTTCCTGCCATGTCTGGAACTTTTCTAATTCAACTGAGATTCTAATTGTCGTTCCTCGGACTCGCCTCACTCAAGAGGACACGTGACTCTTAGTTTCGATCCCCACGGACGGCGCCAGTGATTGTTGTAGGGTTTTCTGGCCCAAGGAGGTCCAACACAACCTTTGGCTGGTGGGTGCACCTTTTACTAAAATGCATGCCTATCTCGGAGATAATGCGAGTACTCGGAACCTTTTTGGTATTCTCCCCCTCTGGGTGTTCAATCGTCTGTCCTTTTACAAGAATGGAGGAGCCTTTATATAGTGGCTCCTCCTTTACCAACTTGAAGGTCTTTAATGGCCGACTTCAAGGCTAATTAAGATACGGAGTAGTTGGACGCCATTACTCGGTCGACCAACGGCTCTCCCAGGCTTGTAACGGCCCGACCGAGTCCTGCTTTCAATGTCTTAACGGCTCCCTTTTAAACGAACCTCTTCAATGCTCTTAACGGCTCCTTGAGCCGAGTCCTTTCTTGGGCTTGGGCCTCGGTCGACTCCTTGTCTCGGCCTAAGCTCCTACTGGACTCCTCTTAGCAGCTCTGAACTAGGCCCCGTGCTTGGGCCTGGGCCGACTCCCGGACTCGGCCCAATTGCTCTTCGGGCTCCTCTCGACGCTGGCCCACTTCTCCTATCTATTTTCTTTGGGCCCCTATCTCTTGGGCCGGGGTCCTCACCCCATCAGCTGCCATATACCTATAAATAGGGCACATCCATATCAGTTTGAGGGAGGCTTTAATTCAATAAAATTATTAAGTTTTTCTTTACACTTGTGTAAGAAACCTTATGGCTAATTGTGGACTCAATTAGTGGCTAGTCGTGGACTCGACTAGCAAATTGATTCGTGGACTCGAATTAATCTTCCTTTCTTCAATCTTAGATTTAGGTTCGTGGACTTGTTCTTGAATCGAAGGAAACTAGATCCGACTTGTGACACCCCGTAATCCAAATTCAATTAATCCTAATCCAATTGATAATTTAATTCCTTAAATTCCTGAAAATTCAATAGTCGGGGACTAGTAATTGACTAGTCAACCCCAAAGTCAAGTGTTGTACCTAAAGCTTTGTAAGTAGTTCCCTTGTCCCCTTACACCTCTTCATTTTAGTAAGGGTAATAAAGACATTTCACCCTATGTTGGTATTGCAAGCTAACCTAGAGGACACTGCTCATTCTTTCCCCTTACACTTTCTAAACTTGAGCTCCTCCTTCTCTCTAAAAGTTAGATAGCTTTTCTTCCAAGCCAAGTTGAAGCTTTACCAAATCTTCAAAGTTTGTCTTTAAGATTCCACCTTTCCTACCTTTGAGCATCTATGAGGGTAAGATCTATGTTTATCTTGTGTTTTTAGTGTTTTCTAAGGTGTCTTTCCTTAAAGATAGAATCTTTATGATCTTTTGGTGTGTTCTTGAAGTGGGTGTGGAAGGTGAACCCTATTAGGAGCTTGGTGAAGTGTTAAGTGAAGGTTTTTGTCTACGAGATGTAACCCATGCTCTACAAAATCTATTTTGCTTACCTATATGATGATTTCTTGGATTCTACATGTGTTTTGCTATGAAATATGAGTGTTGATGCATTGTCTTGTGAAAATGCATATCTAGAGCTTGTTATTGGGGTTCATGTACGCCATTGCTTGGTTATTCCTTTGATTCAAGTCATTTTGTTGTATTTGGTGAGGTTTGGCATGTTTTGGACTTGAATTTGAGCTTGGAGTTGAAAATCCCCAAAGGGATTAATTTTGGTACAGGAGTGTACCCGCGGGCGGAACGGCGGGTAGTGCACCACCCGCAGTACATGGTGGTTTGGGAGGTGGTTCCCGCGGGCGGAACCACGGGTGGGGGTCCACCCGTGGCTCCACCCGCGGGTACACAATGTTGGTTTGTTGGGGATTTGTTCCCTGTGATTCTTTTGACTCGGTATTTGGTCTTTTGACTTCCCGATGTTCTTTTGTGGAACTATTTGAGTATCTTCTTGACGTTTCGTATGTCTTGAACTATATGGTAGGAATCCATGTAGGTTTTGGTGTCTTGAATCGTGCTAAGTGTTCAACATTGTGATTCGTTGAACCGTAATGAGTCTTGTGTGTTCTTCAGAACTATGTTTGGTTTACCCGTTTGATAAGCATGCTAGTTCGGTGTTTCAATGCTAGCATGTATGTTGTTTGTCCTTTCCTATTGTTGATGATGACTTTTGTTAATCATCGTTGTTGTTGAACTGTGATCCATTCCTTGATTGAGTATGGTTTCATATCTTCGTTGTGATCCGTTGATTGATTCCTGTTGTGGTGTGGTGTGTGTGGCTGTACCTTGATTGCACGATTAATGGTATGGGACATTAGTCACCAAGGTACGGCAGTGGTCCTCGTGGTGGCCATGATGTGATTATGGAGTTTGTGACCTGTGTGTAAGCTTCACGTGTTCTTGGGTGGCTTCGGCCGTGTGTGTGAATGGTACCCTCGTGTACTCTGAAATCGGTGGATATGATGGAGATTGTCGGAGTGGGGACGACGCTCCTTGGGGAATAAGGTTGTACTTGGTGTACAGGGGTCCTCGAGGTACAGGTTGGAACTAGCTATAAGGTTGGGGGTAGCCATAAGGTTGGAACTGGGCATAAGGAAGGCATCTCAAATCGTGATGGGTGATGTCACGAAGGCTTGTGTAGCCATTGTGTGTGTGATTCTCTATTTGTGGCATGTGTTGTCAGAAAGGCAATGTGTTGCCAATGGTTGAGTACTTCTTTCTCTTGTGTTGTGCATGTCGGGTGTTAATCTACTGTGTGATGGTAGATTATGCCTTCAGCCGTTCTTGTGAGTCGTTATCGCTTCTTGTTGATTGGGATGTGTTCCCATATCTTTATGTGAGTGCAAAGAGTCTTGTGTTTGACTTCTATCTTGGCTTTGAAATTGATATATATTATCCTGTTTCGCAAAAGATTTTGTATATATATATATATTATCTACATATGTGGTGAGCTGTCGTAGGCTCCCAAATTAAAACCTTACAAACGTAGTAGCGGGAGTAAGGATCGATCCCACGAGGAGTAACAAGTTTAACCTTTGTGCTTAAGGAAACGATGGGGGGGGTTTGGAGTATATCGAGAATAAAGATAAAATAAAAGAGAATTTAAATAAACAAGTAATTTAACTAAACGAATAAAGCAATGAAAATAATATATTGAAACACTTATAGTAGAAAACCTTGGTTAGTAAAGATTCACCACCGGAATTCAACACTGATCATTGATTAATAAAGTAATTAATATGCAATTGAATATTTTTCGTGAAATTATTTCATTTCTGTTTTCCCTTAATTGTAGGTAAATAAAGCACAAGCGGTTTAATTACCCCTAACTACTAAATAATCTAAGACAAGCGCTATAGATTTAATTTAATAGCAGCAATAGGAACTAGGAAAACCGACAAACTAAATAACACAAGCACAAGCGGTTGCATTTAATTTAGGAAAATATTCTACCCAAGACAAATTATCACTAAGCCGTCAATAATTAACCTCAGTTGCTACTGAATATTAGAATAATTTGTAGCACAACATTATCTAATATAGCAAATAATTATATCAAATAAATAACTAGTAGGCCTCCCAATTAAATGATACAACTATTCAAATAATTTAGAAGAATATTTAATACTCAAATGCATAAAAATATATATAATAAAAATAAATAAATAACCTTACAGCGTAATGAACTCCGGGGCTTCAATTCACTAAACCAAACTAGAATTTAGCTGCGAATGGACATTGATAACAACTTTAAAGAATATTCGAGAGGGGAATAATGAACATTTTACAATAAGAAACTTCTACTATTTATAGCATTCTAAAAATAAACCTAAACTATTTCCTACCACTTGTTTCCTACTTTTGTGCCATATGTTGAAACTCCTTGTAATAATGCCTTGGAATAGCTCCCATTGACTTTATTTTTGCTGCTGCACCATATGTTTTGTTAGGAAAGCAAACAAATTAAAATACTATATTTATTTAATTTATTTGTTGATTTCTAATATATATATATATATATATATATATATATATATATATATTTATTTATTTATTTATTTATTTATTTATTTACTAGTAGTACGTAATATATATATTAGTATATTCTATATATATATATATATATATATATATATATATATATATATATATATATATTAATTAATTAGTATGTATTATATATATTAAATATTATATATATTATATATTATATATTATATATAAAAAGAACTAATTATTAGATAATATTAAATAACCAATGCAAAATTATTATAAAAATGTATCTAAAATATGAGTGTAAAATGTGCATATCAAATTCCCCCACACTAAGACATTTGCTTGTCCCCAAGCAAAAAATGTTATTTGCGAAGTAAATTAAAATGAAATTTTCAAAATTCATAACAGATACTTCATGAACAACAATCTGAAGCACCCTGCAATTAATAAGTTAGCACTCCTATTCAAAAATGGAGAAAACTAAATAAGTAAGCCCTCACAGGAATATCACTCATCACTCAAGTGTTTGATGGGTATAAATTTCACTCAAGTTCATTCCTATAAAATTGATCTACCATAGGCTTGCATATCTTCTCAATCACCACTACAAGAGTCATGCATGACACAAATCATAAGGACTTTTCACAGGTTGTAATGGGGCTAGGGTTAAGGTAGGGAATTTTTAGGAAATTAGCTTAAACAAAATCTTCAAACTAGAGGAACAAATAAATACAAGTAATCCAACACCCTCAATTTCCAATCAAAAAACACATCCCATTGAGGTACAGAATGCTTCCTCAGTATTACCAGAATTTCCCCTTACTTCATTTATTTAGAAGTAACTTCAACTCAAAATCAATTGCTGATTCGTTTTCATTTTCTCATAAATTTTCAGCAATATTCTTTTTTTTTTCAAACGTATATTTTTCATTTTTCCATTTCATTTTTTTCAATTTTTCATGTTTTCTTTTTTTTTTTTTTTTTGAATCGTGAACTGCTTCCTCTTTTCTTTTTTCATAGAAGACCAGCGACATATTGGCAACGAAGATACAACTCACCTCACTCTCAATCATATTAATAAGAGTAAGTGATCTCCCCCGCACTTATCCTTCCCAACCTCACGTAGATTACAAAAATAATCCAAAATTTGCTCCACTAGTTATTCAGCTGGGTGAAGGCATTATTTTAGATATAAAAGGCTTGTAATGTGGTCCAAAATAAAGAAAGGAATGGCCATAAAGCTCAAAGTGGTTAACAAAGGGAAATAAATCATAGGACAAACCGGTTATTTGGCTAGTGAGGCTCAAAATCAAATAATGGCCTTAATCACATTTGAATCATGCATGGTCTAATTAGCTTTAAAAGAGAATCAAGGCAAGTTCTAGAGAAACAAAATTATGGAAGAAATCACACAAAAGAAAGAAAATAAGACCGAAGTGTCAGTCAGTGGCTCAAAACACTCACAGGTTTATTGCTTACTTAATATAGCCACTACATATCAAACGAAAGATGCTAAAAAACTAATCACAACTTGCCAAACTATTTATTCAATCATGTTATGCATTCCAAGAAAGAAAAAAATATTATTTTTCAAAATAATACTTATTTTGCATAAAATAATAGTAAAATATTTTTTGAAAATTATGAAATAAGAAAATAAATAATAAATTTTTTTTTTTGACATAAGCAAACAAACAATAAAACTAAATTAATCAAACAAACAATAAAACTAAATTAAGCAGAGAAATAATAAAACTAAAACTAAATCTCCTCCCCCCACACTTATTACCAACATTGTCCCCAATGTTGAATAAAAACATGCAGAAAAGGATTATTAAATGAAAAATAACGATTAAGAAAAAGAGAATAGAACAAACTCCCCTTCTAGTTGTGCATATTATTCAAAGTAGCTGGGATCTTCAAGAAGTATATCGGCAATATAATCAACTTGAGCCCCTTCATGGTAGGGTTTAAGCCGATGACCATTCACCTTGAATATCTTAGAAGTCTGTAAACTTTGAATCTCTATCGCACCATGAGAAAAAATGTTAGTGATAATAAATGGACCAACCCATCGAGAACGTAACTTACCTGGGAATAGCCGAAGACGTGACTGGAAGAGTAGGACTTTTTGTCCAATTGAAAATTCCTTTCTCAAAAGCATCTTGTCATGAAATGCTTTTGTCTTTTCTTTATAGATTCTTGAGTTCTCGTAGGCCTCATTGCGAATCTCCTCCAACTCAGAAAGTTGCAACTTCCGGTGTAGGCCACTTTCATCAATGTTCATATTAAAGCTCTTGACAGCCAAATAAGCTTTGTGTTCCAACTCGACGGGGAGGTGACAAGCTTTCCCAAACACAATGCGATAAGGGGACATACCAATAGGTGTTTTGTATGCGGTTCTGTACGCCCATAATGCATCATCTAATCGCAAACTCCAATCCTTCCTGTTTGGGTTGACTGTTTTCTCAAGGATTGACTTTACTTCTCGGTTGGATACCTCTGCTTGCCCGTTAGTCTGTGGGTGGTAGGCAGTTGACACCTTATGGGTGACATGATACTTTTTAAGCAAAGTTTCGATGGTGCGATTACAAAAGTGAGTACCCTGATCACTTATTATAGCCCTTGGAATGCCAAACCTGGAAAAGATGTTAGATTTGATAAAATCTGCAACAACTTTAGAATCATCAGTCCTGGTGGCTTTAGCTTCCACCCACTTTGAAACATAATCAACAGCAAGTAAAATATAAACAAAACCAAAAAATACAGGAAATGGGCCCATAAAATCAATGCCCCAAACATCAAAGACCTCACAAAATAGGACCGGAGTTTGTGGCATTTCATTTCTCCAGGATAAATTACCTGACTTTTGGCAAGCTTCACAACACTTGCAAAATGAGTATGAATCTTTAAACAAAGTTGGCCAATAAAATCCAGACTCCAATACCTTCCTTGCTGTTCTCTTAGCACCAAAGTGGCCTCCACAAGCATAAGAATGACAAAAGGTAAGGATTGAAGCAATTTCATCATCAGGTACACACCACCTTACCACTTGGTCAACACAATGTTTCCAGAGGTACGGTTCATCCCATACATAGTACTTGGCATTACTCCTGATTTTATCTTTTTGTGCCTTAGAGGAATCAAAAGGAAACTTGTTAGCAACCAAAAAGTTGACTATGTTAGCATACCAAGGTAAAACCACAGTTGCAGCCAATAGGTGCTCATCAGGGAATGCTTCTCGCAGTGGAGGTTCAGGTTCAATGTGTACCAACCGACTCAAATGATCGGCCACAAGATTTTCTGACCCCTTCTTATCTTTGATCTCCACATCAAACTCACTTAAGAGGAGTATCCATCTCATTAATCGTGGTTTGGCTTCCTTCTTTTGCATCAAGTAGCGAAGAGCTGCATGGTCAGAATAAACTATAACTTTTGTGCCCAGCAAATAAGACCTAAATTTTTCTAAAGCAAAAACAATGGCTAAAAGTTCTTTTTCTGTAGTAGAATAGTTTTTCTGAGCATCATTTAAAGTCCTAGAAGCATAATAAATAACATGGGATGATTTCCCGATCTTTTGGCCCAACACAGCCCCTACTGCGTGATCACTTGCATCACACATAATCTCAAATGGGTAGTTCCAGTTAGGTGGCTGAATGATCGGCGCAGACGTCAACAACTCCTTCAATTCGTCAAATGCTCCCTTACACTTTTTGTCAAACTCAAAGGATGTCTCTTTTTGCAACAATTTGCATAAAGGTAGTGCTATTTTCGAGAAGTCTTTGATAAACCTTCGGTAAAAACCTGCATGTCCAAGAAAAGAGCGGACTTCCCGCACAGTAGTAGGATAAGGCAGAGACTCTATAATATCAACTTTGGCTTTATCAACCTCAATCCCACTAGATGAAGTAACATGCCCCAAAACATTACCTTGATTAACCATAAAATGACATTTTTCAGAATTTAACACAAGATTACTCTCTATGCATCTTTTCAAAATAAGTGAAAGGTTATGTAAGCAGGAGTCAAAAGAGTCGCCATAAACTGTAAAATAATCCATGAAAACTTCAATCATATACCCAACATAATCAGAAAATATGCTAACCGTACACCTCTGAAAGGTACCCGGGGCATTACAGAGGCCAAACGACATGCGTCGATATGCAAAAGTGCCGAAGGGACATGTAAAAGTCGTCTTTTCCTGGTCTTCCGGAGCGATTGGAATCTGGAAATAACCTGAATAACCATCAAGAAAACAAAAATAAGAGCGACCGGCCAACCTTTCTAGCATTTGGTCAATAAACGGTAAAGGGAAGTGATCTTTTCTTGTAACAGCATTCAACTTCCTATAGTCTATACAAACTCGCCACCCATTTTGAATACGAGTGGGGACAAGTTCATTATTTTGATTTCTGACAACTGTAATCCCTGTTTTCTTAGGAACCACTTGAGTTGGGCTAACCCATTTGCTATCTGAAATAGGATAGATTATCCCAGCTCCAAGGAGTTTGAGGACCTCTTCCTTGACTACTTCCATCATGGGCGGGTTTAGCCTTCTTTGTGGTTGACGAGATGGTTTTGCTCCTTCCTCTAGAAGAATTCGGTGCATGCAAGTGGATGGACTTATCCCTTTGATATCTGCAATTGTCCACCCAATGGCAGTTTTGTGTTCTTTTAGCACTTGGACAAGTTTTTCCTCTTCTATTGCAGAGAGTTTAGTTGAAATTATGACTGGCAATGTTTTATTTTCTCCTAAGAAAGCATATTTAAGATGGTTGGGAAGAGGCTTCAACTCAGGGATAGGTGCTTGCACGACAGATGGTAACAATTTTTTGATAGAGACAAGTAAAGCCATATAAGAAACATTATTTTGTTGGTGCAATTTGGGACAATGATTCAATGATGCAATAACTTCATGTAAATTGGCACTCAGACAAAACTCATTATTTCCTTTTTCAAGGTGTTCACAAATAACAACTTCTAATTTATCTTCACCATGAAATTCAAAAACTTCTTCAACCAATGAATCAATAATATTAACAGAATAAGCAGAGTTATCACCCCCAGGGTATTTCATAGCATCATAAATATTGAATGTAACAACATTACCATCAAATTCCATAGTAAGTGTACCACTGTGAATATCAATTTTTTGTTTTTGCAGTTTTTAAAAATGGTCTTCCTAACAGAATAGGTGCAGAATGATCATTATTTTCCATATCTAGCACATAGAAATCAGTAGGGAAGATTAAATTATTAACTTGCAACAATACATCTTCAATTACACCCTTGGGGTATGCATTAGACCTATCAGCCAACTGGATAACTACACTAGTTTCATTCAAAGGTCCAAGTTTTAAAGAGGCATACACAGAATATGGCATAACATTAATAGATGCTCCTAAGTCTAGCATGGCTTTCTCAAGTTTAGTATCGCCTATCATACAAGGAATAGTAAACATACCTGGATCCTTGCATTTTTCAGGAAGCTTGCTTTGAATCACAGCACAAACATTCTTACCCATTAGCACTTTCTCACCTTTTTTTGACTTTTGTGTCCTTTTTGTTGTACACAACTCCTTTAAGAATTTAGCATATCTAGGAACTTGTTTTATTGCATCAAGTAATGGAATATTCACTTCACAATTTTGAAAGTTTCATATAACTCTTCATCTTTCGTTCCTTTTATAGATTCTGACAAAGCTTGGGGGAATGGGGGAACTGGTTCATAATCAGTAGGGTTGGGAGACTTACCTTGAGATTTTTCATTGTTGTTAGTTCCCTCTTTTTCTTGGTTCACTGATGGGGTAGCAACCGCAGGCCCTTCAATTTCCTTACCACTTCTCAATACAATTGCACTTGCATTTTCTCTTGGATTAACCACCGTTTGCGAGGGTAGTTTGCCAGAACTCTGTGATTCCAACCGACTTACCGTAGTCGCTAGTTGACCCATCTGCCTTTCCAAGTTCTGAATACTGTCCTTCGTTTCTTGAATACTAGCTCTTGTTTCTTGTTGAAATTGTTGTGTTTCCTGCTGAAACTGTAAAGTGTTAGTAGCAAGGGTTTTAACAATTTCTTCTAAATTCATACCTGCGCTAGAGCTTTGGACTGGTTGTTGTTTGGAAGGAAATGGTTGTCTATACTGCTGAAAATTGGGGCGATTCTGAACAAACTGGTTTCCTTGTGAGTTCCCATAACTAAGGTTTGGGTGATCCCTCCATCCAGGATTATATTTGTTAGAAAATGGATCATACTTACCTTGAGGTTGCCCAGGAAAACCTCCAGCCATGTTAACTTGTTCAGTAGGTTCTTCTTGAAGAGTTGGGCAGGCATCAGTTTGGTGCCCAACTACCGAGCAAATTCCACATGCTTTTACAGTTTGCATATTGCCTACTGCTAATTGACGAACAAGAGTAGTTAAACTAGTAATTTGTTGTTCAAGAGCAGAAATATTTACCTCATTCACTTGCTTAGACGGTTGGACAAGTCTATTGCCAAACTGTTGAGAATTTGCAGCCATGTTTGCAATTAGAGTTCTTGCAGCGTCCGGTGTCTTGTCAACTAAAGCACCACCGCTCGCGGCATCAATCATGCTCCTATCAGTCGGAAAAAGTCCTTCATAAAAGTATTGAATGAGTAATTGATCACTGATTTGATGGTGTGGGCAGCTTGCACATAACTTTTAGAAACGCTCCCAATATTCATACAATGACTCTCCATTGTTTTGCCGTATACCACATATTTCCTTTCTAATGTTGGCCGCCCTTGAAGCTGGGAAATATTTTTCAAGGAACATTGTCTTCAAGTTATTCCATGTGGTGATGCTCCCAGAAGGTAGATAGTATAGCCAATCCTTCGCTGAATCTTTCAACGAAAAGGGAAAGGCTCTCAACTTGATTTGTTCCTCAGTAACCCCTGTGGGTTTCATACTTGAACGCACCACATGAAATTCCTTTAAGTGTTTGTGCGGATCTTCACCTGCAAGTCCATGAAAAGAAGGCAAAAGATGAATTAACCCAGATTTTAGTTCAAATTGTATATTAGCATCCAGAGCGGGAAAAGTAATGCATAAAGGTTGCTGATCCAAATTTGGAGCTCCAAGCTCTTTTAAAGTCCGATTTTGAGCCATGGGTTCCTCTTCTAAATCATAATTGGTAGAATCGGTAGCCAGATCACTAAACTCCAATTTGCACAAAGCTTGTTTCCTCCACCTGCGAATAGTTCTTTCAATTTCCGGATAGTACGGCAAGATTTTTTTATTAGCAGATCGAGTTATAGGCATAAAAAAAGAAAAGAAAATATATTGCAGCATTTATGCAAAAGTAACGAAAGAGAAGATTTTTTTTTAAATTCTTTTTTTTTGGGCAAATGAAAAACAAATAAACAAATAAAGAAATAAGTAATTAAATAAACACAAAATAAGCTAGAAAATCTCCCCGGCAACGACGCCAAAATTTGGTGAGCTGTCGTAGGCTCCCAAATTAAAACCTTACAAATGTAGTAGTGGGAGTAAGGATCGATCCCACGAGGAGTAACTAGTTTAACCTTTGTGCTTAAGGAAACGATGGGGGGGGGGGGGGTTTGGAGTATATCGAGAATAAAGATAAAATAAAAGAGAATTTAAATAAACAAGTAATTTAACTGAACGAATAAAGCAATGAAAATAATATATTGAAACACTTATAGTAGAAAACCTTGGTTAGTAAAGATCCACCACCGGAATTCAACACTGATCATTGATTAATAAAGTAATTAATATGCAATTGAATATTTTTCGTGAAATTATTTCATTTCTGTTTTCCCTTAGTTGTAGGTAAATAAAGCACAAGCGGTTTAATTACCCCTAACTACTAAATAATCTAAGACAAGCACTATAGATTTAATTTAATAGCAGCAATAAGAACTAGGAAAACCAACAAACTAAATAACACAAGCACAAGCGGTTGCATTTAATTTAGGAAAATATTCTACCCGAGACAAATTATCACTAAGCCGTCAATAATTAACCTCAGTTGCTACTGAATATTAGAATAATTTGTAGCACAACATTATCTAATATAGCAAATAATTATATCAAATAAATAACTAGTAGGCCTCCCTAGCAATTAAATGATACAACTATTCAAATAATTTAGAAGAATATTTAATACTCAAATGCATAAAAATATATATAATAAAAATAAATAAATAACCTTACAGCGTAATGAACTCCGGGGCTTCAATTCACTAAACCAAACTAGAAATTAGCTGCGAATGGACATTGATAACAACTTTAAAGAATATTCGAGAGGGGAAGAATGAACATTTTACAATAAGAAACTTCTACTATTTATAGCATTCTAAAAATAAACCTAAACTATTTCCTACCACTTGTTTTCTACTTTTGTGCCATATGTTGAAACTCCTTGTAATAATGCCTTGGAATAGCTCCCATTGACTTTATTTTTGCTGCTGCACCATATGTTTTGTTAGGAAAGCAAACAAATTAAAATATTATATTTATTTAATTTATTTGTTGATTTCTAATATATATATATATATATATATATATATATATATATATATATATATATATATATATATATATATATATATATATTAATTAGTATGTATTTTATATATTAAATATTACATATATTATATATTATATATTATATTATATATTATATATAAAAAGAACTAATTATTAGATAATATTAAATAACCAATGCAAAATTATTATAAAAATGTACCTAAAATATGAGTGTAAAATGTGCATATCAATATGATATTTCACATGTATTGGTGGGTTACCAGCATCACTCGCTGACCGGGCGTCGTCCCATATATATTTGTGTTCTTTCAGGTGCTGAGTAGGCGAGAGCGCGGTCTAGAGACAGCTAGAATAGATTCCTTGAACCTTATGTTGGTTTGGGCCTGCGTGCCTTTGTTAGACTCTAGACCTTATGTTGTTGACTTTGTTTTTGGGATAGCTGGATTATGTTGCAGATGTTTACGCCTGTGCGTTCACTGTTGAGTGAGCGTGGCATAGCACTCTACGTTTTCCATATATTTCATGCTTAAGTCTTCCGCTGTGTATGCTTTTATGGTTAGAATTATCTGCATGTTTAAGGTTTAATTTGGTATGGAAATCGAGGGTGTTACACGACTCTAGTTGATTGAAGATTGCATCATCGAGGTACTTGAAGCTACAATGAGATTCTTCCAAGTCTTTGAGAATTCGGGACAAAGGGTTTCTCGTGAGGTTTAAGGTATTTTGATCTATCTCTATCTTTGCATTGAGAGTAATCTTGGGACAATATTCCATCTTTATTTGAACCTTGGACTAGGTTCACATCAATATATACATATATATATATATATATATATATATATATATATATATATATATATATATATATATATGTATATATATATATATATATATATATATATATATACACACATATATATATGTATATATATATATATATATATACACATATATATATATACATATATATATATATGTATATATACATATATATATATATGTATATATATATGTATATATATATATATATATATATATACATATATATATATATATATATATATATATATATATATATATATACACACACACACACACACACACACACACATATATATATATATATATATATATATATATATATATTAGTTTGCTAAAATGCGACTGCGCCCTCTCGTGATGTCGTCTTTATTTTTATTTTAAAAATTTATTATTAAAAATTATTAAAAATGACAACAAATCATCCACATAAGCAGGTAACCTGATGAAATATGTGTAACCTGCTATCAGATGAAATTGCATACATTTGGAGTATTCAATGGCCTAATTGCATTTTTTTTAGTGGCCTAATTGCATTTTTAGGTTACGTTCAATGGCGAATTTAGACCTTATTCCATCTATTTTTCTATAAAGTAACCAAGATACCAAGTATATTCATAATGTTAGATTTGATTTTTTCCCCTTGTCTCATTTGAAGATTAAAGTATTATTTTGATACAAGAAATTATATTGATCTAATGGTTATTTTCTCTTTATTGTAGCAACTAATAAATATGGGATTCAAAGATGGAACTAAGACCTCTGTATAGAGGATAGAACTACAACCACTATATATATATATATATATATATATATATATATATATATATATATATATATATATATATATATATATATATATATATATATATGGGTGACCTTCAAGTAAGAACCCTTTATTAGGTAAGAACCTAAGAACTAATCCAAGCCATTTAAATTTGTTCAATCAATGGTTTAGATAAGTAATCATTTATATGTAGATCTTAAACCTAATTAATTAAAAAGGATATTAGTGTAATTTTATCAAGGTACCAATTATAAATTAATATTATATTTTGATTCTTTTCGAGATTTTAGGATGATAAGATAAGGAAGGAGACTGATTGGACTGAGATTCTGTGATCGACTCATCTAAGACACGGAGAGAAAGACGGTCGTCCGACGATCTGGTGAATACGGTATGCGACGAAGGATGACGGTAGCATTTATTTTTATCCCTACAAGCATGTGCGTATAGTACTTGGTAACATTCTTTTGTATCCCTAAAAGCCTGTGCCATTCAATTTAAATAACATTGAATATGTGTTATTCAATTTAAATAACATTCAATTTAAAGAACATTCATTTTAATGCATCGATCCATACTGTCGTGTGCCAACCAATCATTGGTAACTCAATTTATGTGTCAAGTTTGTTCACGATGAAAAGTACAGTAAATCACTGAATAAACATAAAACAACTTGATTTAAGAAGGTAATGCGTGTATGAGTTCAACTGTGTGTGGCATGATGTGTAGAATAGATGTACGTATGAAAAAGCGTAAAGCAGGTCGTTGTGCACTTGAGTTAAATTGTGTGTGCCAATATGTGCAATAAATTGACAGAATTAGTTCACAAAAATTAGGATGATGTGATAGACTAGTATGTTCATTTAGGTTACACCGTATGTGCTATAATGTGCAGAATGAATGTGTTTATGAAAAGACAAAAAACAAGTTGGTGTGCACTTAGGTTGAACTGTGTGTGCCATAATGTGCAAAAATACTAACATATTGACTTCACAAAAACCCTCGTGATGTTATAGACTATGGTGTGCATTTTGGTTAAACTGGGTGTGCCTCAATGTGCAGAATAAGTGTGTGCATGAGAAGGATTAAAGCAATTTGGTGTGCACTTAGCTTGAACTGTGTGTGCCATATTGTGCAATAACACTGTCATTATGAATACACGAAAACCAAAACGATGTGATAATTTAGGGTGTGCACTTGGGTTAATGAGTGTGTGTCATTGCGTTGCTAAAAAATTGATATACGAAATATCGCGAGCTTACGATGTGCCACACTATATTTCACAATGTGCACATCGAAAGCGTCTAGCACACAATACAACATACAGTACCATGCACATAGAGTACACACTGATACACTGAATGGAATGTGTGCATGTACACGTATACGAATGTGCATAGCACCAATGCTACCAATACCCTACCAGTGTGCACATGGCTTGAATTGTGTGTACCAAAATTTGCAATAATATTGACAAAAAGAATTCACGAAAATCAAGATGATGTGATAGACTAGTGTGTGCCCCTATGTTACACCGCATGTGCTATAATGTGCAGAATGAGTGTGTCTATAAAAAAACATAAAACAGGTTGGTGGCACTTGGGTTGAGCTGTGTGTGTACTAATATACAAAACTACAAACAGAATAAATTGACAAGAACCAAGTTGATGTTATACACTGCATTGTGCACTTGGTTTAAACTGGATGTGCTATAATGTGCAAAGTGATTATGTTTATGAAAGACATACAACAAGTTGGTGTGCACTTGGGTTGACATGTGTGTGCTATATCGTGCAATAATACTAACAGCATGAACAACGAAAGTCAGGTTGATGTGATAAATTAGGTTGAGCACTTGGGTTTACGAGTGTGTGCCAGGATGGTTAAAAAAACTAATATACGAAAAATTGTTAAATTGCGATGTATCTCACTGTATTCATGGAACAATTGAGGAATAAATGTCAACCATCATAAATATAATACAGAAATGTTCTTAATGAACTAAACAGGAGCACTGAACAACTTGATCCAATGAGCACATGTAGCTAGCATTATCCAACAGCGTCATGGTATTCAACTGCGCTATGGATGATCTTCGAATGGTGCATGTTAAACTCAACCGACAAAATTTGACGCATATAAGTCATCCTCAACAAATCAAGACCCCTACTATCACCCTTTTGCAACCCACAGTCCCATTCATTCACAGACTGCCTGAAGAAGGCCTCCATGAGCCGCATCGCAAAGACGCCACAATCCACTTTGATACGTGCATCGCGTCAACACATCTGCATCCTTCTAGGAACAAGCTTTCGTACGATAGCCCCACACTAATCATCAACCACATCATCAAGGAACACATATAACAAATCTTTTGCCAAAGGGCGTACACCGATGGAAAATATTAGAAATTGAATGAACACCAAAATCAAACACAACCTAAATGGGAAAAAATGTATGAAAAGATGGAACACAACTTCTTGTGCTCCTACATAGAACTGTGTGTGCCAAAATTTCCAATAATACTGCCTGAATGAATAAATGAGAATCAGGTTGATGTGATAGTCTATGGTGTGCACTTTGGTATAATTGTGTGTGCTATAATGTGCAGAATTAATGCATGTTCAATAAAATGTAAAATAAGTTGGTGTGCACTTGGGATAAACTGTGTGAATGAATAATACACAAAAAAATAGAGGAAATCAAAGAATATATGCAAAACAAAACAGAGAAAAAAAAAAACACAACAAATCACAGATATACACACACACAAATGTGCACAACTGCACACCCCTAACACTAGCCAACCAAAAAAGCTACATATTACTACGTAACACATATACTGCTATACTAACTTTCACTAGTGATAATATATGCAAATTTTGTTTTAGCTATGCATATTTAATTATTTTTTGAAGTTATAAGAATAATGAGGGAGATTTGAATTGTCGAAGAGATTAAATTCTTGAAGTTTCAATTTTGTATTACCAGAAAGGTGTGGGGAATTCCCTAAACCTGTTGCAAAAAACTATCTTATGATTAGGGATCAAACAACTAAACAAATGCTCAGAGAAAAATCACAATTCTGGATATTGAAATCACAGAGATCGATTACAAAGGGACTATTATTCTTCATAGACTAAGTTATCTTGTAAGCATTGAAAAATTAAGGTTCACTTTACGGAATTCTTCACTGCCAAGATAAACATAAATTATACACAATTTAAAATTAGTCTAGTTCACACATTAAGTTCCACAATCCATATCACTAAATTCTAGAAATTTCAAATTAGAATGAGATAAAAAAAAAAAAAAAAAAAAAAAAAAAAAAAAAAAAAAAAAAAAAAAACCAAAATGCAAAGATGCTTGTAGGTTTTTTTTAAGAGGGTTTGAGATTTTGGCAGCTTGCGGAAGACGAAGCACAGTGAGAATGGAGGCAAAGCAGAAAATGCAGAAACAAAAGCTCATTGCTATCACCGGCGCCGCTGCTCTTCTCGCTATCAGCGTCAACTTCACCGTCATTGCTTTCAACTCTTAGAAGAGGAATCGCAAGAGGCAAGAGATACCAAGCTTTGGGACGGGAACAGAGTCCAACCTACTGTGACACCCCAAAAATCCACACTCCAATCCATGAATTAATTGAGTAATTAATTCTATTTCTTTGAGGAATTGATTCCTAAAATCCTGATTTTTGATACTCAAGGACTAGTGTTTGACTAGTCAACCTTTAAGTTGTGTAGTACCTTGTGCTTTAAGAGGAGTTCCCTTGTTCCTTACACTTTCTAAGAGTTAGTAAGGGTATCCTTGTCTTTTCAGCAAGAGTTAGTTTTGTAACCTAAACGTAGAAGACTTCTTCATTTTTCATCCCTTACAATTCCTAGAAAATATCTCTACCTTCTCTCTAGAAAAGAAGAGTAGCTTGTTCTTCAAGCCTAGTGAGACCTTTGTCAAGATTCCAAGTTTTGCTTCCAAGATTCAATCTTTCCTCTATTTGGGCATCTAGAAGGGTAAGATCTAAGCTTGTCTAGTCTTTTTAGTTCTATCTTAGTTGTCTTTTCTTAATGGTAGGATCTTTATGATCTTTTGGTTTGATCTTGAAGTGGGTTTGGCTAGTGAGCTTAGTGGAGAGCTTGTTGTAGTGTAAGAAGAGTCTTTTGGTCTTCAAGAGGTAACCCATGCTCTACAAAACCTATTTTGCTTACCTATATATGATTTCTTGGCTTCTATTTGTGTTTTGCTATGAAATGTGAGAGTTTATGCATTTATCTTGTGATATTGCATATCTAGAGCTTGTGTTTAGGATTCCTTTGTGCCATTGCTTGGCATTTTCCTTGGTTCAAGTCATTTTTTTGTGCTTGGTGAGATTTGGCATGTGTTGGACTTGAATTTGTGTTTGGAGGAGAAAATCCCCGAAGGGATTTGTTATGGTACAAGGACGTACCCGCGAGCGGAACAGCGGGCGGGGCACCACCCGGCGGCCTACCCGCGGGGAACGTGTTGCCTTGTGGGTGTTGTACCCGCGGGCGGGACCACGGGTGGGGCACTACCCGTGGGTCTACCCGCGGGGAACACGGTGGAGTTGGTTCGGGATTTGTTCCCCGTGATTCGTTTGTCTTGGTGTTTGATCTTTTGACTTCCCGTTGTTCTTTGTGGATCTATTTGAGCGTCTTCGTGATGTTTCATAAGTCTAGAGCTTTATGGTAGGTATCCATGTAGGATCTTTGGTGT
The DNA here is from genome assembly GCF_001879475.1 of Ipomoea nil. NCBI lineage: Eukaryota > Viridiplantae > Streptophyta > Magnoliopsida > Solanales > Convolvulaceae > Ipomoea > Ipomoea nil. Next base: position 5,547,107 of record NW_017619742.1, read on the forward strand.
CTTGAATCGTGCTAAGTGTTCAACTTTGGGTTTCGTTGAACCGAGTGGTGTCTTGTGTGTTCCTCGGACCTATCTTGAGTTTCCCCGTTGTTAAGCATGCTAGTTCGTTGTCTTAATGCTAGCTTGTGTGTTGTTCGTACCTTCCGTTTGGTTGACGATAACTTGTGTTATTCATCGTTGTTGTTGTTGGGCTGTGACCCGTTCCTTGATCGAGTGTGTTTCATACCTTCTTTGCAATCCGTTGATTGATTCGTGTGAGTGGTGGTGCGTGTGTGGCTCTACCTGGATTGCACGATTAGTGGTATGGGACGCTAGTCACCAAGGTATTGCAGCCGTCCTCGTGGTGGCCGTGACGTGTTTATGGAGTTGTGGCTGAGTCCACGTGTTTGGGGGATAACATTGTGTTATCCGGGCATGTGTTGCCGTGATTGGTGGGTTTTCGTTGGTGGTTATAGGTAGGGGACGACCGTCCCGGCGGAATAAGGTTGGACTTGGCTGTACAGGGGATTTCTGGAGGTAATGGTTGGCTTTGAAGGTACAAGGATGGGGGTAGCCATAAGGTTGGGACAGGGCATAAGGAAGGCATATCAACTCGTGATGGGTGATGTCACGAGGGCTTGTGTAGCCGTGTGGTGAGTTCTCTTCTCTCGTGACGTGTGTAGTCAAGGAGGCTTGTGTTTTTTTGGCATGTGTTGCTGTTGGGTGAGTCTTTATCCTTGTGTGTGGTTAACCTTTGTGGTTTGGGATGTGTTCCCGGTGTTATCCTTTTGAGTGGTGAGTGTTGTGTTGTCTTTTGATCTTGGCTTTTGACTTATATATATGTATTCCGTTTCGAAAATGGTTTTATATCTTATATCTACCTATTTATGATACTTAACGGTATTGGTGGGTTACCAGCATCTTTCGCTGACCGGGCGTCGCCCCGATGTTTATCTTTGTATCTTTCAGGTGTTGAGTAGTCGAGCGCGATGTCTAGAGCCGGTAGCTTAGCACCTGTACCTCTAGATTGTGTTTTTGTGGCCTGCATGCCAATGGTTTTAGACTGTTTGTAGTTTGATGTTTTGGGATAGTGATACACTTGCAGATTGTTCGCCTTAGCGTTTACCGGGTGTGGTAGACATGGCATAACACCCCTGTTTTGGATTTCTTTTACCCAGTTTCCGTTTTCTTCCGCTGTGCTAGTGTTTTGTTGTTAATCTGTATGTGTTAAGACTTGCTTTTAGGTCTTGTTTTTGGGGCGTGTTACAGTTGGTATCAGAGCCTTGGTTTGGAGCCTAGGGAGAGTTAAGTCTAGACTTTCTAAGAGTTTAAGTGTGTTTTGAGACCTCTAAGAGACCTTAAGAAGCTAAGTGTTAGGTTTAGGATTCTAGGTTGCGCGGTGAGATGTGTGATGCTTTCTGTCTTGCTTGCTTGCTTGTTCTTTTGGTAACCTTGTTGTTGTAGCAGAAGTTTGATGCCTCCTCGTCCTCGCGCTCGCTCCCCAGAGACCCTGACCAACGAGCAGCTCGCCCAGAATCTCCATCAGTTGACGCAGACGACACAGTCTCTCAGTGAAGCCCTGTTGAACAACAATCAAGCTGCGCCGCCTCCGCCTCATGTTGGGCACCGTGATGTGGGTCGCCTAGTGTCCGGGCATCGACCGCCTTCCTTTGCTGGTGAAGAAGACCCTATAGTCCTTGAAGAGTGGCTACGGGTGTTTGATAAGGTTTTTACCGTGGTGGGTTGTCCTGAAGAGAGGAGAGTAGAACTGGCAACGTTCTACTTCTGCCAAGAAGCTGATCTGTGGTGGGTTCACGAGAGGCCAGCCTTTCTTGAAGAGCCTGGGTTTGATTGGACCGCGCTCAAGGACAGGATGCGCGAAAGGTTCTACCCTGCGCATGTGCGAGCCGCCATGTTTGATGAGTTCCTTCATCTGCAGCAAGGACCCCTATCTGTGGTGGAGTACCACAAGAAGTTCCTAGAGCTGGCGCGCTTCGCGAGGGTGTTGGTGCCTACAGAGCTTGCCAAGGTTGAGCGTTTCGTTGCCGGTCTGAATTATGAGGCACGAAAAGTGTTGATAGTGAGTAGGCCTAGTTCTCTCAAGGATGCGTATCTGTGTGCCGCGGATCTGTTTCGTGTTCAGCAGCTTCAGAGGAGTTCGCTTGAGTTGGCTAGGAAGAGAGTTGAGAGTGGTGGTTCTTTTGCTTTCAAGAAGCCCCGACCGAGTTTTCCGGCTAGAGTTGTGTCGTCTTCTTCTCAAGGACCAGTTAGGGTGGAGGCTTCGGTTCAAGCTAAGTCGGTTGGTTGTCGCAAGTGTGGGAAGGTGCATTTGGGCCAAGTTTGCTATGGCCAGGCGTTTAAGTGTTTTCGTTGTGGGGTTGTTGGTCATAGAGTTGCGGAGTGTCCTCAGCTTGTCGGTCAGAGAGCGTTGCCGCCACCCCCGGGAGTCGGAGGAGCACCAGGAGGTAGTTCGAGCCGTGGAGTTGTTGGAGCTAGGCCACCTGGGAGAGTTTTCGTGATGGCGCGTTCGCAGGCGGAGTCGGAGGGTCTGGTGGAGGAGGAGTTAGCAGGTAACCCTTGTTTTGAGCCTATCCTTGTGTCCCCGAGAGCGTTGTGTTCTTTGTTGCCTTGGGTGTTATCTTGTGTTTCGTAGTTGTCTTTGTTTGGCAATCTTTGGCATGCTTTCCTTGTTAGTTTTTCGTTGGATGCTTAGTATAGGCTCTTTTCTTGCTAAGTGTTCTCTTTAGTTGGTATCTTGTTTTGTGGTAGCCATCTATCCTTGAGTTATCTTGTGCTTAGCCCAATTCTTCCACCTTTGGACTTGGTTGTTTTTACAATAATTCCTTGAGCTTTTCCCTAAATTTTCCAAGTATTCTTTGATTTGGAAAATAGCAAATCCCTACCAAAATCTTTCCTTGTGTAGCCTAAAAGTTAAGCCTAATGTTTCTTTGTAACCTTTAAGTTTCAAACCTTAGCCAATTTTTTTTCTACCCAACCTCTAAACCACTTGAGCCAATTATCTTTCTTGAAACCTAACCTATTTTAATTCTTTCTAAACCTTAATTCCCACTTTGTTCAAAATCCCCAAATTCAATCATCTTTTTCCCCAATCTCACCCAAATCCCTAATTTCTTCCCCCAAATTCTCTTCTTCTTTTTCCTTCTCCCTACCCGTGAGCTACCCGAAGCCACCCCACCCCGTCGCTCCATCGCAACCCGCCACCACCAACCTGCCCGCCGCCGTTCGCCGCCGCCTCGCCGCCGGAGCTTCGCCGCCGCCCCTTCGTTCTGCTGTGCCGTGTCGCCAAGCAGCCGCGAGAGAGAGAGAGAGCTCAAGAGAGAGAGAGAGTGCAGCGAGAGAGAGAGAGAGAGTGCAGCGTGAGTGTGAAGAAGGAGAGTTGTGGGCTTTGTTTGTTGAGCATTGGATCATCTTCCTCCATGCCTAGAAGGTCAAGCTTGGCTAGGAAAGCGGAATGGGTGGATGCCCATTACCTTGTGCTTGAAGGTAAAGCTTTTGATCTGGAATCTTTTTCAAGTTCCTTGTTGGATTTGTTTAAGTTTCAAGGTTCGTTGGATGGGTTTCTCGCCATAAGGGCCGAGACTTACCCGAGTTTGGTGAAGGAGTTTTACCGTCACATGGTTGTGACGAAGGAAGGTGAAAGGCTTGAGATCACCTCTAAGGTGAGAGGTGTGAAAGTTGTGTTGTCTGAGAAGAGGTTAGCCCAGTTGTTGAGTTTGTCTGCTACCGGAGTGGCACAGTACAGTGGTCATTCTTGGATTAGTACGGATACCATGGGGTACCGTGACTATTTGAGTTATCTGTTTGGCCGTACGAGTGGTTTTACTCAGGCTTCGAGGCCGGAAAAGAAGTGGTTGTCTGCGGAACAAAGGATCTTGGTGATGTTGGTGTCAGATTGTTTATTGCCTAACAACAACAAGAGCAGTTTGTTGGGTAAGTTGGAATGTACCTTTGCTTTCTGTTTGAAGAATATGGTTAAGTTCAACCTGCCTACTTTGGTGATGCAACACATGATGTTTTGCCAGGATCACAACCGAAAGAGTTTGTCGTATGGCATGGTGCTAAGCTGGATTTTGGTTAAGAAAGGTGTTAGTGTGGATGGTTGTCTCTCGAAGGCTGTGGGAAAGATGGTGTTGGATACCGCCAATCTCCGAAGTTGTAATCTGTTTCAGTTGGATAGTGGTGAGTACATCACGCTTGAAGAGGTTGCTAGAAAGCACCTGTTGAGAGAGCAGAGTTAGCTGCTGGGCTTGGGATTCATGCCAGGAAGTTGAGCCTTGTAGTCCAGAGTTTGGGTGGTGCTGAAGAAGTTGAGGAGGAAACAGATCAGGAAGAAGGAGCACCGGAGACCGCTGAAGCTGAAGTAAGTGAATCAGACAGTGAGGAAAGCCGGAGAAGGAAAGAAGTTCGCACTAAGAGAGAGCAGGACGTCGTCTCTTCGCTTCGTCAGCAGAACAGTTTGATGCTGGTTGTTTAGTCCTAAGTTGTTGTCTAGAAGTTGGTTGTTGTGTTGAGTGTAGAGTTCTTGATGCTCAATCTATCCGTTTGTTGACCTCTTGCCAATCCTTGAATTCGTAGTGTCTTTTTCTTTACCTTGGAACCTTGTGAGAACTTTTAGAGTTTTTGACCAAAAGGGTTATTCTTGAAATTCTTGTCACAATTTTGTTTCCCTGTTACCTTTCGTTTTAACACGTTTTACCCAAGTTTCAGGGACGAAACTTCTTTGAAGGGGGAGAGGATGTGACACCCCAAAAATCCACACTCCAATCCATGAATTAATTGAGTAATTAATTCTATTTCTTTGAGGAATTGATTCCTAAAATCCTGATTTTTGATACTCAAGGACTAGTGTTTGACTAGTCAATCTTTAAGTTATGTCGTACCTTGTGCTTTAAGAGGAGTTCCCTTGTTCCTTACACTTTCTAAGAGTTAGTAAGGGTATCCTTGTCTTTTCACCAAGAGTTAGTTTTGTAACCTAAACGTAGAAGACTTCTTCATTTTTCATCCCTTACAATTCCTAGAAAATATCTCTACCTTCTCTCTAGAAAAGAAGAGTAGCTTGTTCTTCAAGCCTAGTGAGACCTTTGTCAAGATTCCAAGTTTTGCTTCCAAGATTCAATCTTTCCTCTATTTGGGCATCTAGAAGGGTAAGATCTAAGCTTGTCTAGTCTTTTTGGTTCTATCTTAGTTGTCTTTTCTTAAAGGTAGGATCTTTATGATCTTTTGGTTTGATCTTGAAGTGGGTTTGGCTAGTGAGCTTAGTGGAGAGCTTGTTGTGGTGTAAGAAGAGTCTTTTGGTCTTCAAGAGGTAACCCATGCTCTACAAAACCTATTTTGCTTACCTATATATGATTTCTTGGCTTCTATTTGTGTTTTGCTATGAAATGTGAGAGTTTATGCATTTATCTTGTGATATTGCATATCTAGAGCTTGTATTTAGAGTTCCTTTGTGCCATTGCTTGGCATTTTCCTTGGTTCAAGTCATTTTGTTGTGCTTGGTGAGATTTGGCATGTGTTGGACTTGTATTTGTGTTTGGAGGAGAAAATCCCCGAAGGGATTTGTTGTGGTACAGGGACGTACCCGCGGGCGGGACAGCGGGCGGGGCACCACCCGCCGGCCTACCCGCGGGGAACGTGTTGCCTTGTGGGTGTTGTACCCGCGGGCGGGACCACGGGTGGGGCACTACCCGTGGGTCTACCCGCGGGGAACACGGTGGAGTTGGTTCGAGATTTGTTCCCCGTGATTCGTTTGTCTTGGTGTTTGATATTTTGACTTCCCGTTGTTCTTGGTGGATCTATTTGAGCGTCTTCTTGATGTTTCATAGGTCTAGAGCTTTATGGTAGGTATCCATGTAGGATCTTTGGTGTCTTGAATCGTGCTAAGTGTTCAACTTTGTGTTTCGTTGAACCGAGTGGTGTCTTGTGTGTTCCTCGGAACTATCTTGAGTTTCCCCGTTGTTAAGCATGCTAGTTCGTTGTCTTAATGCTAGCGTGTGTGTTGTTTGTACCTTCCGTTTGGTTGATGATAACTTGTGTTATTCATCGTTGTTGTTGTTGGGCTGTGACCCGTTCCTTGATCGAGTGTGTTTCATACCTTCTTTGCAAACCGTTGATTGATTCGTGTGAGTGGTGGTGCGTGTGTGGCTCTACCTGGATTGCACGATTAGTGGTATGGGACGCTAGTCACCAAGGTATTGCAGCTGTCCTCGTGGTGGCTGTGACGTTTTTATGGAGTTGTGGCTGAGTCCACGTGTTTGGGGGATAACATTGTGTTATCCGGGCATGTGTTGCCGTGATTGGTGGGTTTTCGTTGGTGGTTATAGGTGGGGGACGACCGTCCTGGCGGAATAAGGTTGGACTTGGCTGTATAGGGGATTTCTGGAGGTAATGGTTGGATTCGAAGGTACAAGGATGGGGGTAGCCATAAGGTTGGAACAGGGCATAAGGAAGGCATATCAACTCGTGATGGGTGATGTTACGAGGGCTTGTGTAGCCGTGTGGTGAGTTCTCTTCTCTCGTGACGTGTGTAGTCACGGAGGCTTGTGTTGTTTTGGCATGTGTTGCCGTTGGGTGAGTCTTTATCCTTGTGTGTGGTTAACCTTTGTGGTTTGGGATGTGTTCCCGGTGTTATCCTTTTGAGTGGTGAGTGTTGTGTTGTCTTTTGATCTTGGTTTTTGACTTATATATATGTATTCCGTTTCGAAAATGGTTTTATATCTTATATCTACCTATTTATGATACTTAACGGTATTGGTGGGTTACCAGCATCTTTCGCTGACCGGGCGTCGCCCCGATGTTTATCTTTGTATCTTTCAGGTGTTGAGTAGTCGAGCGCGATGTCTAGAGCCGGTAGCTTAGCACCTGTACCTCTAGATTGTGTTTTTGTGGCCTGCGTGCCTATGGTTTTAGATTGTTTGTAGTTTGATGTTTTGGGATAGTGATACACTTGCAGATTGTTCGCCTTAGCGTTTACCGGGTGTGGTAGACGTGGCATAACACCCCTGTTTTGGATTTCTTTTACCCAGTTTCCGTTTTCTTCCGCTGTGCTTGTGTTTTGTTGTTAATCTGCATGTGTTAAGACTTGTTTCTAGGTCTTGTTTTTGGGGGGTGTTACACCTACGACTCACAACTTCAGACTGCAAAGAATAAGCGAGAAGACCGCACCTTCCACCTACGTAAACCACCCAAAAACCTAAAATACCCTTGTTTGCCTAAAATATAACCAAAACAGCGGAAAAAAAACCCATTTAGAAAAGATTAAACATGAGCCGTTAATTAAAAAAATAAAGGGCTCAGATTAGTTCCTAGGTTTCTACCTAAACATTGGTTCTTATATGTTTGTATTTATATATATATATATATATATATATATATATATATATATATATATATATATATATATATATATATGTATACATATACATATATATATATACATATACATATATATATATATATATATATATATATATATATGTATACCTATATATATATAGGTATATATATATATATATATATATACATATATATATATAGGTATACATATATATATATATATATATATATATATATGTATATATATACATATATATATATATGTATACATATATATATATATATGTATACATATATATATATATATGTATACATATATATATATATATATATATATATATATATATATATATATATATATATATATATATATATATATATATATATGTTTTTATGTTGGGAAATCAGAAGCAAACAACCTTTTGTCCGTCTCTCACTCATTCACTCCCATGTCTCTCGTATCTCTGTCTCTTATTCCTCTCGTTATCGGCAAGCGACGAGGACCATCAGTGGGCGGTAGCAACTCCACAACCATGGACCTTCATCTTCCCTTCCTCTCTTTGGTGGAATCGCGAAGGAGGAGCAGCGGCGAACGGAGATGCAAAGCAACGGCAGCCATGGTGGACTCTCGGCGAAGGTGGTAATGCGATAGTGGTTTTGGAGTGTACAGCGGTGGCAGAACAGAGGTCCTCCCTTCCTCCTCTCTATTTTCCGGCGACTCAGTGGCGGTTTAGGACGGTAGTCGGCGACGGTGGTAGCGCGGCGATGTCTAGAGCCGGTAGCTTAGCACCTGTATCTTTAGACTGTGTTTTTGTGGCCTGCGCGCCAATGGTTTTAGATTGTTTTTAGATTGATGTTTTGGGTTAGTGTGATACACTTGCAGATTGTCGCCTTAGCGTTACCTAGTGTGGTATACGTGGCATAACACCCCTGTTTTGGATTTCTTTTATCCAGTTTCCGTTTATCTTCCACTGTGTTAGTTTTGTTGTTAATCTGCATGTGTTAAGACTTGTTTGTAGGTCTAGGTCTTATTTTTGGGGGGTGTTACAGTTGGTATCAGAGCCTAGGTTTTGAGCCTTGGTTTAGAGCCTAGGAAGAGTTGAGTCTAGACTTTCTTAGTGGTTAAGTGTGTTTTGAGACCTCTAAGCGATCTTTAGAAGCTAAGTGTTAGGCTTAGGACTCTAAGTTGCGCGGTGAGATGTGTGTTGCTTTCTGTCTTGCTTGCTTGCTTGTTCTTTTGGTAACCTTGTTGTTCTAGCAGAAGTGCGATGCCTCCTCGTCATCGCGCTCGCTCCCCAGAGACCCCGACCAACGAGCAGCTCGCCTAGAATCTCCATCAGTTGACGCAAACGATGCAGTCTCTCAGTGAAGCCCTGTTGAACAACAATCAAGCTGCGCCGCCTCCGCCTCCGGTTGGGCACCGCGATGTGGGTCGTTTAGTGTCCGTGCATCGGCCTCCTTCCTTTGCTGGTGAAGAAGACCCTGTAGCCCTTGAAGAGTGGCTACGGGTGTTTGATAAGATTTTTACCGTGGTGGGCTGTCCCGAAGAGAGGAGAGTAGAACTGGCAACGTTCTACTTCTGTTAGGAAGCGGATTTGTGGTGGGTTCACGAGAGTCCGACCTTCCTTGAAGAGCCTGGGTTTGATTGGACCGCGCTCAAGGACAGGATGCGCGAAAGGTTCTACCCAGCGCATGTGCGAGCCGCCATGTTTGATGAGTTCCTTCATCTGCAGCAAGGACCCCTATCTGTGGTGTAGTACCACAAGAAGTTCCTAGAGTTGGCGCGCTTCGCGAGGATGTTAGTGCCTACAGAGCTTGCCAAAGTTGAGCGTTTCGTTGCCGGTCTGAATTATGAGGCACGAAAAGTGTTGACGGTGAGTAGGCCTAGTTCCCTCAAGGATGCGTATCTGTGTGCCGCGGATCTGTTTCGTGTTCAACAGCTTCAGAAGAGTTCGCTTGAGTTGGCTAGGAAGAGAGTTGAGAGTGGAGGTTCTTTTGCTTCCAAGAAGCCCCGACCGAGTTTTCCGACTAGAGTTGTGTCATCTTCTTCTCAAGGACCAGTTAGGGTGGAGCCTCCGGTTCAAGCTAAGTCAGTTGGTTGTCGCAAGTGTGGGAAGGTGCATCCGGGCCAAGTTTGCTTTGGCCAAGCGTTTAAGTGTTTTCGCTGTGGGGTTGTTGGTCATAGAGTCGCGGAGTGTCCTCAGCTTGCCGGTCAGAGAGCGTTGCCGCCACCCCCGCGAGCTGGAGGAGCACCAGGAGAGAGTTCAGGTCACAGAGCTGTTGGAGCTAGGCCACCTGGGAGAGTTTTTGTGATGGCGCGTTCGCAGGCGGAGTCGGAGGGTCTGGTGGAGGAGGAGTTAGTAGGTAACCCTTGTTTTTGAGCCTATCCTTGTGTCCCCGAGAACGTCGTGTTCTTTGTTGCCTTGGGTGTTATCTTGTGTTTCGTAGTTGTCGTTGTTTGGCAATCCTTGGCTTGCTTTCCTTGTTAGTTTTTCGTTGAAGTGCTTAGTATAGACTCTTTTCTTGCTAAGTGTTTTTCTTTAGTTGGTATCTTGTTTGTGGTAGTCATCTATCCTTGAGTTATCTTGTGCTTAGCCCAATTCTTCCACCTTTGTACTTGGTTGTTCTTACAACAATTCCTTGAGCATTTCCCTAAATTTTCCAAGTATTCTTTGATTTGGAAAAATAGCAAATCCCTACCAAAATCTTTCCTTGTGTAGCCTAAAAGTTAAGGCTAGTGTTTCTTTATAACCTTTAAGTTTTGAACCCTAGCCAATTTCTTTTCTACCTAACCTCTAAACCACTTGAGCTAATTATCTTTCTTGAAACCTAACCTATTTTAATTCCACCTAAACCTTAAATTCCCACATTGTTAAAAATCCCCAAATTTAATCATCTTTTTCCCAATCTCACCCAAATCCCTAATTTCTCTTCCCAAATTCTCTTCTTCTTTTTCCTTCTCCCTACCCGTGAGCTACCCGAAGCCATCCCACCCCCCACCAACCTGCTCGTCGCACCACCGTCTCGCCACCGCCGGAGCCTCGCCGCACCGCCGCCGTCGCCGGTCTGCTTCGCCGCGTCGCCGAGAGATAGCGCGAGAGAGAGAGAGAGTGCAGCGAGAGTGAGAGGCAGCGTGAGTGGAGAAGAAGAAGAAGTTGTGGGCTTTGTTTGTTGAGCTTTGGATCATCTTCCACCATGCCTAGAAGGTCAAGTTTGGCAAGGAAAGCGGAATGGGTGGATACCCATTACCTTGTGCTTGAAGGTAAAGCTTTTGATCCGGAATCTTTTTCAAGTTCCTTGTTGGATTTGCTTAAGTTTCAAGGTTTGTTAGATGGGTTTCTCGCCATAAGGGCCGAGACTTACCCGAGTTTGGTGAAGGAGTTTTACCGTCACATGGTTGTGACGAAGAAAGGTGAAAGGCTTGAGATCACCTCTAAAGTGAGAGGTGTGAAGGGTGTGTTGTCTGAGAAGAGGTTAGCTCAGTTGTTGAGTTTGTCTGCTACCGGAGTGGCTCAGTACAGTGGTCATTCTTGGATTAGTACGGATACCATGGGGTACCGTGACTATTTGAGTTATCTGTTTGGCCGTACGAGTGGTTTCACTCAAGCTTCGAGGCCAGAAAAGATGTGGTTGTCTGCGGAGCAAAGGATCTTGGTGATGTTGGTGTCACATTGTTTGTTGCCTAACAACAACAAGAGCAGTTTGTTGGGTAAGTTGGAGTGTACCTTTGCTTTCTGTCTGAAGAATATGGTTAAGTTCAACCTGCCTGCTTTGATGATGCAACACATGGTGTTTTGCCGGGATCACAACCGAAAGTGTTTGCCGTATGGCATGGTGCTAAGCTGGATCTTGGTTAAGAAAGGTGTTAGTGTGGATGGTTGTCTCCCGAAGGCTGTGGGAAAGATGTTGTCGGATACCGCCAATCTCCAAAGTTGTAATCTGTTTCAGTTGGATAGTGGTGAGTACATCACGCTAGAAGAGGTTGCAAGGAAAGCACCTGTTGAGAGAGCAGAGTTAGCTGCTGGGCTTGGGATCCATGCCAGGAAGTTGAGCCTTGTAGTCCAGAGTTTGGGTGGTGACGAAGAAGTTGAGGAGGAAGCAGATCAGGAAGAAGAAGAAGGAGCACCGGAGACCGCTGAAGCTGAAGTACGTGAATCAGACAGTGAGGAAAGTCGGAGAAGGAAAGAAGTTCGCACCAAGAGGGAGCAGGACGTCGTCTCTTTGCTTCGTCAGCAGAACAGTTTGATCGCCGAGGGCTTTGCGTTTGTGAAGTCTCAGTTTGTCGCAGTGCATCAGAGGCTGGATCGGTTTGAAGCTAGTTCTAGTTACAGAGATGAAGCCGAAGAAGAAGAGTCTGAAGAGGCCGAAGAGTCGGAGAGTGAGGACTTCTAGTTGTGTTGTTGTAACCCCGTTCGCTTCTTCCTTGTTGTTTCTTAGCCATTGTTAGCTTGGTGTTAGGTTGTTGTGTGCTTTGTGTGCTTGCTTGTTTTGTTTGTTGCCTTGTTGTTTAGCTAGTTTGTTAGTTGGTGTTTGGGTTAGTTCTTGGTTGTTGGCTAGAAGTTGGTTGTTGTGTTGAGGTTAGAGTTCTTGATGCTCAATCTATCCGTTTGTTGACCTCTTGCCAATCCTTGAAATCGTAATGTCTTCTTCTTTGCTTTGGAACCCTTGTGAGAACTTTTGGAGTTTTTGACCAAAAGGGATATTCTTGAAATTTCTTGTCACAATTTTGTTTCCTTGTTACTTTCGTTTTAATTCGTTGTACCCAAGTTTCGGGGACGAAACTTCTTTGAAGGGGGAGAGGATGTGACACCCCAAAAATCCACACTCCAATCCATGAATTAATTGAGTAATTAATTCTATTTCTTTGAGGAATTGATTCCTAAAATCCTGATTTTTGATACTCAAGGACTAGTGTTTGACTAGTCAACCTTTAAGTTGTGTTGTACCTTGTGCTTTAAGAGGAGTTCCCTTGTTCCTTACACTTTCTAAGAGTTAGTAAGGGTATCCTTGTCTTTTCACCAAGAGTTAGTTTTGTAACCTAAACGTAGAAGACTTCTTCATTTTTCATCCCTTACAATTCCTGTAAAATATCTCTACCTTCTCTCTAGAAAATAAGAGTAGCTTGTTCTTCAAGCCTAGTGAGACCTTTGTCAAGATTCCAAGTTTTGCTTCCAAGATTCAATCTTTCCTCTATTTGGGCATCTAGAAGGGTAAGATCTAAGCTTTTCTAGTCTTTTTGGTTCTATCTTAGTTGTCTTTTATTAAAGGTAGGATCTTTATGATCTTTTGGTTTGATCTTGAAGTGGGTTTGGCTAGTGAGCTTAGTGGAGAGCTTGTTGTGGTGTAAGAGAAGTCTTTTGGTCTTCAAGAGGTAACCCATGGTCTACAAAACCTATTTTGCTTACCTATATATGATTTCTTGGCTTCTATTTGTGTTTTGCTATGAAATGTGAGAGTTTATGCATTTATCTTGTGATATTGCATATCTAGAGCTTGTGTTTAGGATTCCTTTGTGCCATTGCTTGGCATGTTCCTTGGTTCAAGTCATTTTGTTGTGTTTGGTGAGATTTGGTGTGTTTTGGACTTGAATTTGTGTTTGGAGGAGAAAATCCCCGAAGGGATTGGTTGTGGTACAGGGATGTACCCGCGGGCGGGGCACCACCCGCCGGCCTACCCGTGAGGAACATGTTGCCTTGTGGGTAGTGTACCCGCGGGCGGGACCACGGGTGGGGCACTACCCGTTGGTCCACCCGCGGGGAACACAGTGGTGTGGTGATGGGATTTGTTCCCCGTGATTTGTTTGTCTCGGTATTTGATCTTTTGGCTTCCCGTTGTTCTTTTGTGGAACTATTTGAGCGTCTTCTTGATGTTTCGTAGGTCTAGAACTATATGGTTGGTATCCATGTAGGATCTTTGGTGTCTTGATTCGTGCTAAGTGTTCAACTTTGTGTTTCGTTGAACCAAGAGGTGTCTTGTGTGTTCCTCGGAACTATCTTGAGTTTCCCCGTTGTTAAGCATGCTAGTTCATTGTCTTAATGCTAGCGTGTGTGTTGTTCGTTCCTTCCGTTTGGTGGATGATAACTTCCGTTATTCATCGTTGTTGTTGTTGGCTGTGACCCGTTCCTTGATCGAGTGTGTTTCATACCTTCTTTGCAATCCGTTGATTGATTCGTGTGAGTGGTGGTGCGTGTGTGGCTCTACCTGGATTGCACGATTAGTGGTATGAGACGCTAGTCACCAAGGTATTGCAGCGGTCCTCGTGGTGGCCGTGACGTGATTACGGAGCTGTGGCTGAGTCCACGTGATTGGGGGATAACATTGTGTTATCCGGACATGTGTTGCCGTGATTGGTGGGTTTTCGTTGGTGGTTATAGGTGGGGGACGACGGCCCCAGCGGAATAAGGTTGGACTTGGCTGTACAGGGGATTTCTGGTGGTAATGGTTGGCTTTGAATGTACAAGGTTGGGGGTAGCCATAAGGTTGGAACAGGGCATAAGGAAGGCATACCAACTCAGAATGGGCGATGTTGCGAGGGCTTTGAAAGCCGGTGTTGTGTGATCTTCTCTCGTGACGTGTGTAGTCACGGAGGCTTGTGGTGTTTTGACATGTGTTGCCGTTGGGTGAGTCTTTATCCTTGTGTGTGGTTAACCTTTGTGGTTGGGATGTGTTCCCGGTGTTATCCTTGTGAGTGGTGAGTCTTGTGTTGTCTTTTGATCTTGGTTTTTGACTTATATATATGTATTCCGTTTTGAAAATGGTTTTTATATCTTATATCTACCTATTTATGATACTTAACGGTATTGGTGGGTTACCAGCATCTTTCACTGACCGGGCGTCGCCCCGATGTTTATCTTTGTATCTTTCAGGTGTTGAGTAGTCGAGCGCGATGTCTAGAGCCGGTAGCTTAGCACCTGTATCTTTAGACTGTGTTTTTGTGGCCTGCGCGTCAATGGTTTTAGATTGTTTTTAGATTGATGTTTAGGTTAGTGTGATACACTTGCAGATTGTCGCCTTAGCGTTACCTAGTGTAGTATACGTGGCATAATACCCCTGTTTTGGATTTCTTTTATCCAGATTCCGTTTATCTTCCGCTGTGCTAGTTTTGTTGTTAATCTGCATGTGTTAAGATTTGTTTTTAGGTCTTGTGTTTGTTTTTGGGGGGTGTTACATTTTCAACTCCAAGCTCAAATTCAAGCCCAAAACATGCCAAAACTCACCAAATACAACAAAATGACTTGAATCAAAGGAATAGCCAAGCAATGGCATACATAAACCCTAATAACAAGCTCTAGGTATGCATTTTCACAAGACAATGCATCAACACTCACATTTCATAGCAAAATCACATGTAGGATCCAAGAAATCATCATATAGATAAGCAAAATATATTTTGTAGAGCATGGGTTACCTCTTGTAGACAAAAACCTTTACTTAACACTTCACCAGGCTCCTAATAGGGTTCACCTTCCACACCCACTTCAAGAACACACCAAAAGATCATAAAGATTCTATCTTTAAGGAAAGACACCTTAGAAAACACTAAAAACACAAGATAAACATAGATCTTACCCTCCTAGATGCTCAAAGGTAGGAAAGGTGGAATCTTGAAGACAAACTTTGAGGATTTGGTAAAGCTCCAACTTGGCTTGGAAGAAAAGCTATCTAACTTTTAGAGAGAAGGAGGAGCTCAAGTTTAGAAAGTGTAAGGGGAAAGAATGAGGAGTGTCCTCTAGGTTAGCTTGCAATTCTAACATAGGGTGAAATGTCTTTATTGCCCTTACTAAAATGAAGAGGTGTAACGGAACAAGGGAACTACTCACAAAGCTTTAGGTACAACACTTGACTTTGGGTTGACTAGTCAATTACTAGTCCCCAACTATTGAATTTTCAAGAATTTAAGGAATTAAATTATCAATTGGATTAGGATGAATTACTCAATTAATCCCTTAATTGAATTTGGATTACGGGGTGTCACGGGTCTTCTTTCCCTTCTCTGCGACCAACAAGGCGATGGCGACGATCGATCTCCGGTGAGACACCTTGTAACACCCCACTTTTCTTAAACCTTAATTACAAAACTTAACTTAAAAAGGATACTAAACAGTGATAAGATAGTATTAAGAACTTGGAGTTCAAACCATAAGAGGTGTCACCGCCACAATCACCACACACGGTGATTGCACAGGCAAGGAAAAGTTCTACTAAAGTCAAGTTTAACAACTACAACCAAATCTTGGGGAATAAAACCCCGGTGTCCAATACCATCATAAACATTTAACTAGATCTAACATCCAAGTCTTAACAAACATAATTGAAAAGAGTTTAGACTACAACTAGCACTCTAAGCTAAGCTAGTTTAACTCGATCGCGCTCAAGAACTGGGCTCACCTGAAAGGGGTTAACAAACAAGCAAATAGAAAACAACTCGTTAGCACGAATGCTAAGTATAACGTCACTCAACCTTGTAAATTACTATAGAAAATACTTTTGGAAAAAATTTGCCACGTACACTTAGATCAAGTAATCTTAATCACTTGAATCAACACTTAAACATACTCAACAATAAGTTCTAGATGCTTGCAACCTAATCATTAAATAGGCATGCTTTCTCAAACATTTAATTCATCAGCAATCTCATGCTTTAACAGATATAACTTATCATGGCGAAAAACACTACTCAGGCTCAAACTGATGGAGAAAGATATACTTAAACTTTAACAAGCAATCTCATGTTATCAAGATAATCAATAAATGACAATATAAAGCCATGCTTCTTCTCATACTTTCATGCAAAACATGCAACTCACATAATCACGCAACAAGATGAACATGATGCTTTAGTATAAGTATAGATAGATATACATATACACTCTTTCTTTTGTAACAATGAACACTTGGTCTGCGGAGGTTTCTATAGAGTCACAATGACTAGCTTTTCTCTTCTTTCACTTGAGTCTCTTGACTCGCTTTCGTTCTTTCTTTCTTTCTTTCTTTCTTTACTTTTACTCGTGGGCGAGGTAAGAACTTCACCATAATGTGAACGGACCTATCTGGGCTCGGCATCTAGCCGACCTAATACTCATCTCGCCCATAGAACCACTATCTTGGTTCTTTTCTCAAACTCTGTGGAATCAGGTATCGTACTTGTCAGTGTGCACACCCCCTGACCGGGATTCCAAGCCCGGCGGGTAGTATCCAACCTAATAACTCGGGAATATCAACCTCGTTACTTCACATCGGATCGCAATGTTCGTTTCTTTCTCAACTTTCTCTCTTTCTCTGTTCTTCTGAAAGGACATAGTCCAAACGGGCCTCCATAACCTTGGATTACTCACACAAGATACATATAGATATAACTCATGCACTTCTTTCTTATGCAACAAATCTATTTATGCAATCTCATGCACATAGTTTCTCAACAACTTCTCTTTTCTCACAAATTGGAAATCAAATTCTCATGCAACTTCTCAATGCAACTAGCTAATGTTTTTCCAAAATAGATATATATTTTTGAAAGAATACGTTGGCTTACTTAGAGCCACTAATGCACTTTAAATCATAAAATGCTAAACATGCTCTTTTACTGTAAATAATAACTCAATTTCTCTTTCACTGTGAATTAGGCAAACAAAGTACTAATTCATGCTCATAACTCATTACTTAGCACATCTTCTTAGCAAACACTTAGTAAGTATTGATCATGCTCTTTAAACTCAAAAATATACCTCATAAACTCATTTACTGTAAACTAGGAATCATGCTCTATACATGTCAAACTCTCACATTCTTGGCAAGGCTTCTCAATAATTCAATATAAATACTTCGGTAATGTTATTCAAGCAAAACTTTTCAAATAATGATCATGCTTTTCAATCCAACAATCAAATAATGATCATGCTTCTCATTCAAATAGCTAAGCTCAAACACTTCAAATTCTCATCACTTAAACCATTTATAGAACACAACAATAATAAATCTCATCACACTTTCTTCTATAAAACAAGCATTTCAACTCCAAATTCAACGAAATCAACTTCTACAAGTGCGTCGCAACGAACCCGAGTGTCTGAGCCTCAAGGGCCCACATGTCCCTGTTCGATCGACACGTAGCTGAGCCACAGAGGGCCCGGCCAAACATCTTTTTGGCCTGGCGGAGCTTGGTGGCGGGGCTCCTGAGCCCCGCCACTTGGCTCCGCCAAACGGCGGCCTTGGGCAACGGTTCTAGCTGAGAACCGTGCCCAAGGGCCGGCTCTCCACGGGACTAGCCGGCGGTCCTTACCTAGAACCGTTGGCTAGTTCCTTGACACAACTTGGTGCACAGACAGTGTGCACCAGAGGTTTCCTTCTTCACATGAACACAACTCAGAGAAACAAAACACATCTCCAAACCTCAATAAATCACTTATAGATCAACAATAACTCATCACTAGTTCAACAAAAACAATAATCTAGCATTTTCGAGCATTTACACCATCAAACAAGACTTCACAGAGTCAAATAAAACTAGATGGGAGTCCATGGGTTATACCTCTTCTTGTTGTTCTTCCTTGTGTGAATCTCAGCCTCTTCTCCACTCAACTTCCACCACTTCCTTCACCACTTAAACACCCCAAACAAAAACATAAACTAAGCCTAAGAATCTCAGAGATGGGAGGCCAAAGGAACAACAATATAAACAACAATAAAGGAAAGGAAGGTGAGGATGAAGCTTACTGTGTTGTTGTTGTTCTTCTAGCAGACAAGGTTGGGAGAGGCAAGGAGTGAGATCAGGGAATCAATGAGGGAATAGAGTGGGTTTTATAGGGTGCAAAACCCTAGGAGATTCTTTCATGATTGGTGGAGGGCAAAAATGGTCTTTTGATTGATTCTTCAAAAGCATCAGACAAGGCATTGGAAGCTTGTGGTCCACCATGCAACATGGACCAAAGTCTTGAAGGATAGTTTTAAATAGTTTGGGGGTCAAAATAGATTTTTCTAAAAATAATTTCTAGATGACCACTTGGTTTAGGTTTCTCAAATTGACTTTTGGGTCAAAACTTGGTACGCAATGTACCCGAGAATTTAGGATTTTAGAAATAGAATAAGTCCCGGTGTTGAATTTATTTAAAACTTAGCTCAAAATAATTAATTCAAACACCGTTTTCATCAAAAAAAAATTTGGAAGAGTGAAAAATGGCTATTTTGGAATTTCTTAAAACAGAATTTAGAATTAAATTTTGGGTTGTCACATTCTACCCTCCTTAAAAGAAGTTTCATCCTCGAAACTTAGAACGAACGGACGTGTTTTCTTAGAACGGAACTTTCAAAAAGATAGAATAATTTTAAAGTTTTGGCTTAAGAGTTCTCTTGGGATACTTGGAAGTTTAGGAATCTCTGAGTTCAAACTGACACTTCACAACTTAAAGCACTACTCAAAACTAACTACTTAAGTAGAGTCTACTAATTGAACTTATAGTTTAACGTCTTTACCTTGGTTAAAGAGAGTCGGGTAACGTCTTCTCATATCCTCTTCAGTCTTCCAAGTGGCTTCGTCCGATAACTGATTGGACCATAAGACTTTTACTAGTTTCACCTTTTTCCTTCGTGTGTCTCTCGTCTTATGGTCGAGGATCCGTACCGGTCTTTTTTCATCGGTTAGAGACTCATCCATTTATACTTCTTCCAGTTGAATCACGTGGGAGCTATCCGGTATATACTTCTTGAGCTGTGAAACGTGAAACACATCGTGTACCTGCAACTCGTGTTCAAAACCACTCTAAGTAAAATTACTACAAAACTCATATCCAACTTGAGGGATAACATGTTACATTTTCCAACTCCATGGGTAAGGCTAAACGGTAAGCCACCGTCCTAATCCTCTCTACTATGTCATAAGATCCAATAAAACGGGGACTTAGTATTCCTTTCCTTCCGAATCTCATCACTCCCTTTGTGGGGGACACTTTCAAAAGCACCTAAAGTCAATCATAAAATTAAGGTTTCAAACACTTCACTTTTAACCAAGGATAAGTTCAAAGATTGGGAAATCACCTTATCTCCTATTTGGAACTCGGCTAGCCTCCTCCCTTGGTCAGCATATGTTCTATGTCTATCTTGGGCGGCTTTCATCCTCTCTCGTATTAGCTTGACCTTCTCCATTTTATCGATATTCCCGAGTTGCTAGGTTGGATACTACCCGCTGGGCATGGAATCCCGGTTAGGGGGTGTGCACACTGAAGGTACGATACCTAATTCCACTGAGTTTATAAGAACCACGAGTACCAGTTCTGTGTGCGAGATGAGTATTAGGCCGGCCAGATTTGTTGAGCCCGGATAGGTCCATTCACGATTCGTGAAGTTCCTACCTCCCCCACGAGTTTGAGGTTCCATTGATATGGATGTGGCGGTTGCAAGAGATGCTCCGTTCGCTAGGGCTTCACTATGGCGGATTACCTGCCTCGCATACCCAGAATGAAAGAAAAAAAGAGAAAGGAGAATCATCATTAGAAAGCAAGAAAGAAAGAAAGAAAGAAGAGAAAAGCGAGTCAAGTGACGTGACAGAGATCATTCAAAGTAAAAGTATACACTTTTCAAATAAGAGTGAGAGTATAAGTATATATATATATATATATATATATATATATATATATATATATATATTCAACATCATGGCATATCATATTGATAAGTACGATTTTTATATTGAATTTAGATGGTTTATTATAATAAATTAGTTTTATTTATTTAATATTATATTTATTTTAAGCTTTATTTTATATTCTGCACTAATATAATAATTATATAAATAATTGGACTTAATCGGCAAATTAGTAAGAATTGGATTTAGTTGATGATTTGGGTTAATTATTTTCCTTTTTATTATTTTAATTAGTTAGCTCAATATTTTAATTGTTTTATCAACAGCCCAAGTATCTTTTATTTTATTTGCCTTTATATTTGGTTTTGTTTCTTTAGCTCTGTACGTGGAACTCAGCAGCAATAGCAGTCCCGATCGCGACTTCGATGCTGAATGTGAAGAACAATTCGGACGGCGACAGCATCGGCAACTGGGAACGACGAGCAGCTTCTGCGATTGCTGCGTCGACGACTTCTTCTACGAAATCTTTCGTGACTGCTGCTACGGTAATTGTAGGAATTCCACAGGCGATGCTATCTACTGCGATGAAGGATTCCACGGACGAACTTCATCCAAAAATTCCTACGCCGGACGAAATCAGATTGAGAAAAGAGTAATTGGAGTCTATTCTATTAATTTCCTCTGGTTAGAAAAATACAGATTATTTATTTTTCTAATTTTATGTGGTTGAAGAATGTAATTGGTTTATGGATATTAGGGAAATTAGGGTTATTTTGAGCTGATTTGGGAGCTTGAATTATTATAAAAATAGAGCTGAATTTTTCAGTAGATGACAATCAATTTTTCTCAGAATATAATTTTATTTACTTTGTAAATACCCCTGCAATGTATTGTTAAATTCTAATTTTCCAATTCAAGGCTTATTGATATTTGATTCTTCAAGACCAGTGAGATTTATCTAGCTTAATTTATCTTTACTTCTTATTATTTATATATCTTCTATTATCTTGATATTACTGCTTTGATTAATTGCACAACAAGGATCCGTTGTTCAATTTTCAATCCAGTAAATTGCTATTTAGAATTCTTAAACCCGTAATTGTTTAAGTGTTCTAAACCTTAGTAGTAAAATAACACAGTTGATTATAAAAGAGATTTTCAATATATGTTATGGAGATGTATAATCTAGCTTAAATGAATCGTGCTTGCGAGTTTGTTGGCTAGAATTGATAGTCTTTCTAATTATTTTAATGCAGTTAGTAAATTAAATCCTAAGAGCTTGTTTAGGGTTGTTTATAAGCTAGGGAAGTAATCAAAGAGCCTGTTTTGATTACCGACAAAGTAAGGAAAGATAGGTTGTTAGAACTTGTTAATAACCATAACCAATTTCGTAAGAGTAGAGTAATTTTGTCTTGAAATCTATGATCTGTCTTGTTAGAATTAAATTGATATTATGTCTTGAGATGGATACTAGTTGCTATTGATTATTATTATTATTTGATATTTGATATTGTTTGCATTTTATTGCTGAGCATTTTAGTTTCAATTCTCATCTCATTCTTTATTAAGTCTTTTGTTAAAAATAAATCTAAGCAATCTCTGTGGGTACGACCTTACTCATTACTATTGCAATTTATAAGAGTAAGTACTTTATTATTTGTTGTATTCGACACCCACCAAATTTTTGGCGTCGTTACCGGGGATTGGTGTAAAAAAGATTTATTTTATGCCACGTTCTTCTCGTACAGGTCAACTGCAATACGATGCCGAAATCGAGAAGACTGCTAAAATGTTGAGAAAGGAAACTAAATTGTGCCAAAATCAAGCCCTTTCATCAACATCCCTTCAATCAAATACCACAACTGAATCAACTGCCGCTTGTTGCAATTCCGGAGTAGATCAAGCAATGGCTGAAGAACAAACGACCTTGCGGGAGCTTTCTGCACCAAATGTGAATCAACAACCACTTTGTATTCAACATCCTGCCCTAGAGGTTGGTTTTGAATTAAGGTCAAGGTGATTCAATTACTTCCAACTTTTCGTGGACTTGAAAATGAAGATTCACATAAGCACCTAAAGGAGTTCCACGTGGTGTGTTCGAGCTTTAAACCACAAGGAGTGACGGAAGATCAAATCAAACTTCGTTCCTTCCCATTTTCATTAGCCGAGAGAGCAAAAGATTGGTTATTTTACCTCCCTCCTAGCTCAATAACCACATGGACGGATATGGTAAGACTATTTCTTGAAAAGTTTTTTTTCCAGCTTCACGAGCAGCTAGCATTAGAAGAGAAATATGTGGCATCAAGCAAATAGACAATGAGACCCTCCACGAGTACTAGGAACGCTTCAAGCAACTGTGTGCAAGTTGCCCCCAATATGGAGTTCCTGAACAATTTCAGCAAGAAACAAGAACAAGTATTCAACACTTGGAAAGTCAAATGAGCCAGCTAGCATCTACCGTGGGTAGATTGGAGTCTCAAGGTAAGTTGCCGTCACAAACTGTGTTTAACCCAAAGCAAAATGTAAGTGCAATTACATTGAGAATTGGAAAAGAGTTTGAAAGAATATACTCAAGTGAGAAAAACACCCAACCGAGATGAGGAAACTGAAAAGGAAGCCTCTCAGCCCCAAAATGATCAAAAGCTTGTCAAAGAACATCAGAAGGCTTTGGTAACTCCTCCGCCTTTTCCTAGTGGATATGCTAAATCCAAAAAGAATGAAGAAGAGAAAGAAATTCTTGAGGCATTTCGAAAAATTGAGGTAAATATTCCTTTACTTGATGTTATTAAACAAATTCCTCGGTATACTAAATTTCTCAAAGAGTTGTGCACAATTAAAATAAAGTTGAAAGGAAATAAAATGGTAAGCATGGGGGAAAATGTTTCAGCTATCCTTCAGAAAAAATTACCTCCCAAGTGTAAAGACCCAGGTATGTTTGCTATCCCTTGCAAGATAGGTAAAGTTAATATTGAAAGAACAATGTTAGATCTTGGAGCTTCAATTAATGTCATGCCTCTGTCTGTTTATTCATCTCTAAATGTTAGTCCATTAAAAGAAACGAGTATAATTATTCAACTTGCTGATAGATCTAATGTGTATCCTAGGGGTGTTTTGGAAGATATTTTAGTACAAGTGCAAGGGTTAGTTTTTCCTGCTGATTTTTATGTAGTTGATATGGGAGATAATAATAATTCTTGTGATTCAATGCTAATATTATTGGGAAGGCCATTTCTAAAAAAACCTAAATCAAAAATTCATGTGCATGATGGTACATTGACAATAGAGTTTGATGATGAAATTATAAAATTTGATATATTTAATACTTCCATGAAACATTTGAATGACATATCATCTATTTTTGTTGTGGATATTTTATTGCAGGAAGATAACTCACAGTTGATTGGTGATGATGAACTAGATGTTGCGTTGAATAGAAATCCTAACGTGGAAGATGTGTTAGGAAGACGATGGAGTCTAGCCAAAGACGTTAAAGAAAGGCGCTACTTGGGAGGCAACCCAAGGGGAGTTTATTCAATTGTTTCCTTTATTTGTTTTGCATTTTTATTAATTTTCTCTTATCTTTACATTCTATTTAACATTGGGGACTATGTTAAGAATAAGTGTGGGGAGGGGATTTACCTATTATTCATTATTTGATTCTTCCCTTAAAAATTTTACTAACAATTTTTTCAAAAATAATAGTATTTTTACTAAAATTCATAACATAATTGAATAACTGGTCTTGCATATTATGACTATTTAGTTTAGTATTTTGTTTGATATGGTGGTGGCTAAACTAAGCAAGCATGAATCTGTGAGATTTTTGAGCCTTTGAGTGACACTTCAGTCCAATTATTTTGTTCTTGTGTGATATCTTCCATGGATTTGTATCTCTAGAACTTGCCTTGATTCTCTTTAAAGCTAATTTGATACATGCATGATTTTAATATGATTAAGGCCATCTTTGATTTTTAGCCTCACTAGGCAAATAGCATGTTCATACCATGATTGATTTATCCTTAGTCAGCCACTTTGAGCACTTTTAACTGTGTTTTTGTTGTTATGAAACCACATTATAACCCTATCCCTAAAATTAATTTCCTTAAAGCTTGCCTAAAGGATTAGGGGAGCTTTGATTGGGTAAATGCATTAAGATTTGAGTGTGGGAAAGATGTTGACAAAGTGTTTATGAGTAGAAATAATGAATTGGTCATTAGACTTCTATGAGCCTTTTGGTTAATATTTTCAAAAAGAAAAAACAGTAGAATAAAGAAATTGAGGAGTGGGCGATGAAGAAATTGTACGTTGCTCATTATTGAAGCAGAAATCAAGGAAAAAAAAAATATATAATGATTCTTCAAAAATGAAAAGAAGAATCAAAAGAAAATGAAAAGAAAAGGAAAACAAAGAGAAAAGGAAACGAAACAGAAGAGGAAAAAAAGAAATGGAATTATTTGTAATTGTCAGTATTTATTTTTATTTCTATTTTTCATAATAAAGTATGAATAGTTTATGGTCTTTTGGATGTGATGTTTATCAAATTAACAAGAGTGATTGCGTTCATTTGGTTTTTATTTTGAGTAAGTTAATTCAATCGTGCTCCTCTATTTTTAAAGGTTTTTTGAACTATTTCCTAAATAATTCCTACCCATTGCCTTAAGCCCCATTACAACCTCGGAGAAAGTCCTTATGATCTGGTCATGCATATTATCTTGTAGTGGAGAATGAGAAGATATATGGCAGAGCATTTCTATAGGAATTTATAGCATATTGATAAGTACGATTTATATATTGAATTTAGATAGTTTATTATAATAAATTAGTTTTATTTATTTAATATTATATTTATTTTAAGCTTTATTTTATATTCTGCACTAATATAATAATTATATAAATAATTAGACTTAATGAGAAAATTAGTAAGAATTGGGTTTAGTTGATGATTTGGGTTAATTATTTTCCTTTTTATTATTTTAATTAGTTAGCCCAATATTTTAATTGTTTTATCAACAGCCCAAGTGTCTTTTATTTTATTTGCCTTTATTTTTGGTTTTGTTTCTTTAGCTCTGTACGTGGAACTCAGCAGCAATAGCACTCCCGTTTGCGACTTCGATGCAGAATGCGAAGAACGATTCGGACGGCGACGGCATCGGTAACTAGGAATGACGAGCAGCTTCTGCGATTGCTGCATCGACGACTTCTTCTATGAAATCTTCCGTGACTGCTGCTACGGTAATTGCGGGAATTCCACAGGCGGTGCTATCTACTGCGATGAAGGATTCCACGGACGAACTTCATCTACAAATTCCTACGCCGGACGAAATAAGATTGAGACAAAGAGTAATTGGAGTCTATTCTATTAATTTCCTCTGGTGAGAAAAATACAGATTATTTATTTTTCGGATTTATGTGGTTGAAGAATGTAATTGGTTTATGGATGTTAGGGAAATTAGGGTTATTTTGAGCTGATTTGGGAGCCTGAATTATTATAAAAATAGGGCTGAATTTTTCACTAGAGGACAGTCAGATTTTCTCAGAATATAATTTTATTTACTTTGTAAACACCCCTGCAATGTACTCCTAAATTCTAATTTTCCCATTCAAGGCTTATTGATATTTGATTCTTCAAGACCAGTGAGATTTATCTAGCTTAATTTATCTTTACTTCTTATTATTTATATATCTTCTATTATCTTGATATTACTACTTTGATTAATTACACAATAAGGATCCGTTGTTCAATTTTCAATCCAGTAAATTGCTATTTAGAATTCTTAAATATGTAATTGTTTAAGTGTTCTAAACCTTAGTAGTAAAATAATATAGTTGATTATAAAAGAGATTTTCAATATATGTTATAGAGATGTATAATCTAGCTTAAATGAATCGTGCTTGCGAGTTTGTTGGCTAGAATTGATAGTCTTTCTAATTTTTTTAATGTTGTTAGTAAATTAAATCCTAAGAGCTTGTTTAGAGTTGTTTATTAGCTAGGGAAGTAATCAAAGAGCCAGTTTTGATTACCGACAAAGTAAGGAAAGATAGGTTGTTAGAGCTTGTTAATAACCAAAACCAATTTGGTAAGAGTAGAGTAATTTTGTCTTGAAATCAATGATCTGTCTTGTTAGAATTAAATTGATATTATGTCTTGAGTTGGATACTAGTTGCTATTGATTATTATTATTATTTGATATTTGATATTGTTTGCATTTTATTGCTGAGCATTTAAGTTTCAATTCTCATCTCATTCTTTATTAAGTCTTTTGTTAAAAATAAATCTAACCAATCTCTGTGGGTATGACCTTACTCATCACTATTGGAATTTATAATAGTAAGTACTCTATTATTTGTTGGATTCGACACCCACCGCATATGTCCTATCTTGTTTATATGAGAAGTACAATATCATTCGTTGTTTAAGTATTAGCATGAAAGCATGATCTTATCTGTTAGCATTAGTTCATGTCATTATCTATCTTGAGAGCATCAGTATGATTGTGAGAAGTGCATAGTAGAATATAGATAACTTATATATGTTTACAACATATTAATGTGCGCAAGTATGAGTTATGAGTTAAAGCATGCTTATATGAAAATATAGGTTGTTGAACATATACAAGTATATGAGTATATCTATTGAGATTCGTTGACTAAGTGTATTGACTGCTTATATTCATACTTGAGAATGTGTATGATTGCAAAACGTTTTCCAACCTATATCTATAGTACTTTACAGGGTTGAGTGGTTTTAAACTTAGAATTAATTGCTAACGGGTTTATTTTCCTATATGTTTTATAACCCCTTCCCCTTTTTATCATTTGTTTTTTAGTTTGACTCTTTGACTTAGTAGTTTTATTAGCCTGTGCAGTCACCCGCGAGTTGGTGACTGTGGAGGTGACATTCCCCTTAGAGCATCTCCAACCACTCCATCTCCAAAACACCAAATTTTTTCAGCAAATGTCACATCAGAAGGAATATTCTCAGCATATTCTCACACCAAATTTTATTCATCTCCAACCCATTTACACCAAAACACCAAAACACCAAACTTTTACACTAAAATAATTTTATTTTTCAATTATTAGTTGGCACAAGTGTCAAATAGACTCATCTACTACTGCGAAGTGCTCAATTCCCACCATGAACTAAATTAAGTGTTAAATAGGCTCATCTACCAGCTAAATTTGTTTGATTGACATTTTTTATAGGTTGCTAGCAGGTTGCCTATCTAATTATTAAAAATAAATAGAATAAAAAATTAAAAAATTTAAAAAAAAAAAAAGAATATCAGCCACCGACTGTCCGGCAAGGACAGCCGGTGGCTGCCCTTTCGCAGACAGCCGTGGCTATCCGGCGAGGACAGCTGGACAGCCACGGCTGTCTGCGAAAGGGCAGATACTGGCTGTCCGCGGTGGCTGATATTTTTTTTTTAATTTTTTTTAATTGTTTTAATTTTTTATTCTATTTATTTATTTATTTATAATAATTAAATAGGCAACCTGCTAGCAACCTGTAAAAAATGCCAATTGAACAAATTTAGCTGGTAGATGGGCCTATTTGACACTTTTGCCTTATTAGTTCGAATTTAGTTAGTTTAATATAATTTAGTTTGAACTTAATTAGTTTAATATAAAATATAATTTGTAATGTAAATAATAATTTTTATTAACATTAATTTTTTTATAACATTAATTATTTTAAAAAATCAAATTTAACAATATTTTTGAAAATTTAATTTATTCCACAATAATAATACAACATACAACATCTAGTACATTTAATTATCAGAATTACTAAATCGTTCCCACAAATGCTCAATCGATGCATTACGAAGTGCATAATGAGCTTCTTTATCTTTAATTTGTCTATGCCGAGCAAGAAATTCTTGAAATATAATATTCTCATCTCTAGTTATATCAACTTCAGGAGTCGGTGCTTCCTTCCAACCTTGTATATCTGCTTGCTCATCACGTTCGCCCTCAATGATCATATTGTGCATTATAATGCAAGATGACATTATATCATGCAATACACATTTATCCCAAAAACGTGCCGGTCCCTTGACTATTGCAAATCGTGATTGGAGAACTCCAAATGCACGTTCTACGTCTTTTCTACACGCTTCCTGCATCATCGCAAATAACTTCTTTTTGGGCCCTCGAGGTTCATGAATTGTTTGTACCAATGTGGACCATTTTAGATATATACCATCTGCTAAATAATATCCAGTGTGGTACTGTTGTCCTTGAATAACATAATGACAAGGAGCTGATATACCGTTTGCAAGATTGGAAAACAAATAAGATCCCTCCAACACATTAATGTCGTTATTCGACCCCGGCATACCAAAATGTGCATGCCAAATCCACAAATCATAATCAGCTACAGCTTCAAGAATAATAATTGGTTCTCCAATCTGGATATATTTCAATTGTAGTTGATTCTCCAATCTGGATATATTCATCTGCTGCATCTGCTGGTATTCCATACGCCAAAACTCGAAACGCCGCTGTAACTTTTTGTATAGTAGATAAGCCCAGTCTACCGATTCTATCCTTTCGTTGCACAAAATAGATGTCATGACCTTTAACAACATTGGAAATTCGTAGGAACAAATTTCGACTCATTCGAAATCGTCTACAAAACATTGCTTCAGAATATTTTGGATACTCTGAAAAATAATCATTCCATAATCTTCGATCTGCTTCTTCACGATCATGATGAATCACACTATGACCAAAAGTCGAACCTCCATGCCTAGGGGGTTGATTATCCATATTTTCCATGTAGGAAGCTATGGCAAGGGTGTGGCTAGTATATGCATGGGTTAATAACTGTGTTTGTGCTCGTATTGCACTTGCGAGATTGTGCTTAGACTCTGGTGATGATGATGATGAGGATGAAGAAGATGAGGATGATGATGAAGAAAATGGCATAGGACGTTTTCCAATGTTGGAATTCATATTTGAATTCTTATGTTTAGAGATAGATGATAATGGGTTGAATGCTCAATTTGTTGGTGATGAAGAACGTTTTTATAGGCATCATCAGAATTGTTTAGAACCGTTAGATTAGATCGTGAAAATCACATCCATTCATTGGTATGCTTGTCCTTTTCCACACATACTCCAATAAAAGATATCACATGCATCTTTGAATCAGCTTTTATCTGAATTGTTTAGAACCGTTAGATTAGATCGTGAAGATCACATCCGTTCATTGGTATGCTTGTCCTTTTCCACACATACTCCAATAAAAGATATGATAGGAATATTTTTGTAAGTTTTGATGAGCCAAATGTACTTTAGATCCCCTTAGATTTTAGGTCTTTTAGTACAAGCATGATAAACCAGAATATTGAGTCAAAGGAAATCTACCATATGAAGAACAAAATTAATTTGGGAAATTAGTTTTGGTCCTACGAGTATTCATCCGAGAAAGAAGCATAAAAGAATGGCGTTACAATAAATGATTGGATGAGCCTAATGGTGAAATGGTAGAAATCTTTATTTAAAATGATCATACCTGAGATTGATTCCCTCCCAAGGACTTATTTTTTACAAGTCAAGAATTCATTCCCAAGGAGCACGATGCGTGCAAGCACAATGTTCCCAAGGAGCACGATGCGTACATGCACAATGTTCAAAAGAAGCACAATGTGAACAAGCACGATGTGTCCAAAGAAGCACAATGTGACCAAATCAGAAAAGCATAATGTTCAAGTCAAACAAGCAAGAAGTGCCTAAGTCAAAGGAGCACAATGTGGCAAAGAAGCAAGATGTTCAGAAAGTCAATAAATTCGAAGGAATTTATTTTGAATCAGCCCACATGCCACAAGAATCCAAAATTGCCTGAAGATATTGATCAGAATGGAAAAAATATTTATGAAGACATGAATATAAAAACTTATCCTAGAAATAAATTCTACCAGAGGAATTTATTTCAAAGATTCGCTAGATATTCAAATTGACAACAAAAATAATATTTTAAGAAACAACTCGAAAATCAAGTTGAGATAAAATATTATTTTGTCAGGCAAGTTGACAATCAAATCAAAATTGAAGATCTACTGATGTCAATAATATCAGGCTATGAAGATTCAAATTTCAAATATCAAATTATCCCACTGCAACGGATATATTTGGTTATCTATAAAAGGGCCATGAAGACTTGAAGAAAGCATAGAGGTGAATACAAAAAGAAGATAGACAAGAGATAGAAAACAAAGTGCAAAATTCGAAAAGTGCAAGTGCTCAAATACTCATTGGAGACTTAGTCTGAATAGTCTCAAAACTAGTTGAAGAGAGATACAATTACCTTTGTATTTGTAATTGTAAAAAGAGTATAGCTGTGTGCAAAATACTCTTGTGAGTATAGCTGTGTGCAAAACACTCGTGACTGCTAAGTGTAGCTGTGTGCAAAACACTTGGTTGGCGTTGAGTATAGCTGTGTGCGAAATACTCGGAGTTGAGTGTAGCTGTGTGCGACACACTCGAAGTTGGGTGTAGCTGTGTGCAAGACATCCGGAAGAAGTGCTTGTGTAGCGCTTATTCACTATTGTAACTGTGTGTAGAAAATAGTGAATTACTCCTAGAAGTGAATGGAGTAAAGTGGACTAGGAAGATTACGCCACTTCCGAACCACTATAAATTGCCTCTCTCATTTACATACCGCACTTACATAATTTGCTCTATCTATCTATCTTATCCGACTAACCCGTTTACTATTCACAGTTAATCTTAACCTTTCGGGTTTAGCACGTTTTCACGTATGCATGTAACTCAAACTTTCCAGGCTTAAATATTGAATTATTCTAAGCAAGTTTGACGTATTGCATGTGACGCTCGACATACGGTCGACGTGATACGATATCTTATTTTATAGTCTTGAATACTATTGTTAAATATTGAGTGAACCATCTCCTTTAAATATTCAAGATATTCATGTCATTCTCACACCTCATCTGAGCTTATCATACGTGTGCATGTGATTCAAATTATTAATTGGGCATAACTCTTTACACTTATTTATTCCGCTGTGCAGTTCAAGTTTACTCTATTTACTTGTTACTTAGAGTTGAAGTTACCAAAGAGTTATTAATTGTGAAAAAGCTTGAAAGTCTATTCACCCCCCCCCCCCCTCTAGACTTTCACCACCCTATCGGGACCAACAATTGGTATCAGAGCGGTTGTCTATTTGAGTCAATCTTGACTGCTAGATAGATCTCGAAAAATCAAGATGATGAAAAGAGATATGGCTCTTGCCCAAAATCTACTATTTTCCTTAGAAAAATTTGATGATTGGAAAATTCGCATGTAGGTACATCTATCCGCATTACACGATAAAATGTGGGAAGTGGTTACGAGTGGTCCTATTGAGATTTTACAAGTCAACACTTCATCCGTACAAACAAGCGACACTCAACAATACATTCCAAAACCGAAAGCGGAATGGTCTCGTGAAGATAGAACTAGAAATAACTTGGACAATATTGCCAAGGATATTTTGTTTAAATCTGTAGATGACAAGATATTTCCAAAAGTCCGAAAATGTCAATCCGCGATGGAAGTTTGGGAAACGCTCATTCAAATTGGTGAAGGAGACGAGCAAGAAAAGAATAATAAGCTCACCATAGCATTAAAGAAATTCGAGGATTTCAAAATGCTAAACGACGAGAATATCACCGACATGGAAACAAGATTTACCAAAATCTTAGGAGAGATTAATTATCTTACCAAAAGATATTAATCAAAAGGAAATTTCTCTCAAAATTCTACGTGGTCTACCATCTACAGGGGACATGAAAGTCACGGTCATGAGAGATCATAGGGATCTAAAAACCCTATCAACCGATAAGCTATTTAGTGATCTAAAAGCTTATGAATTTGAGATGAAATCAAGAATAGAGGAAGATCATGAAGAAAAGAACAACGCACTCATAGCTGAGCAATCATCAACTTCAAGGTCAGTACAAAATGTTGAATTATTGCCTAATGATCAATTTGCTCTCTTTGTCAAGAAATTTAGGAAATTCATGAAGAGAAGCAACTACAAGAAAAATCCACAAGGAAAACCGTGGAATGCAACAAAGAATTCGAAGAAAGAAATAGTTGAGGAAGATTCAAATTTGTGTTACAATTGTAGAAAGCCTAGACATTTTGCAGCAAGTTGTCCACACCCCAAGGTAAGTAAAAGTCAATACACAAATACTTCTAACTCTCAACAGGAAGAATTCAAGACCAAAGATAAAAGATTTACAAAGGAGAGAAGAAAAGCACTTATTAGTGACCCACTAGAGACTAGTGAGTCAGAGGAATCTTCAAGTGATGAAAGTGACACCTCAAAAGATGATAATGCAATGTTTTGCATGAGTATTTCCAACAACACACCCTACGAGGACATGTGTCTTATGGCAAATGAAAATGAAGAAAATGAGGAAGTTTGGTACTTCGATAGTGGATGTTCTAGACACGTGACTGGAAATAAATCTAGTCTTGTGGACTTTAAAAATATCGAAGGACCAAAAGTCATATTCGGAGGAAATGAACGATACGGCATAACCAACGAAATTGGTACAATATTTCACAATGGTTTAAGAATCGAAGATGTGTCCTTTGTTGAAGGTCTAAAATTCAACTTGTTAAGTACAAGTCAATTTTGTGACAAAGGATATCTAGTAGAATTCTTCAAGGACAAATATCAAGTGAAGGATAATTCCTCAGGAGAAGTTGTGCTCAAAGGAATAAGAAAGAAAAATATGTATGTGGTGGATTGGAACACAACAAAAGAATCAGTGTGCCTACTAGCAAACAACTCACACGCAACAAGTTGGGAATGACATAAGAAGTTGAATCATCTAAACTTCAAGACTATCAACAAGCTAGCAAGAAACAAACTCGTTGAAGGTCTACCCGACATTGTCTACAAGAAAGATCAAATATGTGATGCTTGCCAAAGAGGAAAGCAAATCAAGTCATCATTCAAATCCAAAGCTCAAGAATCTTCAACAAGACCGCTAAGTCTACTACACATGGATCTATTCGGTCTAGTAGACCCAGTAAGTCTAAGTGGTAAGAAATATACACTAGTTGTTGTTGATGATTTTTCCAGGTACACATGGACGATATTTCTCAAGAAGAAAAATGAAGTGGAGCAAAAGTTGCCAGAATTACTTAAGCTACTACAAAATGAGAAAGACTTGAAAATTGCAAAAATTCGAACTGATCGTGGAACAGAGTTTGTGAATCAAGTAATTGAAGCCTACTGCAATTCTCAAAGAATCCTACATCAATTATCTGCCACACGTACACCTCAACAAAACGGTGTAGCCGAAAGAAGAAATAGAACGCTAAAAGAAGCCGCACGAGTGATGATTACGTCAGCCGAGCTACCTAAAAGATATTGGGCTGAAGCAATCAACACCGCATGTTACACGCAAAATCGAAGCTTGATACACAAGTCTTACAATAAGACTCCGTACGAATTATGGAATGGGAGAAAACCTAAACTCAACTATTTCCATACTTTTGGCATCAAATGTATTATTCTTAATAATGGTAAAACATATCTAAAGACTTTTGATGAGCGTGCAGATGAAGGAATATTTTTGGGATATTCATCTACAAGCAAAGCATTCAGAGTATTGAACAAGAAATCAATGGTGGTAGAAGAATCAATTCATGTTAAATTTGATGAAGCTCATAAGAAGGAAACCCAGAGAAACAAAAATGATCAGGAAAGTTGTCAAGTTGAAAAGTCATTTAATGATACTGACATATCTTTTAAAGATCAAGTTGTACAGGGTATGGAGCAATTAGACATTGATAGTGAAGGACACGTGGAAGCAAATGAAGATCCCCACGTGGAAAATCAAAATTCTCAAGTTGAAATACAAGTTGGAGAACTATCTGATGAGCAAAATGTGTCTTCCTCCAACTTACCTACTGAGCAAGGAAACGTGGAAAACCCATGCAACCTACAACCTGACTTGAGATGACTCAAAAATCATCCTCTAGAGCTAGTGATTGGAGATCCACGAGAAGGAGTAAAAACAAGGTCCTCAAATATAGATACTTTATTTTCTTGTTTTCTTTCTCAGGTGGAGCCCACAAGCATTGAAGAAGCTCTAAGTGATCCAAATTGGATTAATGCAATGCAAGAAGAGCTTGATCAATTTAAAAGAAGTGACGTATGGGAATTAGTTCCAAGACCCAAAAATTACAATGTGATTGGAACACAATGGGTCTTTCGGAACAAAGCAAATGAGGAAGGAATTATATTGTTGTTCGAAATAAAGCAAGATTAGTGGCAAAAGGATATTCACAAGAAGAAGGAATAGACTTCGATGAAACATTTGCACCCGTTGCAAGACTAGAATCCATCAGAATATTTCTAGCCTATGCCGCGTACAAGAATTTCAATGTGTATCAAATGGACGTGAAAAGTGCATTCTTAAATGGCTTACTTGAAGAAGAAGTCTACGTTGAGCAACCACCCGGTTTCGAGGTAAAAGGTGATATTAATAAGGTCTGCAGATTAAAGAAGGCGTTATATGGTTTAAAACAAGCACCGAGAGCTTGGTATGACACTTTATCAACATTCTTAATTAACTGTGGTTTCACAAAAGGCCTTGTTGATAAAACATTGTTTAGAATTTAAGAAAATGATCACATTTTATTGGTACAAATTTATGTCGATGATATTATTTTTGGTAGTACTAATAAAACTTTATGTGAAAAATTTTCCAAGCGAATGCAAAATAAGTTTGAGATTAGCATGATGGGAGAGTTCAACTACTTTCTTGGATTACAAGTAAAGCAACTCAACGAAGGAATATTCATCAATCAGGCCAAATACACGAAAGATCTCATAAATAAATTCGGTCAAGATGGAAAATCCTCAATCAAGATCCCGATGAGCACATCTTTAAGATTGGATAAAGATGATGAAGGCAAGGACGTTGACGAAACAAAATATCGAGGAATGATTGGATCATTACTATATCTCACTGCAAGCCGACCAGATATATCTTACTCAGTGGGAGTATCTGCTAGGTTCCAGTCAAAGCCAAAAGAAAGTCATTTTCTTGCCACCAAGAAAATCATCCGATACCTAAAAGGAACAGTCAATGTGGGATTAAGGTATCCCAAAGAAGGTAATTTTACACTAATTGGTTTGTCAGATGCAGATTTTGCAGGATGTAAAATCGATCGAAAAAGTACCTCAGGGACATGCCAGTTCTTAGGGGGAAGATTGGTATCATGGTTTAGCAAAAAGCAAAACTCCATAGCTACAAGCACAGCCGAAGCTGAATATATAGCTGCTGGGAGTTGTTGTGCGCAAATTCTGTGGATGAAACAACAATTGAAGGATTATGACGTGAATTGTGAAAATGTCAACATACTGTGTGACAATACAAGTGCCATAGCCATAACACACAATCCCGTGTTACATTCAAGAACAAAACATATTGATGTGAGACATCATTTTATCCGGGATCATGTCGAAAAGAAGGAACTAACAATTGAATACATCCCGACCGAAAATCAAATAGCTGATATTCTCACAAAGCCTCTGTGTGAATCAAGATTTTCTAAATTAAGACACGAGATGGGCATGATTGAATTGAGCTAAGTTCCTAAACTCTATATAAATTAAAAGCTCAATTTTTCATCTGAAAAATTCTTTACTTTATCTGATTTAATTAAATTAGTTCCGTGCCTATGTGTCCCACATGCAAAATATGTCACATCTTAGCATTTAAGTCTACCTATCTTAATTGAATGTTGATAAAGCACATAATGCATGCATGCCTCTCTAACCGTGTATCAATATATATATATATATATATATATATATATATATATATATATATATATATATGTATATATATATATATATATATATATATATATATATATATATATATATATATATATATATATACACACGTATATGCACGAATAAAATTTGTTTAGATTTACAAAATCTTTACCATTTAAAGTTGACAAGATGTATGATGATGAGTTTATCTTAAATGAGAACACCTTTTTATGGTAGTTGCACATAATAAATTTTCTAAAAAGAATCAATTTTCTTTTTCTCCCAACTACATAAACGTGTATATATACATGCATATATTATTTTCGGAACAGATTTAGTGCTTTATGAATTTTATTTCAGGTAAAATCAGTCCGAGTATCTAAATTTTTGGCGCCACATCAGCAGACAAATTGGATGGAGAATGTATAACCTAAACTAATTACCAGTTAGGTCAAAGGTTGGAAAGTCTTGAAATATAAAAAATAACCCTCACCTTTTAAAAGTCAAAATTCAATTTTGAGGATATTTTTGTAAAGACACCCCCTCTCCACCCAACCGGTCGAAAAGCTACCTTTCCACTCAACACCCTCCAAAACTTTCCATCTTCCATAGCCGAAAATCCTCTCAAACTCCATCTCTCTCAAATCTCAATCCAAAAATACCAAACACATTATGGCCACCATTGGAGATTCAAGTTCTCAACTGAATGAGGAACATACTACACAACTCAATCTCACCAAGCTAGCAGTTGGAATCAAAGCCGGAGGAAGCTTTGACCCCCACAGATTTCTCAAGGAGGCCAAGAACTCCGAACAAGCACAAAGAATCATTCATGCACTTCAAAGTAGCAATCTAATGAGGTTATGTTCTTATCCATACTCTGGATTTTATGATGAAGATGTAGCAGATTTTTATGTGAATGCCAAAGTTGTTGGTTGGACCATTGAGTCCACCGTAAATGGACCTCTCATCACCATTGATGAACAAGAGTTGCAATCAACTTTTACACTTCCTATGTCTAGTCCAGAACAACCACTGTTGGACTTAGATATACACACATATGATCACACCGAAGTTTGGGCAGAAATTCGAAATGAGAATGCATCTCTCGAACCCAACCTTTCCGGTCACAAATCTGACTTGAAGCCCGAATATGAAATGCTAGTCAAAATCATCTACAAATGTGTCTTATGCAAACTGAATAGTATGGAGGACATATCGCCTGTGAGAATTGGATATTTGCATGCTTTGATGAATGATGTTAGGGGTGACTAGATTAAGCTTATTTTGAGCCGGATTGCAGACTTTGTGACAGGCGCAAAAATAAGAAATGGCAGGTTCAACCACATTCTAGGGTTCGGGTTACTCATTGGAGAGATTATCAAGACAAAAGGTTTGCCAATAAGGGCTAGAAAACCATTTGGGAATAACAGGATACTCTTCAAAGACCATGAGGTCTCAACTGAGTCCAATCCCAAAAGAAAAAGAAAACTGAGAGGTATTCCAGCTAGAAAAAGGCCTGTAGCAGAAATCCTTGGTTTAAACCCTCAACCCACACCCCAACCTCTTGAAAATCCCACCTGAAGTCATGAACCAAACTCAAGCCAAAACCCTACATCAAGCCAAAATCCTACCACAACCACAAGCCAAAATCCCATCCTAAGTCATAACCCTACCTCAAATCTTGATCCCAACACAAGCCAAAATATCATGAACCCTTTCTCTCGAATAGCCGAATTGGAAACAGTGATGAATGAGGAGATATATCAAGTTGATGGACTTGATTTGATCTTGGTGAATGAATATCAAAGAGTTCTCAATTGGAGAAATTGGAGACTTGGCTCTTATCAAGAGTTGATGACAAGAGGACCAAGTATGAAAGAAGAAAAAGTATTCTCCTTGCAATGGATTGGCAGTTTTGATATTGGACATGCAACATTGATCTCAATCGTAAATGGAGCATTTGTGAGTAAGCTAAAAGCCAAGTTGGTCGAGACTTATAATGTCAACACTGTACAAGAAAACATGCCAACTGGAGATGAATTTTTGGTTGATATTGATGAGTTTGATCAACCTATTGAGCTTACTAGAAACGAAGGAGAAAATGTCACACATGTTCAACTTTTTGATCAACATGGCGTCAATCCACACTTGATGGACAATGGGTTATATGATGTTAGTGTGTTGAACCAAACCGAAATTAGCCAAGAACATCATGCCATGCAAATCAGCCACCATACGGAGAAAATCAGTCAATTCATGCAGAAAGTGTGCAAGGTGACACACACGTGTTACACACGTCAGAAGAAGAAGGGAATGTACTAGAAAATCAAGCACAATCTCACATGCTTGGAGATAATTCTGCTCAAGAAGGAGCAAGATGTATTCTCGCAACCCAAGAAGAGCAAAATCTTGATGGCACAACCTCAAGTGCAAGATTGAAAAATCTGGAAAATGTTGTACTAAGCCTAGTTGACCGAATGGAAAGCATGATTCAAGGAATCTACACTCATGTGGATCATGTTGTTAATACTCAAGGAGGAAAATTTGAAACCTCATTTGATGAAAACCGAAGGAGTCAACAACACTTGATTGATACACATCAAGCACTTGAGAGACAAGTTGGTGGATTGAATAAAAATGTCAAAGGACAACTCAATGAGTTCTATATCCAACTATCTCAAATCCTCAAAAATGCTAGAAAAGCCAATGAAGCAATTGCCGTGAATCAAAGTCAAGGAATTCTAAATGTGGTACATCAATATGAGAAACAAATTGGTGATGTTCACACAGATCTCATCTCCATCAACACCAAAGTAGGCTGCCTTCGAGGTTCATATGAGAACATCTCCAAATCTGTTTCATCTCTTCGAGAATCGGTTCATACACTGATTGATTACGCCAAAAGGGGGGATGAGAGATTCAGTCATTTGGAAGGCATGCTGGAAATGATTATGACTGCCATGGCTACCAGAAATGTTGGTACAAGCAGTAGTAGAGGAGGAGGCAAATCTGTTGGCAGATCCGACGTTAAAAGAAGAGGAGGAATGGAATATTGGTTCGGTGGTGATACTGGCAGTCCAGGTGGATCAAGCAGTACAAATACCACTCACCGATCATTTCGTGAAATTGTTTGTGCAGGTGGAAATCAGGAACAAATAAATTGGTACAACAAAGCAGCTCTTTATTTGGAATCCACACCAAGGGATGGTAGAGTTGAAATGCCAAGATTGGCAACCTTGAATGACCTACCAAAAGGAATGAAGAAGAGTGCTCCAAGTGACCAAAACTTGTGGGTTTCGAATGAGAATTTCAGGAGAATCAAGAGCTATGCAAGATCTTTGATGATCATGGTGCTTAGAGACTACATCAAAGTCAATGATGCCGAGCTTCAAGGAGACAGAAGTCTTGAAGAATGCATCGTATGGTATGAAGAAGGTATACTGCCCGGGAACAATATCATTGAAGCATTCAACTACTACGTGATTGGGCAGGTATGCAACGATTATGCCATTAGTGACAATTTCATTGAAGTTAAGAATCATATTAATCATGTGCTAGAAGAAAGAAGAAACAGAATCATCAAGTGATTTGTATGATTATTGTCACAATGTTTTTGTATGATCTACGAACTCATGATCATAGAACAATTTGCAATGATGGTTTCGATTATCTGTTTATGATGCTGTTAAGTATTGTTATCTATTGTTATTTTATTTGTCTTGAAAGGTACTATTTTTAGCTTAGATTGTATCAAATCGCATAAATTGGAAAAATTGCAAAATTCATTATCATTAAAATCCAAAATGCGAATAGAACCTTAGTTGCTAAAAATACCTTTCCTAGAGTCAAAATCAAATGTTAAACTCGTCATGGCTATCTCAAAAGTTAATAAAATCTTTCGAAAAATAATTTTTGTGGGCAAGCCAAATGACTGAGTATAGGTTTTGGCGTCATCAAAAAGGGGGAAAATTGATAGGAATATTTTTGTAAGTTTTGATGAGCCAAATGTACTTTAGATCCCCTTAGATTTTAGGTCTTTTAGTACAAGCATCATAAACCAAAATATCGAGTAAAAGGAAATCTACCATATGAAGAACAAAATTAATTTGGGAAATTAATTTTGGTCCTACGAGTATTCATCCAAGAAAGAAGCATAAAAGAATGGCATTACAACAACTGATCGGATGAGCTTAACTGTGAAATGGTAGAAGTCCTTATTTAAAATGATCATACCCGAGATCAATTCCCCCCCAAGGACTTATTTTTTACAAGTCAAGAATTCAGACAAACACTGTAACACCCCACAAAAACAAGGCCCAATTGAAGCCCTAACAACAAGCGGAAGATAAACGGAAACTAGATAAAAGAAATCCAAAAAGGGGTGTTATGCCACGTATACCGCACTAGGTAACGCTAAGGCAACAATCTGCAAGTGTATAATACTATCCCAATACATCAATCTAAAACAGTCTAAAAACATTGGAGCACAGGCCACAAAAACACAAATGTGCTAAGCTACCAGGCTCTAGACATCGCTCTCGTCTAAACACCACCTAAAAGAACACAAAGATAAACATTGGGACGACGCCCGGTCAGCGAATAATGCTGGTAACCCACCAATACCGTTAAGTATCATAAATAGGTAGATATAAGATATAAAAACCATTTTCGAAACGGAATACATATATATAAGTCAAAAACCAAGATCACCAGTCAACACAAGACTCATCACTCTCAAGACCACACGGGAACACATCCCAAACCACAAAGGTTAACCACACACAAGGATAGAGACTCACCCAACGGCAACACATGCCAAAACAACACAAGCCTCCGTGACTACCCACGTCACGAGAGAAGATCACACAACACCGGCTTTACAAGCCCTCGCAACATCACCCATCACGAGTTGGTATGCCTTCCTTATGCCCTGTTCCAACCTTATGGCTACCCCCAACCTTGTACCTTCTTTCCAACTATTACCTCCAGGATCCCCTGTACAGCCAAGTCGAACCTTATTCCGCCGGGACTGTCGTCCCCCACCTATAACCACCAACGAACCACCACCAATCACGGCAACACATGCCCGTATAACACATGTTATCCCCCAATCACGTGGACCCATCACTCAGGCCACAGCTCCATAATCACGTCACGGCCACCACGAGGACCGCTGCAATACCTTTGTGACTAGTGTCCCATACCACTAATCGTGCAATCCAGGTAGAGCCACACACGCACCACCACTCACACGAGAGTCAAACAACGGATTACAACGAAGGTATGAAACATACTCAATCAAGGAACGGGTTACAGCCCAACAACAACAACGATGAATAACACAAGTTATCATCAACCAAACAGAAGGTACAAACAACACACACGCTAGCATTAAGACAATAAACTAGCATGCTTAACAATGGAGAAACTCAAGATAGTTCCGAGGAACACACAAGACACCTCTTGGTTCAACGAAACACGATTTTGAACACTTAGCACGATTCAAGACACCAAAGTCCTACATGGATATCTACCATATAGTTCTAGACCTACGAAACATCAAGAAGACGCTCAAATATTTCCACAAAAGAACAACGGGAAGTCAAAAGATCAAATACCGAGACAAACAGATCACGGGGAACAAATTCCAATCCAACTCCACTGTGTTCCCCGCGGGTGGACCCACGGGTAGTGCCCCACCCATGGTCCCGCCCGCGGGAACACCATCCCTCAGGCTATGTACCCGCGGGTAGGCCGGCGGGTGGTGCCCCGCCCGCCGTTCCGCCCTCGGGAACAACACTGTTCCAAAACAAATCCCTTCGGGGATTTTCTTCTCCAAACACAATTTCAAGTCCAAAACACACCAAATCTCACCAAACACAACAAAATGACTTGAACCATGGAAAATGCCAAGCAATGGCACAAGGGAACCCTAAACACAAGCTCTAGATATGCAATATCACAAGATAAATGCATAAAACCCTCACATTTCATAGCAAAACACATGTAGAATCCAAGAAATCACATATAGTAAGCAAAATAGGTTTTGTAGAGCATGGGTTACCTCTTGAAGACCAAAAGACTTCTCTTTACACCACAACAAGCTCTCCACTAGGCTCACTTCTCAAACCCACTTCAAGATCAAACCAAAAGATCATAAAGATCCTACCTTTAAGAAAAGACAACTAAGATGGAACCAAAAAGACTAAACAAGCTTAGATCTTACCCTCCTAGATGCCCAAATAGGTGAAAGGTTGAATCTTGGAAGCAAAACTTGGAATCTTGACAAGGGTCTCAACTTGGCTTGGAGAATAAGCTACACTTCTATTCTACAGAGAAGGTAGAGATATTTTCTAGGAATTGTAAGGAATGAAATGAAGAAGTCTTCTAGGTTAGGATACAATACTAACTCTTGGTGAAAAGACAAGGCTACCCTTAATAACCCTTAGAAAGTGTAAGGAACAAGGGAACTCCTCTCTAAGCACAAGGTACAACACAACTTAAAGATTGACTAGTCAAATACTAGTCCAGGAGTATTAAAAATCAGGATTTTAGGAATCAATTCCTCAAAAGAATTTGAATTAATTACTCAATTAATTCATGGATTGGAGTGTGGATTTTTGGGGTGTCACATCCTCTCCCCCTTCAAAGAAGTTTCGTCCCCAAAACTTGGGTACAACAAATTAAAAGCAAATGATAACAAGGAAACGAAATTGTGACAAGAATTTCAAGAATAGTCCTTTTGGTCAAAAACTCCAAAAGTACTCACAAGGGTTCCAAAGCAAAGAAGAAGACATTACGAATTCAAGGATTGGTCAAGAGTTAAAAGAACGGATAGATTGAGCATCAAGAACTCTAACCTCAACTCAACCACCAACTTCTAGACAACAACCAAGAACTCAACAACTAACTCCAAACACCAACTAACACACTAGCTAAACAACAAGGCAACAAGCAAAACAAGCAAACACACGAAGCACACAACGACCTAACACCAAGCTAACAACAACCAAGAAAGAAACAACAAGAAAGAAGCGAACGGGGTTACCGCAACACAAAATAGAACTCCTCACTCTCCGACTCCTCGGCCTCTTCAGACTCCTCTTCGTCTTCGTCCCTGTGGCTAGAACTGGCTTCAATCTGGTCCAGCCTCTGATGCACTGCGATGAACTGCGCCTTCACAAACGCAAAGCCCTCGGTGATCAAACTGTTCTGCTGACGAAGCAAAGAGACGACGTCCTGCTCTTTCTTAGTGCGAGCTTCCTTCCTTCTCCGGCTTTCCTCACTGTCTGATTCACTTACTTCCGCTTCGGCGGTCTCCGGTGCTCCTACTTCTTCTTCTTGATCCGCTTCCTCCTCAACTTCTTCGTCACCACCCAAACTCTGGACTGCGAGGCTCAACTTCCCGGCATGGATCCCAAGCTCAAAAACTAACTCCGCCCTCTCAACAGGTGCTTTCCTTGCAACCTCTTCTAGCGTGGTGTACTCACCACTATCCAACGGAAACAGATTACAACTCCGGAGATTGGCGGTATCCAACACCATCAATCCCACAGCCTTCGGGAGACATCCATCCACACTAACACCTTTCTTAACCAAGATCCAACTCAGCACCATTCCATACGGCAAACTCTTCCGGTTGTGATCCCTGCAAAACACCATGAGAAGTGAGCCTAGTGGAGAGCTTGTTGTGGTGTAAAGAGAAGTCTTTTGGTCTTCAAGAGGTAACCCATCCTCTACAAAACCTATTTTGCTTACCTATATGTGATTTCTTGGATTCTACATGTGTTTTGCTATGAAATGTGAGGGTTTTATGCATTTATCTTGTGATATTGCATATCTAGAGCTTGTGTTTAGGGTTCCCTTGTGCCATTGCTTGGCATTTTCCATGGTTCAAGTCATTTTGTTGTGTTTGGTGAGATTCGGTGTGTTTTGGACTTGAAATTGTGTTTGGAGAAGAAAATCCCCGAAGGGATTTGTTTTGGAACAGGGTTGTTCCCGCGGGCGGGGCACCACCCGCCGGCTTAACCGCGGGTACATACCCTGTGGGATGGTGTTCCCGCGGGCGGGACCACGGGTGGGGCACTACCCGTGGGGAACACAGTGGAGTTGGATTGGAATTTGTTCCCCGTGATCCGTTTGTCTCGGTATTTGATCTTTTGACTTCCCGTTGTTCTTTTGTGGAACAATTTGAGTGTCTTCTTGATGTTTCGTAGGTCTATAACTATATGATAGATATCCATGTAGGACTTTGGTGTCTTGAATCGTGCTAAGTGTTCAACATCGTGTTTCGTTGAACCAAGAGGTGTCTTGTGTGTTCCTCGGAACTATCTTGAGTTTCTCCGTTGTTAAGCATGCTAGTTTATTGTCTTAATGCTAGCGTGTGTGTTGTTTGTACCTTCCTTTTGGTTGATGATAACTTGTGTTATTCATCGTTGTTGTTGTTGGGCTGTAACCCGTTCCTTGATTGAGTATGTTTCATACCTTCGTTGTAATCCGTTGTTTGACTCTT
Organism: Ipomoea nil; assembly: GCF_001879475.1. Lineage (NCBI taxonomy): Eukaryota > Viridiplantae > Streptophyta > Magnoliopsida > Solanales > Convolvulaceae > Ipomoea > Ipomoea nil. Next base: position 5,591,351 of record NW_017619742.1, read on the forward strand.
GTGTGAGTAGTAGTGCGTGTGTAGCTCTACCTGGATTGCACGATTAGTGGTATGGGACACTAGTCACCAAGGTATTGCAGCGGTCCTCGTGGTGGCCGTGACGTGATTATGGAGTTGTGGCCTGAATGATGGGTCCACGTGATTGGGGGATAACATGTGTTATCCGGACATGTGTTGCCGTGATTGGTGGTGGTTCGTTGGTGGTTATAGGTGGGGGACGACGGTCCCGGTGGAATAAGGTTGGACTTGGCTGTACAGGGGTCCTGGAGGTAATGGTTGGAAAGAAGGTACAAGGTTGGGGGTAGCCATAAGGTTGGAACAGGGCATAAGGAAGGCATACCAACTCGTGATGGGTGATGTTGCGAGGGCTTGTAAAGCCGGTGTTGTGTGATCTTCTCTCGTGACGTGTGTAGTCACGGAGGCTTGCGTTGTTTTGGCATGTGTTGCCGTTGGGTGAGTCTCTATCCTTGTGTGTGGTTAACCTTTGTGGTTTGGGATGTGTTCCCGTGTGGTCTTGAGAGTGATGAGTCTTGTGTTGACTGGTGATCTTGGTTTTTGACTTATATATATGTATTCCGTTTCGAAAATGGTTTTTATATCTTATATCTACCAATTTATGATACTTAACGGTATTGGTGGGTTACCAGCATTATTCGCTGACCGGGCGTCGTCCCAATGTTTATCTTTGTGTTCTTTCAGGTGGTGTTTAGACGAGAGCGATGTCTAGAGCCTGGTAGCTTAGCACCTTTGTGTTTTTGTGGCCTGTGCGTCAATGTTTTTAGACTGTTTTAGATTGATGTATTGGGATAGTATTATACACTTGCAGATTGTTGCCTTAGCGTTACCTAGTGCGGTATATGTGGCATAACACCCCTTTTTGGATTTCTTTTATCCAGTTTCCGTTTATCTTCCGCTGTGCTAGTTTTGTTTTTAATCTGCTTATGTTAGGGCTTCAATTGGGCCTTGTTTTTGTGGGGTGTTACAGTTGGTTCCGAGGAACACACAAGACACCTCTTGGTTCAACGAAACACGATGTTGAACACTTAGCATGATTCAGGACACCAAAGTCCTACATGGATACCTACCATATAGTTCTAGACCTACGTGTAACACCCCGAAATTTTTCAACTTTTAAGACTTATATAATAAAGGTAAATTCTCATTAAATCCCAAAACATAATATAAAGAGTACGGGGTGCTATTCCACACCTGAGCTAGAGAACTCAGGTGCACAGGCTAACTAACTAATATCCTCAATAATGTAAATGCATAAGCGTGGCACGCAGGCCGAAAGGAAAACTATCTACTTCTACGCTCCAAGACTCTAGCGCGCTCCAGTGTCTACTCCTCTGTTCCTGAAAGCCAAATATATCTGTTCAGCGAGAGATGCTGGTAACCCACTCCAACGCGTTGAAATACAATACATATAGGCATATATATATATATATAGATTTAAGAAAAACCATTTCGAAGCATGAAGATATATCTTAAGAGACTCTAGCTTTTAAAACAGGGAATAGACACGACAGGTAGGGATAAGCACAGTCAACAGTCATATAATTCACAAGCATAGGGAACAGACTCGACAGATAGAGATAAGCACAGCCAATAGTCATAACCAAGCATATACGGTTTGCTAGCATGTATCCTATGGTCACGCTTTCATAACATTCGTAACATCAAACCATCCATATCTCGTCACATAGCACACTTTGATGGCGCCACAGGACCAATCGCATGCCCATACATGAGGGTCAGCGCATATAGCTCTGACACGGCCCCGCAGCACCCTGCCCCGTATCGCAACACGGAGGGGTCGATCACAACCGACCGATGAATCGCAGCTCATCATAATGTTTGATCGCAACCAAACAGTAGACCGCAGCCCAAGAGTAGTCATCTGACCGCAGCCAGGAATATGAACCGCAGCTCATGTAAAACGTTTGATCGCAACCAAACGGTGGACCGCAGCCCGAGAGTGTAAATCTGACCGCAGCCAGCTTCTGAACCGCAGCTCAGGAATAACCAATTTGATCGCAACCAAATTGAGGTATCATGCACACATAACACATAGCAAACACATGCAACCCACATTGACACATTGGGAAGGGGGAGAAATCGTATAACGAAACCTATGCGTGATCATCCACATACTAAGAATAATCCTAAGGGGTTCATACTTCTTACACCTAGGCTAACGGGATACCAATTCAACTAGCATGTAATATATAAGACTCATTCATCCTACGAATGGCACCCGAAACATCAAACTAGACATAGGCACGATAGACGGAGTCCGTTGGGACACCACGGGGGTCGGGGGAACATCAAACCGGGAAGCCGGGATCCCGAAGTGGGACTATTTCCAACGGGTAGCCGGTGGGTGAAGGGTCACCCGCCGGCGACAAAATTTCCGAGCAGCGGGTGCCCGGCGGGCAGTCGCCTGCCCGCTGCAGGTGACGTCCATTCTGGCCGCGGGTAGGTGGCGGGTCCCCTACCCCTACCTACCCCCCCCCCCCCCCACTGACTCTTTTTCACAAATAACGCCCCAGGAACCCTTGTGGAACCCGAACCCATGCTTAGACACCTTTAAACGCAACTGATGACAATTCGTAAACAATTAACGAATCAAAAGCAAGAATCATACGGCACATATCCTATCATCCTTTCTAAACATAATTAACACCCAAACATGCGAATTCCCACCCAATATATCAAGAATGACCACATACGAGTTTCACGACGCATTCTAGGGCTCTAATCATATCCAAATTACTAAGAACGTAATTCATCTTTTAACATTAAGAAATAATACGATTTATCAAGAGTATCACACAATTATTAGGAATCTAGGTTTATCAAGAATATCACACAACCATCAAGAATCTCTTTCCATCATCAAGATTATCAAGATTACCCAAGAAATTATAACATCAATTATCAAGATCACATCATCAATATCATAAACGAATCATCAATACACAAGGATGTTGCGGCGTAGGTTCTGGGCATTAAAGACCATGCCATTTGCGGTTTTAACCTCGGTGTGGCTTAGGTCCACCCCCTTTTTCTCCATGATCCAACTTAGGATCATCCCGTAGGGTATGCTAAGTCGGTTGCTTGTTTTGCAAAACTCCATATGTTTTAGCATGAGGGCCTGCAGGTTGAACTTGATTTTGTGTTTCAAGAGGTAGGCAAAGGTGCACTCTAAACTCCCCACGTCCTTGCTCTTATTGTTCGTGGGCAAGAGGCTATCGGTTACAATCATAACCAATATTTTTTGCTCCGCCGATAGCCATTTCCTATTCGGTCGCGTGGCCGAGGTGAACCCTTCCTCTTTCCCGAGTAGGTACCCGAGAGAGTCTTTGTACCCCGTGTTTTGGGTATCAATCCACCCTTTTCGGTCGTAGTCTGACACACCCGTGGTGGTCAACTTCAAGAGCTTGGCCAAACGGCCTTCGGAAAGTATAATTTCCTTGCTGCGGACCTTGGTGGTGATTTCTAGCTTATCACCCCGTTTGGTGGCTACTAGTTGTTGATAGAATTCTTTCACCAATTCGGGGTATGTATCCCCCTTGATGGTGAGATACGTATCCAAAAGCCCTTGGTGTTTAAGCATATCAACCAATTCTGGAGAAAATTGGTCGGGTTCAAGGGCTTTACCTCCGATCACGGTGTAATCGGCGTTGCTCCATTCCGGGGTGCGGGTTCCGAGGGGCTTTTTCGGCATTGTGAAGCTTTTCTTGGCGGTGAAATTTTCTGGTGAACTTTCTGGTGATTTTCCGGTGAGACGGTGGCGGAGCTCCGGCGCGTTTTTCCAGCGAGGTCCTCGGCGGTGCGGCGTTCGCGAGGGAGGTGGCGGCTAGGTGGGTTCCGGCGTCGGTGCGGCGATGGGGTGAGGGCGTGGTGGTGGCGTTGGGCAGTGACGGCAGCGGGTTGCAGCTGGGCGGCCTCCGGGTGAGGCGGGGGCTGGCTGGGCGGCGGCGCGGCGGTAGGGGGCTGGCGGTCGGCGGGTGGTGATTTTGTGTGGCTGCCGGATTTTCTTTGGTGGGGCGGTGAGGTGAGTGGGAGAGGGAAGGGGAGAAAGTGAGGGAGAAGAAGAAGAAAGGGAAGAAGAAGGGTTTTTGATTTGGGGATTTTGTGGGTTTTAGGGATTTGTAGGGGCTTTAACAAGGGAGTGTTCCTTTGATGTTTCAAGAAACACCCTTAGCTTAGTGGTCAAGACCTTGGCCTTGTAAGTGGGAGGTCAAGGGTTCAATTCCCATTGGTGATGCTAGGTTTTTTAATGATGGGGCCCTTGTCTTTTTCCTTCTTTTGTCTTCTAGTGGTGAGGGCTTGGCTAGTTTGTATAGTTTTAGTTCTACCCCCGTAAGTAGGACCGAATTTCGAACTAATCTTTTATTTATAATATTTCCGAAGTAATTAAGCTAAGTAAGTAATTCTACTACGGAGGTGATTACAAGGAACTCGCTGAACTACCCTAGACAGAACTCGTCCTCTTGATTTTATTCCGCGAGGTTTGTATGGTCCTCGCCTTCTGGGGTTAGGTTCCCTTCCTCGTGGTTGCTCTCGTTCCCGAGTTCGGCCTGGGTGCGGCTCATGACGTATATCTTTCCGGGAGCGCCGTAGTTTCCTTATTGAGCGGTGCCCCCGTGTTGACCCGTGGTGGTGGTGCGTGGTCTTTGGGGTTGGGTGCACTGGAAGGCCTTGTGTCCTTCCTCTCCGCAGTTGAAGCATCGCAAGGGATTGCCCATGCAATCCTTGCCTCTATGGTTCTTGTTGCATTTCGGGCAAGGAAAGCTTCTGGCGCTAGTGTCGTTGTTTCCCAGGGGTGGCCTTTCGTTGGTCAGGTTACTTGGTCTTGTGTTGGTGTCGTTTCTTGCCCTTTTTACCGGTGGTGCCCCCCCTCCGGTGTTCCTCCTTCGTATTTGTTCCTGAACCCCGCGTTGGAGTAGTTGGATTAGGTAGAGATTAGCGGCACTGGAGTAAGCCTCGTTGAGAGTCCGAGGTCTGCTTACCACTAGTGCTTTTCGGGCTTCAAAGTTGAGGCCCGATACGAACCTCTCTATTTTGGTTACCTCGGTGGGGACTAGTTCTGGTGCGAAGCGTGCTAGTTCAAGGAATCGTTTGTGGTATTCCATGATGGTAGCTGTCCCTTGTTTCAAATGGAGAAACTCCTCGTACATGGATGTTTTTACTTGTGTTGGATAGAATCGCTCTCGTAGTCGCGTTTTTAGGTTTTCCCAGTTGAACCCCGGTTCTTGTTGGTAAGTGGGACCCTCGTGGATCCACCAAAGATCGGCCTCGTGTCCGAAGTAGAACGAGGCTATCTCCACGCGACGTTCTTCTGGGCATTCTACTAGCCCGAGAATTTTGTCGAGGGTCCAGATCCATTCTTCCAGGATTATGGGGTCCTCTTCTCCTGAGAACGTGGGCGGTCGATGGTTTGAGACTTGTCAGGCGATGTCTGAGTTCGCGTTCGATGGAGGTGGTGGGGGCCTGTTGTTGCGGAGAGCTACGTCGCTTAGTGCTTGCGCGACTTGCGTTAGTTGTTGTAGTGTTTGGGTTAGGGGGTCGTGTGCGGTGGGTTCTGGAGTCCTTGATTGTCTTCTGTTGGGTGCCATGTTGTCGTCTTCCTGAGTCAATGTTTATAAGGACATTAAATTGGGGCTTGGTGTCCCTCTTTTGACGCGTTAAGCGGGGGGAAGTTTTCTTCAAATAAGGGTGGAATAAAGTGAGGGGAGGTTATGTGTAGGTTTCACAATTTCACCGCGCGTCCTAAGATTCCTGAGTCCTATGTTCCTAAATACCTAGAGTTCAAGCCTGATGTCCTAAAGTCCGGTCTTAAGAGTCTTATCCTAGGGTCAAACTGAGGCTCTGATACCAACTGTAACACTCCAGATTTTCAAGACTTTTAAAACTTATATAATAAAGGTAGAATCTCATTAAATCCCAAAACACGATACCAGAGTACGAGGTGCTATGCCACACCTGAGCTGGAGAACTCAGGTGCACAGGCTAACTAACTAATATCCTTAATAAAGGGAATGCATAACACGGCACGCAGGCCTAAAGGAAAACTATCTACTTCTACACTCCAGGGCTTTAGCGCGCTCCAGTGTCTACTCTTCTGTGCCTGAAAGCCAAATATATCTGTTCAGCGAGAGATGCTGGTAACCCACTCCAACGCGTTGAAATACAATACATATAGATATATACATAGATATACGAAAAACCATTTCGAAGCATGAAGATATATCCTAAGAGACTCTAGCTTTCAAAACAGGGAGTAGACTCGACAGATAGGGGTGATCACAACTAACAAGCATAACCAACTGTAGACAATTCACAAGCATGCGATAGATAAGCACAGCCAATAATCATAAGCAAGCATATACAGTTTACTAGCATGTATCCTATGGTCACGTTTTCATAACAGTCATAACATCAATCCTCCTGATCTCGTCACGTAACACACTTTGTTGGCGCCACAGGACCAATCGCATGCCCATACATGAGGGTTAGCGCATATAGCTCTGACACGGCCCCGCAGCACCCTGCCCCGTATCGCAACACGGAGGGGTCGATCGCAACCGACCAATGAACCGCATCTCATCATAGTTTGGTCGCAACCAAACAGTGGACCGCAGCCCAAGAGTATGTCATCTGACCGCAGCCAGGAAAATGAACAGCAGCTCATGTAGAACGTTTGATCGCAACCAAATGGTGGACCGCAGTCCTATATAATATTTATATACCTGACCGATCGCAACCGGCCTGGTTAACAGTCCGTATGGTTCTCAACCCATCCAACTGCCCGTATAACCAATTTGATCGCAACCAAATTGGGGTAACATACACACATTACACATAGCAAGTACATGCAGCTCACATTAGCACATTGGGAAGGGGGAAGAAATCGTATAATGAAACCTATGCGTGGTCATCCACATACTAAGAATAATCCTAAGGGGTTCATACTTCTCACACCTAGGCCAACAGGATACCGATTCACTAGCATGCAATATATATAAGACTTATTCAACCTACGAATGGTACCCGAACATCAAACTAGACATAGGCACGATGGACGGAGTCCGTTGGGACGCCACGGAGGTCGGGGGAACCTCAAACGGGGAAGCCAGAAACCCGAGGTAGGGTATTTTCCAGCAGGTAGCCGGTGGGTGAGGGTTTACCCGCCGGCTGCCCGCCGGTGGCGTGACTCCGGGCAGCGGGTGCCTGGCGGGCAGCTGCCCGCCCACCGGCTGCCCACTGCCAGCGTTGCCCAAATAAGCCGCGGGTAGGTGGCGGGTCCCCTACCCCCACTGACTCTTTTTCACCAAAAACGCCCCGGGAACCTTTGTGGAACCCGAAATCATGCTTAGACACTTTCAAACGCAATTGATAACACACGTAGACAATTAACGGATCAAAATCAATAAACATACGGCACAAATCCTATCATGCTTTTCTAAACATAATTAACACCCAAACGTGTGAATTCCCACCCAATACGCCAAGAATAATACCACACGAATTTCACAATACAACCTAGGGTTCTAATCACTTTTAAATTAACAAGAACACAATTCATCCTTTAATGTCAAGGTTCGGTAGGAATATCACGTAAACATCAAGAACATCATACAATTATCAAGAACATCATATAATCATCAAGAACACCATGTATTCATCAAGAACCTCTCAAGATCATCAAGATCGCCCATGGAATCACAATGCCAATTATCAAGATCAATATAACGAATCATCAATCACACATGAATATGGGGGAAATCCTAAGAGGGGAATCATAGCTATGAAAATAGGTTTTGTTGAGACATGGGTTACCTCTTAGCCTTATTTAATTCCTTGGCTATGAAGGGTCTTTCTTTAAGCTTCCTTCTTTCTTGATTTCTCCTAAGGGAGTTCTTGGAACTGTTTGGGTGGTGAGAGATTATTGTGGTGGGGGTTCTAGGTGTCCCTTATGTCCCCTATTTATATACCTAGAAGTCCTAATTAAGGTCTAATATTGTGGGCTTGCTAATTCTATTCATTTTAGGGCCTAGGTTAGGGGTGGGGGGGGGGGGGCACGGACTATGGTGGGCCTCTTCTAAATTATTTATTGTAATTCAATCCTATTTTTGGGTAATTGATTAAATGATTTAATTGGTTTTAGGGGTCGTAACACGAGCTGTTACAGTAGCCGGTGGGTGAAGGGTCACCCGCCGGCGATAAAATTTCCGGGCAGCGGGTGCCCGGCGGGCAGTCGCCTGCCCGCCGGCTGCCCGCTGCCGGCGACGTCCATTCTGGCCGCGAGTTGGTGGTGGGTACCCTACCCCCACCTACCCCCCCCCCCACTGACTCTTTTTCACAAATAACGCCCCGGGAACCCTTGTGGAACCCGAAACCATGCTTAGACACCTTTAAACGCAACTAATGACAATTCGTAAACAATTAACGAATCAAAAGCAAGAATCATACAGCACATATCCTATCATGCTTTCTAAACATAATTAACACCCAAACATGCGAATTCCCACCCAATATATCAAGAATGACCACATACGAGTTTCACGACGCATTCTAGGGCTCTAATCATATCCAAATTACTAAGAACGTAATTCATCTTTTAACATTAAGAAACAATACGATTTATCAAGAATATCACACAATTATTAGGAATCTAGGTTTATCAAGAATATCACACAACCATCAAGAATCTCTTTCCATCGTCAAGATTATCACGATTACCCAAGAAATTATAACATCAATTATCAAGATCACATCATCAATATCATAAACGAATCATCAATACACAAGGATGTAGAGGAATGCCTAGAGGGAGATCATAGCTAAGAAAATAAGTTTTGTTGAGACATGGGTTACCTCTTAGCCTTAATTAATTTCCTTGGCTATGAAGGGTCTTTCTCTAAGTCTTCCTTCTTTCTTGATTTCTCCTAGGGGAATTCTTGGAGCTCTTTGTGTGGTGAGAGATTATTGTGGTGTGGGTTCTAGGTGCCTCCTATGTCCCCTATTTATATATCTAAGAGTCCTAATTAGGGTCCAAATACTATGGGCTTGCTAACTCTATTCCTTTTAGGACTAGGGGTTGGGTTTAGAGGTGAGGGCCCACGGACTATGATGGGCCTCTTCCTAATTAATTACTGTAATTTAATTATTTCTTTTGGGTAATTGGTTAAATGATTAATTGGTTTTAGGGGTCGTAACACGGGGTGTTACACTACGAAACATCAAGAAGACGCTCAAATAGTTCCACAAAAAAACTACGGGAAGTTAAAAGATCAAATTCCGATCCAACTCCACTGTGTTCCCCGCGGGTGGACCCACGGGTAGTGCCCCACCCGTGGTCCCGCCCGCGGGAACACCATCCCACAGGCTATGTACCCGCGGGTAGGCCGGCGGGTGGTGCCCCGCCCGCCGTTCCGCCCTCGGGAACAACCCTGTTCCAAAACAAATCCCTTCGGGGATTTTCTTCTCCAAACACAATTTCAAGTCCAAAACACACCAAATCTCACCAAACACAACAAAATGACTTGAACCATGGAAAATGCCAAGAAATAGCACAAGGGAACCCTAAACACAAGCTCTAGATATGCAATATCACAAGATAAATGCATAAAACCCTCACATTTCATAGCAAAACACATGTAGAATCCAAGAAATCACATATATGTAAGCAAAATAGGTTTTGTAGAGCATGGGTTACCTCTTGAAGACCAAAAGACTTCTCTTTACACCACAACAAGCTCTCCACTAGGCTCACTTCTCAAACCCACTTCAAGATCAAACCAAAAGATCATAAAGATCCTATCTTTAAGAAAAGACAACTATGATGGAACCAAAAAGGCTAAACAAGCTTAGATCTTACCCTCCTAGATGCCCAAATAGGTGAAAGGTTGAATCTTGGAAGCAAAACTTGGAATCTTGACAAGGGTCTCAACTTGGCTTGGAGAATAAGCTACACTTCTATTCTAGAGAGAAGGTAGAGATATTTTCTAGGAATTGTAAGGAATGAAATGAAGAAGTCTTCTAGGTTAGGATACAATACTAACTCTTGGTGAAAAGACAAGGCTACCCTTACTAACCCTTAGAAAGTGTAATGAAAAAGGGAACTCCTCTCTAAGCACAAGGTACAACACAACTTAAAGATTGACTAGTCAAATACTAGTCCTTGAGTATTAAAAATCAGGATTTTAGGAATCAATTCCTCAAAAGAATTAGAATTAATTACTCAATTAATTCATGGATTGGAGTGTGGATTTTTGGGGTGTCACAAGCACAATGTTCCCAAGGAGCACAATGTTCTTAAGGAGCACGATGCGTACAAGCACAATGTCTGAAAAGAGCAAAATGTCTGAAAGGAGCACGATGTCTAACGAGCACAATGTCTGAAAGAAGCACAATGTTCAAAAGAAGCAGAGCACGATGTCTAAGGAGAACAATGTCTGAAAGAAGCACAATGTTCAAAAGAAGCACAATCTGAACAAGCACGATGTGTCCAAAGAAGCACAATGCGACCAAATCAGAAAAGCACAATGTTCAAGTCAAACAAGCAAGAAGTGCCTAAGTCAAAAGAGCACAATGTGGCAAAGAAGCAAGATGTTCAGAAAGTGAATAAATTCGAAGGAATTTATTTTGAATCAGCCCACATGCTACAAGAATCCAAAATTGCCTGAAGATATTGATCAGAACGGAAAAAATATTTATGAAGACATGAATATAAAAACTTATCCTAGAAATAAATTCTACCAGAGGAATTTATTTCAAAGATTCGTTAGATATTCAAATTGACAAAAAAAAAATAATATTTTAAGAAACAACTTGAAAATCAAGTTGAGATAAAATATTATTTTGTCAGGCAAGTTGACAATCAAATCAAAATTGAAGATCTACTGATGTCAACAATATCAGGCTATGAAGATTCAAATTTCAAATATCAAATTATCCCATTACAACGGATATATTTGGTTATCTATAAAAGGGCCATGAAGACTTGAAGAAAGCATAGAGGTGAATACAAAAAGAAGATAGACAAGAGATAGAAAACAAAGTGCAAAATTCGAAAAGTGCAAGTGCTCAAATACTCATTGGAGACTTAGTATGAATAGTCTCAAAACTAGTTGAAGAGAGATACAATTACCTTTGTATTTGTAATTGTAAAAAGAGTATAGCTGTGTGCAAAATATTCTTGTGAGTGTAGCTGTGTGCAAAACACTTGGTTGGCGTTGAGTATAGCTGTGTGCGAAATACTCGGAGTTGAGTGTAGCTGTGTGCGACACACTCGAAGTTGGGTGTAGCTGTGTGCAAGACATCCGGAAGAAGTGCTTGTGTAGCGCTTATTCACTATTATAACTGTGTGTGGAAAATAGTGAATTACTCCTAGAAGTGAATGGAGTAAAGTGGACTAGGAAGATTACGCCACTTTCGAACCACTATAAATTGCCTCTCTCATTTACATACCGCACTTACATAATTTGCTCTATCTATCTATCTTATCCGACTAACCCGTTTACTATTCACAGTTAATCTTAACCTTTCGGGTTTAGCGCGTTTTCACGTATGCATGTAACTCAAACTTTCCAGGCTTAAATATTGAATTATTCTAAGCAAGTTTGACGTATTGCATGTGACGCTCGACATACGGTCGACGTGATACGATATCTTATTTTATAGTCTTGAATACTATTGTTAAATATTGAGTGAACTATCTCCTTTAAATATTCAAGATATTCATGTCATTCTCACACCTCATCTGAGCTTATCATACGTGTGCATGTGATTCAAATTATTAATTGGGCATAACTCTTTACACTTATTTATTCCGCCGTGCAGTTCAAGTTTACTCTATTTACTTGTTACTTAGAGTTGAAGTTACCAAAGAGTTATTAATTGTGAAAAAGCTTGAAAGTCTATTCACCCCCCCCCCCCCCCCTCTAGACTTTCCCCACCGTATCAGGACCAACAAGATGCCACATGCATCTTTGAAGAATCAGCTTTTATCTGAATTGTTTAGAACCGTTAGATTAGATAGTGAAGATCACATCCGTTCATTGGTATGCTTGTCCTTTTTCCACACATACTACAATGTAGTAGAGTCAGTACCATTCAAAAAAATTCAAGTCACACTTTAGTAAGACGGGTGTCATACTTATATGCTCGAATGTAATATTGATCAGGAATAAAATATTTGTTACTTATAAGCGAAAATGTAATACTTTTACATTTTGATATAAAAGTATTATTATATTTTTCATCAAAAGTATTACATTTTCTCTAATAAGTTATGTTGACAACTATTTGTTACTTATAAGGGAAAATATAATACTTTTAAATCAAAACATAAAAGTATTACATTTTCCCATTTAAGTAATAAACACTTTATTCATAATTAGTATTACAATTTTGTGTATAAATATTACATTTTCATCTTAACCCGACTCATCATCTCACGAAGAGACGGTCTCATAAAAGTTTTTAGCTTTAATTTCTTGGACTCTGTCTCTGTTTTCTTGGATTCTAGATGGGAAAAATAATAGAAAGAAAATCGAGAGATAACACATAGCCTTTATTGATTGGAGATGTCCATTGCATGTCCGGTGGATTAATAACTTCCACAAAACTAGTCAATCCTTCCTCTTATTTTCTTGACCATTACTCAATTTTGTGATTTTTGTCCAATTCTTGATATTGACATCTTCAATTACTTTATATTATTCTTTTTCTTCCCCTGAGTTCATCAGCTTTATTGTTGTTTTTTTTTTTTTCTTTTTGGGTATTAAAAATAGTTTTTGATCAAGAGAAAAGAAATCTACAAAAATGAATTTTGTTAGTTAGTATAATATTTATCTGTTATTCATATTCTATTGATCTTTTGATTACTCCATAGACCATAAATTTTCATGGCTTATTGAATTTATTATGATACTAGTTTTTTACAAACATTGTGCGAATGAGATAATGCTCAATGTTTATTTTTAAATAACTACTTCAAAGTATATCAATACAAGATTATATAGAAGATGTTCATGTATATGTAATTGAATTTTGAATTTGTTTATTTAAATCGGTAGTTCAAAGTATATGAATGCAAGATAATATATGAGAGATTGATCATAATTTTCACAAAAATAAATGTTTGCAATTTTGTGAAAACGCTAGTCTAAACGCTTAGTCTAAAAATGATAGTCTAAATAAATACTACTTTTGGTTTGAATTTGTCTAAGTCTTTTTTAATTCTTTTTCTTGTTGCATTGTCATTGTCTTCATTTTCAGTACTTTTTTATTTTATTTTTATTTATTATTGGTAATGTGTCATGTGCAATTGGGTTACAGGTGATAGTATAGAGGGATAGATGTGTCATGCAATGAGATTATGGTGTACGAAGTTGTGGATTTGCCTCGTTTTGTTTGCGTACATGACTGGGATCTTAGTTGTACTATGAACTCTTGATCTTGCAAGCGTTTGTTGATATTTGACAGTGATAATTTTTTCCCTACATGTTTCATGTGTTGTGAGATGTGTGTGTACATTCTAATGTGAAAGTATGAACAAAATATTAATATTTATTACGGAGTATATTTGTAGAAGGTTAACCTTTTGTTCTAGTTTCATAACCTGTTTACTTGATAGTAACAACAATGACTTTGCAGGTAATCTGAATATTGATGCCGCAATATGTCCAGTTTAATCAACAGTTTCCACATCCATTTTCCACCTATTCATTTTGTACTACTTGATTTTTTGTGTGCATGTGTTTTTTTTTTTTATTGAATTGATATTAACTTTCGAGTTAAAATGTTTTCCATTTTGTGCATAAGTTTTTTTTTTTTAAATAGTGATTACATCCTATATACCTATAAACACAAAAAAGTAAATTTTGTATATATTCACAAAATTCCTTGTAAGTGTATGTATAATTAAATATGCAGGTACAAAATCTCTGTCTAGCCCTCTGATTCTTCACTGACGTTATCTACGGAAGTGCCTCCGGGAACCAAATAGCGTAGCCTCCGGGATTTAAGTGGCACGTGCTTCCGGGATCTAAGTGGCGTGGCTTTCGGGATTCAATTGGCGTGGCTTCCAACAACGAGCGTCAAGAATTTAGAAGTCATCAACCCTGCAATGGATTCAAATTGCCTGCAAAATCAACAAAAATGCCTTCAAATCTTCAAGCGTTCTTCAATGCCTTCAAGCTCTTCAAATGCTCTCAATTCCTCAAGCCTTCAAATTGTTCAATTCCTTCAAGCTCTAAGCCTTCAAGTTGTGTTTTGGAATGAAAATGAAGGCTCTATTTATAGTAGAAGCCTAACCAACATTCCTCAACAAACTCCCCCTTTTTAATTAATTAATTATTTATTTATTTAATTAGGAAAATGAACCTTACCCAAAATCAAGTCTAGGTTCATTACTGTATAATCAAATTCAAATTCAAATTAAATTATAATTATCCAATTCAAATATAATAAAATTGTATTATATTTAAATTATAATTATAATTTATAATTCAAATATGAGATGGGCTTGGACCAATTAATTAATTAATTCAATAGCCCAAATCAAATTTAATTGGACTCATCAAATTAAATTAATTTCTTGTACTGTTTATCAGCCCGGAGGCACTTCCAAAGTTTTCAACTATGTATATATTCACAAAATTCCTTGTACAGTGTATGTATAATTCAATATGCAGGTACAAAATCTCTGTCTAGTCCTCTGATTATTCACTGACGTTATCTATGGAAGTGCCTCCGGGATTCGAATAGCGTAGCCTCCGGGATTTAAGTGGCGCGTGCCTCCGGGATCTAAGTGGCGCGGCTTCCGGGATTCAATTGGCGTGGCTTCCAACAACGAGCGTCAATAATTTAGAAGTAATCAACCCTGCAATCGATTCAAATTGCCTGCAAAATCAAGAAAAAATGCCTTCAAATCTTCAAGCGTTCTTCAATGCCTTCAAGCTCTTCAAATGCTCTCAATTCCTCAAGCCTTCAAGTTGTTTAATTCCTTCAAGCTCTAAGCCTTCAAGTTGTGTTTTGGAATCGAAATGCAGGCTCTATTTATAGTAGAAGCCTAACCAACATTCCTCAACAAACTCCCCCTTTTTAATTAATTATTTATTTAGGAAAACGAACCTTACCCAAAATCAAGTCTAGGTTCATTATTGTATAATCAAATTCAAATTCAAATTCAAATTAAATTATAATTATCAAATTCAAATATAATAAAATTGTATTATATTTAAATTATAATTATAATTTATAATTCAAATATGAGATGGGCTTGGACCAATTAATTAATTAATTCAATGGCCCAAATCAAATTTAATTGGACTCATCAAATTAAATTAATTTCTATGATCCAATTAATTAAATTGGCCCAATCATCAATCTAAATATTGGCCCAATAACACTTTAATCGGCCCATTTGTCGGGTTCAAATTTTCCGTGTCTACAAATTGTGTGACACCCTGAAATCCAAATTCAATTAATAGATTAATTGAGTAATTAATCCTATTTCTATTGAGGAATTAATTCCTAAAATCCTGAAATTTAATACTTGAGGACTAGTATTTGACTAGTCAATCCCAAGTCAAAGTTGTACCTTGAGCTTTGAAGGGGGTTCCCTTGTTCCTTACATTTCCTAATGTTAGTAAGGGCATTCTTGACTTTACACATAGTGTTAGTATTGTAACCTAACCTAGTAGACATCTTCATTCTTTCCCTTACACTTTCTAAAAGTTTAGCTCTAGCTTCTCTCTAAAAAAAGGTGAGTAGCTTTTCCTCCAAGCTAAGTTGAGACCTTGCCAAGACTTCAAGAGTTGCTTCCAAGATTCAACCTTTCACCTATTTGGGCATCTATGAGGGTAAGATCTAAGTCCATCTTGTGTTTTTGGTTCCATCTTAGGTGTCTTTTCTTAAAGGTAGGATCTTTATGATCTTTTGGTTTGTTCTTGAAGTGGGTTTAGAAAGTGAGCCTTGTGAGGAGCTTATTGAGGTGTGAAGTGAAGTCTTTTAGTCTACAAGAGGTAACCCATGCTCTACAAAATCTATTTTGCTTACCTATATGTAATTTCTTGGATTCTACTTGTGTTTTGCTATGAAATGTGAGTGTTTATGCATTTGTCTTGTGAAAATGCATATCTAGAGCTTGTGTTTAGGGTTCTTTTGTGCCATTGCTTGGCATTTCCTATGATTCAAGTCAATTTGTTGTATTGGGTGAGATTTGGCATGTTTTGGACTTGAAATTGAGTTGGAGATGAAAAATCCGCGAAGTGTGTTTTGTGGTACAGGTTGTACCCGCGGGCGGAATGGCGGGTAGGAGGCCCACCCGCCGCCCACCCGCGATGTACACTTCTTAGGCGGCCTGTACCCGCGGGCGGAACCGCGGGTAGGGGCTTACCCGTGGGCCTACCCGCGGGTACATGATATGGTGATGGTGGGGATTTGTTCCCCGTGATTCTTTTGACTCGGTATTTGGTCTTTTGACTTCCCGATGTTCTTTTGTGGGACTATTTGAGTGTCTTCTTGATGTTTCGTATGTCTAGAACTATATGGTAGGTATCCATGTAGGACTTTGGTGTCTTGAATCATGCTAAGTGTTCAACATTGTGTTTCGTTGAACCGTGGTGAATCTTGTGTGTTCCTCGGAACTACCTTTGGTTTACCCGTTTCATAAGCATGCTAGTTTGGTGTCTAAATGCTAGCGTGTGTGTTGTTTGTACCTTCCGTTTGGCTAATGATAACTTGTGTTATTCATCGTTGTTGTTGTTGGGCTGTGACCCATTCCTTGATTGAGTATGTTTCATACCTTCGTTGTGATCCGTTGATTGATTCTGGTTGAGGTGTGATGCGTGCGTGGCTTTACCTGGATTGCACGATTAGTGGTATGGGACACTAGTCACCAAGGTATTGCAGCGGTCCTCGTGGTGGCCGTGACGTGATTATGTAGCTGTGGCCTTTGTGTAAGGTTCACGTGTTTATTACTGGGATAACATGTGTTATCCAGGGCATGTGTTGCCTTGTGTGTGTAGGGTACCTCGTGTACTATGAAATCGGTGGTTTTGTTGGAGGACTGTTGGAGGGGGAACGACGGTTCCCGGGGGAATAAGGTTGGACTTGGTGTACAGGGGTCCTGGAGGTAAAGGTTGGAACTAGATATAAGGTTGGGGGTAGCCATAAGGTTGGAACAGGGCATAAGGAAGGCATATCAACTCGTGATGTGTGATGTCACGAGGGCTTGTGTAGTCGTGGTTGTGTGTTCTCTTCTTGTGACGTGTGTAGTCACAAAGGCATGTGTTGCCATTTGTCGTGTCTTTATCCTTGAGTTGTTATTGTCATTTGTGGTCTTGGGATGTCTTCCCGTGTTATCTTTGAGAGTGATGAGTCTTGAGTTGGTGTTTACTCTTGGTTTTACACTTATATATATGTATTCCGTTTCGAAATGATTTCGTATATATATCCTATCTATGTATGATACTTAACAGGTATTGGTGGGTTACCAGCATTATTTGCTGACCGGGCGTCGTCCCATGTTTTTGTTGTGTTCTTTCAGGTGATGTCTAGACGAGCGCGATGTCTAGTGCCGATAGTATAGCTCCTTTCGTTTGTCTTACGGCCTGTGAGCCGATTTAGTCATAGACATGTGAGTTTTGGGATAGTTGTGAACCATGCAGATTTTGCCGTAGCCTTTATCGTTGTTGGTAAACGTGGCGTAACACCCCATGACTGAGATTTACATTTATCCAGTTATCTTTTAACCTTCCACTGTACTAGTGTTTAGTTGTGTTATCTGCATGTGTTAAGGCTTTTTATATAGCTTATTTTGGGGGGGTGTTCCAGTTGGTATCAGAGCCTAGGTTTGAGCCTAGGAAGGAGTTAAGTCTAGACTTACTAAGTGGCTAAGAATGGTTGAGACCTTAAGGTGACCTTAAGAATCTAAGTGTTAGGCTTAGGACTTTAGGACGCGCGGTGAGGTTGTGAGTTCTTTTATCGTTTTCTGTTGTGCTTCTTGTGCTTGTTTTCCCTTTAGCTTTGGTTCTCTTTAGTTAAGGCACCAGGTAAGGGTGCGGGCCCTAAGTTTCCTTCCGTTATCAAGCTGTTGCTGTAGAAGTCGAGGATGACACCATCGAGACGTCGTGCAAGGTCTTCAGAAGCAGTCACCAGCGAACAGTTAGCTCAAAGCCTTCATCAGCTGACGCAGATCACCCAGACACTAAGCAACGCCCTCCTCATCAACCACCCTCTTCAGAATGGAAGTCGGGACATAGTACGCCAAGTCGCAAGTCTCCGTCCTCCGATCTTCGCCGGTGAAAAAGATCCCGCTGTGCTGGACGAGTGGATCCGGATGTTTGACAAGATCTTCGAAGCAGTGGTTTGCCCGGAGGATCGCAAGGTGAAGTTGGCTACGTTCTACCTTCGGCAAGAAGCATACTCGTGGTGGATGCTTGAAAGGCCAGCTTGTAGACAAGATCCGGAGTTCAGTTGGGAAGACCTAAAGGTTAAGTTACGTGAGCAGTTCTATCCGGCTCAAGTCAAGGAGGCCCATCTTTGTGCAGCCGACCCCTACCGAGTTCAGCAAGTTCAAAAAGGAATCCAGGAGAACCGTAAGAAGAAGCTTGACGAAAGCGTTTCAGCTGTGGTTAGGAGTTTGACGGCTACTAGTGTTGGATCAACAAGAAGCCTGCAAAGAGATGGCTCTAAGAGAGGTAAGTATCCCCCGCCAATCCGGAAGATCAAGGCTAAGGGAAGGCACTCCGTTTGCAAGAAGTGTGGAAGTGACCACCCCGGCGTTGGCTGTCATGGGAAACCGATAGAGTGCTTTGCTTGTGGCAAGAAAGGTCACCGGTCCTTTGAGTGCAGAGCTAAGAGGAAGACTTCAACAGACTCAACAACAACCTTGGCAAAGCAAGACCCCCAGTCGTGAGGCAGATGCAAGGGGAAACTTTTGAAGTGAGCTCATATACCCTTTAGTTGCACCTTCCTTCGTCTTTGTGCCTTTCCTGCGTGTTAGCTCTGGGCATTAGCTTGTTTGAGTGTTGCCTTGAGCCTCGTAAAACTCTTATTTCCTTTAGACAAACCCAATCACCCTTTTTGCCAAGTGATCCTTTTCTTCCGAACCTTGTCCTTGTTTTCTTTCCGACCCATCTTGTGCAAGGCGGCAGTGTCATCAGCTTATGAAGAAATCTGGCAAGGTCTAAGAGTTTAGCTGCGTCTGAGTCAAGGTAGAGAGCCTTCAGTTCGACAAGTGTAGTGACTAGCGTCAAGCCGAAGTTTCGCCAGAAGTCGTGAACCCTTTTACCTCTTGAAACTGATCTTCATCCCTTGTCTCTTCCCGAGAAATCTTTCCTATCTCTTCAAGCGTCGTTCTCGTTCCCTTCTTAATTTGATTCTATACAAGATGACAACCTCGTTTTCCTAAGATGTAATCTTGAAAATCTTGATTCCCTTCTTAACCTACGCTATTCTTGAGTCTAAATCTAGTACCCTTCATTAGGAAGTCCTTTCAATTCTTTCACACCTCGTTCTTGTTCGTCTCTTGATTTGACATCGTTCAAGGTTACGACCTCATCTTTCCTAAGTTGTGACTTTGAAAATCTTGATTCCCTTCCTAAGTATCGCTATCCTTGAGCTCAATCGGATACCCTCCGTGGGGAAATCCTTCTCAACTCCCCAAAACCCCATTTTGATTCCTTACTTCTTAAGTTGTAGTCCTGTTTACCTTTCTTCTCTTCTTAATCAACATGGTCTTCGAATTGTTGAACCTAAACTCTCACCTTGATCTTCCCCTTTGAATCGAACCGCGTTCTTGTTTTCCCCGTTTCTAACGATTCTGTGCAAGGTGGCAACCTTATTTCCTAAGTTGCAACTTTGATGACTTTGATCTTACTCCTAAGTAACGTGGTCCTTGAGTTTCTGAACCCAAACCTTTCACTCTAATCCTTACCGTTGAACCGCATCTCTTCTTGTGAGCCTTCTTTCCCCTGAGTTACATTTCTCCTTTGTTGTCGTTCCTGTTTTGAATCTTTCATCCGGACCGGAGTTTTGAAGTTTCAAGCGTGTCTTTGTAGAGAGTTGGAAGTGGTGTGCTAATGCAAGTGTTAAGTTGGTAGCCTACATCAAGTTAGCCCAAAAGCCGGAGAGAAGGACGTTTAACCCGTGTTTTGGATCTAGCAGTTGTAGTCTTGTCAGAAGTGACGGATCAAGTTCAAGCAGATACCGAGCTCAAGTTAAGTAGTGGGAGTACCTTGTTTCCTTTGGGTTGAAGAAGGCAGCAGAGATCAGTTGAAGATGCAACCCTGGTTTTGTGATCCCGAGTGATCTAGTTTAGAGTTCTTCTGGTGTCAGTTTCTGTTTGTGGCTTGTTCATAGCTGAGCCGTCTCGTTTTGAGTAGATCATTGGCTAGTTTTGAGCAAGAGTTAGGTTCGGTGTGAAGCAAGCTTTCCTTTCCGGTAAATCTTTTATCTGCCACCTTGTCTTTCTTTCTTGTCTTACCTTTGTGAACCCTCAACATATCTCTAAGTCTTGTCTCTCGTTTTGTTAACCGATAGTTTTGGTGTTGAACTTCGTTGTGACCAAGCCTATCAATATTAATACCTTGCTTTGAACCCTTGTTTTCTCTAACTTTGGTTAGTGGCAAACACCTTTGTTGCTTAAAACCTCGTTTGCAACCCATCTCTTAAGCTTTGTCATCCGTTTCGCAAGCCGACCATTTTTGTTGTGGAACCTTGTTGCATCCCTTGCTTGTTTTGTTAGTAGGTTCGTTGGTAGTTGTTTCCTCAGTTGTGCGTTTAGTCGTTCTCTCTTGTTTGTCGTTGTTGTTAGCTTGTGGTTTGAGTAGTTGGTTTAGTTGCTTCGCTTTTATGAAGACGCCGTCCGTCGCAGTTAACCAAAGGTTGGATCAGCTTGAGACCAGTTTTATCCGAGGGGAGCACTGATGAGTCGGAGAGCGAGTCGTTCTAGTTCGGTGTTGTGGTATCCTTGTTCGCCTTTTTCTTAGTAGTTGTATCTCCTTAGCCGTTGTTGCCGTTGTTGGTTGTTTGTTGTTTGCTTTTGTGCTTGTTTTGCTTGTTGCCTTGTTGCTTAGTTAGCATAGTAGTAGCAGCTGGTGCTTTGTGTTGGTTGTCTAGTTCTTAGTGGTTGGCTAGAAGTAGGTGTTTGTGTTGAGGCTAGAGTTCTTGATGCTCAATCTATCCGTTTGTTAAACTCTTGCCAATCCTTGAATTGAAATACCTTCTTTCTTGCTTTGGAATACTTCTTTGCCTTGGAATCTTTTGGAGTCTTTGACCAAAAGAGTTTGTTCTTGAACCTCTTGTCACAATGTTGTTTCTTCTCACCGTTTTGCCTTAAATTCGTCGTACCCAAGCTTCGGGGACGAAGCTTCTTTGAAGGGGGAGAGGATGTGACACCCCGAAATCCAAATGCAATTAATAGATTAATTGAGTAATTAATCCTATTTCTATTGAGGAATTAATTCCTAAAATCCTGAAATTTAATACTTGAGGACTAGTATTTGACTAGTCAATCCCAAGTCAAAGTTGTACCTATACCTTGCTTTGAACCCTTGTTTTCTCTAACTTTGGTTAGTGGCAAACACCTTTGTTGCTTAAAACCTCGTTTGCAACCCATCTCTTAAGCTTTGTCATCCGTTTCGCAAGCCGACCATTTTTGTTGTGGAACCTTGTTGCATCCCTTGCTTGTTTTGTTAGTAGGTTCGTTGGTAGTTGTTTCCTCAGTTGTGCGTTTAGTCGTTCTCTCTTGTTTGTCGTTGTTGTTAGCTTGTGGTTTGAGTAGTTGGTTTAGTTGCTTCGCTTTTATGAAGACGCCGTCCGTCGCAGTTAACCAAAGGTTGGATCAGCTTGAGACCAGTTTTATCCGAGGGGAGCACTGATGAGTCGGAGAGCGAGTCGTTCTAGTTCGGTGTTGTGGTATCCTTGTTCGCCTTTTTCTTAGTAGTTGTATCTCCTTAGCCGTTGTTGCCGTTGTTGGTTGTTTGTTGTTTGCTTTTGTGCTTGTTTTGCTTGTTGCCTTGTTGCTTAGTTAGCATAGTAGTAGCAGCTGGTGCTTTGTGTTGGTTGTCTAGTTCTTAGTGGTTGGCTAGAAGTAGGTGTTTGTGTTGAGGCTAGAGTTCTTGATGCTCAATCTATCCGTTTGTTAAACTCTTGCCAATCCTTGAATTGAAATACCTTCTTTCTTGCTTTGGAATACTTCTTTGCCTTGGAATCTTTTGGAGTCTTTGACCAAAAGAGTTTGTTCTTGAACCTCTTGTCACAATGTTGTTTCTTCTCACCGTTTTGCCTTAAATTCGTCGTACCCAAGCTTCGGGGACGAAGCTTCTTTGAAGGGGGAGAGGATGTGACACCCCGAAATCCAAATGCAATTAATAGATTAATTGAGTAATTAATCCTATTTCTATTGAGGAATTAATTCCTAAAATCCTGAAATTTAATACTTGAGGACTAGTATTTGACTAGTCAATCCCAAGTCAAAGTTGTACCTATACCTTGCTTTGAACCCTTGTTTTCTCTAACTTTGGTTAGTGGCAAACACCTTTGTTGCTTAAAACCTCGTTTGCAACCCATCTCTTAAGCTTTGTCATCCGTTTCGCAAGCCGACCATTTTTGTTGTGGAACCTTGTTGCATCCCTTGCTTGTTTTGTTAGTAGGTTCGTTGGTAGTTGTTTCCTCAGTTGTGCGTTTAGTCGTTCTCTCTTGTTTGTCGTTGTTGTTAGCTTGTGGTTTGAGTAGTTGGTTTAGTTGCTTCGCTTTTATGAAGACGCCGTCCGTCGCAGTTAACCAAAGGTTGGATCAGCTTGAGACCAGTTCTATCCGAGGGGAGCACTGATGAGTCGGAGAGCGAGTCGTTCTAGTTCGGTGTTGTGGTATCCTTGTTCGCCTTTTTCTTAGTAGTTGTATCTCCTTAGCCGTTGTTGCCGTTGTTGGTTGTTTGTTGTTTGCTTTTGTGCTTGTTTTGCTTGTTGCCTTGTTGCTTAGTTAGCATAGTAGTAGCAGCTGGTGCTTTGTGTTGGTTGTCTAGTTCTTAGTGGTTGGCTAGAAGTAGGTGTTTGTGTTGACGCTAGAGTTCTTGATACTCAATCTATCCGTTTGTTAAACTCTTGCCAATCCTTGAATTGAAATACCTTCTTTCTTGCTTTGGAATACTTCTTTGCCTTGGAATCTTTTGGAGTCTTTGACCAAAAGAGTTTGTTCTTGAACCTCTTGTCACAATGTTGTTTCTTCTCACCGTTTTGCCTTAAATTCGTCGTACCCAAGCTTCGGGGACGAAGCTTCTTTGAAGGGGGAGAGGATGTGACACCCCGAAATCCAAATGCAATTAATAGATTAATTGAGTAAATAATCCTATTTCTATTGAGGAATTAATTCCTAAAATCCTGAAATTTAATACTTGAGGACTAGTATTTGACTAGTCAATCCCAAGTCAAAGTTGTACCTATACCTTGCTTTGAACCCTTGTTTTCTCTAACTTTGGTTAGTGGCAAACACCTTTGTTGCTTAAAACCTCGTTTGCAACCCATCTCTTAAGCTTTGTCATCCGTTTCGCAAGCCGACCATTTTTGTTGTGGAACCTTGTTGCATCCCTTGCTTGTTTTGTTAGTAGGTTCGTTGGTAGTTGTTTCCTCAGTTGTGCGTTTAGTCGTTCTCTCTTGTTTGTCGTTGTTGTTAGCTTGTGGTTTGAGTAGTTAGTTTAGTTGCTTCGCTTTTATGAAGACGCCGTCCGTCGCAGTTAACCAAAGGTTGGATCAGCTTGAGACCAGTTCTATCCGAGGGGAGCACTGATGAGTCGGAGAGCGAGTCGTTCTAGTTCGGTGTTGTGGTATCCTTGTTCGCCTTTTTCTTAGTAGTTGTATCTCCTTAGCCGTTGTTGCCGTTGTTGGTTGTTTGTTGTTTGCTTTTGTGCTTGTTTTGCTTGTTGCCTTGTTGCTTAGTTAGCATAGTAGTAGCAGCTGGTGCTTTGTGTTGGTTGTCTAGTTCTTAGTGGTTGGCTAGAAGTAGGTGTTTGTGTTGAGGCTAGAGTTCTTGATCCTCAATCTATCCGTTTGTTAAACTCTTGCCAATCCTTGAATTGAAATACCTTCTTTCTAGCTTTGGAATACTTCTTTGCCTTGGAATCTTTTGGA
The DNA here is from genome assembly GCF_001879475.1 of Ipomoea nil. Taxonomy (NCBI): domain Eukaryota; kingdom Viridiplantae; phylum Streptophyta; class Magnoliopsida; order Solanales; family Convolvulaceae; genus Ipomoea; species Ipomoea nil. The sequence goes on from NW_017619742.1 coordinate 5,615,503, forward strand.
GTCTTTGACCAAAAGAGTTTGTTCTTGAACCTCTTGTCACAATGTTGTTTCTTCTCACCGTTTTGCCTTAAATTCGTCGTACCCAAGCTTCGGGGACGAAGCTTCTTTGAAGGGGGAGAGGATGTGACACCCCGAAATCCAAATGCAATTAATAGATTAATTGAGTAATTAATCCTATTTCTATTGAGGAATTAATTCCTAAAATCCTGAAATTTAATACTTGAGGACTAGTATTTGACTAGTCAATCCCAAGTCAAAGTTGTACCTATACCTTGCTTTGAACCCTTGTTTTCTCTAACTTTGGTTAGTGGCAAACACCTTTGTTGCTTAAAACCTCGTTTGCAACCCATCTCTTAAGCTTTGTCATCCGTTTCGCAAGCCGACCATTTTTGTTGCGGAACCTTGTTGCATCCCTTGCTTGTTTTGTTAGTAGGTTCGTTGGTAGTTGTTTCCTCAGTTGTGCGTTTAGTCGTTCTCTCTTGTTTGTCGTTGTTGTTAGCTTGTGGTTTGAGTAGTTGGTTTAGTTGCTTCGCTTTTATGAAGACGCCGTCCGTCGCAGTTAACCAAAGGTTGGATCAGCTTGAGACCAGTTCTATCCGAGGGGAGCACTGATGAGTCGGAGTGCGAGTCGTTCTAGTTCGTTGTTGTGGTATCCTTGTTCGCCTTTTTCTTAGTAGTTGTATCTCCTTAGCCGTTGTTGCCGTTGTTGGTTGTTTGTTGTTTGCTTTTGTGCTTGTTTTGCTTGTTGCCTTGTTGCTTAGTTAGCACAGTAGTAGCAGCTGGTGCTTTGTGTTGGTTGTCTAGTTCTTAGTGGTTGGCTAGAAGTAGGTGTTTGTGTTGAGGCTAGAGTTCTTGATGCTCAATCTATCCGTTTGTTAAACTCTTGCCAATCCTTGAATTGAAATACCTTCTTTCTTGCTTTGGAATACTTCTTTGCCTTGGAATCTTTTGGAGTCTTTGACCAAAAGAGTTTGTTCTTGAACCTCTTGTCACAATGTTGTTTCTTCTCACCGTTTTGCCTTAAATTCGTCGTACCCAAGCTTCGGGGACGAAGCTTCTTTGAAGGGGGAGAGGATGTGACACCCCGAAATCCAAATGCAATTAATAGATTAATTGAGTAATTAATCCTATTTCTATTGAGGAATTAATTCCTAAAATCCTGAAATTTAATACTTGAGGACTAGTATTTGACTAGTCAATCCCAAGTCAAAGTTGTACCTATACCTTGCTTTGAACCCTTGTTTTCTCTAACTTTGGTTAGTGGCAAACACCTTTGTTGCTTAAAACCTCGTTTGCAACCCATCTCTTAAGCTTTGTCATCCGTTTCGCAAGCCGACCATTTTTGTTGTGGAACCTTGTTGCATCCCTTGCTTGTTTTGTTAGTAGGTTCGTTGGTAGTTGTTTCCTCAGTTGTGCGTTTTGTCGTTCTCTCTTGTTTGTCGTTGTTGTTAGCTTGTGGTTTGAGTAGTTAGTTTAGTTGCTTCGCTTTTATGAAGACGCCGTCCGTCGCAGTTAACCAAAGGTTGGATCAGCTTGAGACCAGTTCTATCCGAGGGGAGCACTGATGAGTCGGAGAGCGAGTCGTTCTAGTTCGGTGTTGTGGTATCCTTGTTCGCCTTTTTCTTAGTAGTTGTATCTCCTTAGCCGTTGTTGCCGTTGTTGGTTGTTTGTTGTTTGCTTTTGTGCTTGTTTTGCTTGTTGCCTTGTTGCTTAGTTAGCATAGTAGTAGCAGCTGGTGCTTTGTGTTGGTTGTCTAGTTCTTAGTGGTTGGCTAGAAGTAGGTGTTTGTGTTGAGGCTAGAGTTCTTGATGCTCAATCTATCCGTTTGTTAAACTCTTGCCAATCCTTGAATTGAAATACCTTCTTTCTTGCTTTGGAATACTTCTTTGCCTTGGAATCTTTTGGAGTCTTTGACCAAAAGAGTTTGTTCTTTAACCTCTTGTCACAATGTTGTTTCTTCTCACCGTTTTGCCTTAAATTCGTCGTACCCAAGCTTCGGGGACGAAGCTTCTTTGAAGGGGGAGAGGATGTGACACCCCGAAATCCAAATGCAATTAATAGATTAATTGAGTAATTAATCCTATTTCTATTGAGGAATTAATTCCTAAAATCCTGAAATTTAATACTTGAGGACTAGTATTTGACTAGTCAATCCCAAGTCAAAGTTGTACCTATACCTTGCTTTGAACCCTTGTTTTCTCTAACTTTGGTTAGTGGCAAACACCTTTGTTGCTTAAAACCTCGTTTGCAACCCATCTCTTAAGCTTTGTCATCCGTTTCGCAAGCCGACCATTTTTGTTGTGGAACCTTGTTGCATCCCTTGCTTGTTTTGTTAGTAGGTTCGTTGGTAGTTGTTTCCTCAGTTGTGCGTTTAGTCGTTCTCTCTTGTTTGTCGTTGTTGTTAGCTTGTGGTTTGAGTAGTTGGTTTAGTTGCTTCGCTTTTATGAAGACGCCGTCCGTCGCAGTTAACCAAAGGTTGGATCAGCTTGAGACCAGTTCTATCCGAGGGGAGCACTGATGAGTCGGAGAGCGAGTCGTTCTAGTTCGTTATTGTGGTATCCTTGTTCGCCTTTTTCTTAGTAGTTGTATCTCCTTAGCCGTTGTTGCCGTTGTTGGTTGTTTGTTGTTTGCTTTTGTGCTTGTTTTGCTTGTTGCCTTGTTGCTTAGTTAGCATAGTAGTAGCAGCTGTTGCTTTGTGTTGGTTGTCTAGTTCTTAGTGGTTGGCTAGAAGTAGGTGTTTGTGTTGAGGCTAGAGTTCTTGATGCTCAATCTATCCGTTTGTTAAACTCTTGCCAATCCTTGAATTGAAATACCTTCTTTCTTGCTTTGGAATACTTCTTTGCCTTGGAATCTTTTGGAGTCTTTGACCAAAAGAGTTTGTTCTTGAACCTCTTGTCACAATGTTGTTTCTTCTCACCGTTTTGCCTTAAATTCGTCGTACCCAAGCTTCGGGGACGAAGCTTCTTTAAAGGGGGAGAGGATGTGACACCCCGAAATCCAAATGCAATTAATAGATTAATTGAGTAATTAATCCTATTTCTATTGAGGAATTAATTCCTAAAATCCTGAAATTTAATACTTGAGGACTAGTATTTGACTAGTCAATCCCAAGTCAAAGTTGTACCTATACCTTGCTTTGAACCCTTGTTTTCTCTAACTTTGGTTAGTGGCAAACACCTTTGTTGCTTAAAACCTCGTTTGCAACCCATCTCTTAAGCTTTGTCATCCGTTTCGCAAGCCGACCATTTTTGTTGTGGAACCTTGTTGCATCCCTTGCTTGTTTTGTTAGTAGGTTCGTTGGTAGTTGTTTCCTCAGTTGTGCGTTTAGTCGTTCTCTCTTGTTTGTCGTTGTTGTTAGCTTGTGGTTTGAGTAGTTGGTTTAGTTGCTTCGCTTTTATGAAGACGCCGTCCGTCGCAGTTAACCAAAGGTTGGATCAGCTTGAGACCAGTTCTATCCGAGGGGAGCACTGATGAGTCGGAGAGCGAGTCGTTCTAGTTCGTTATTGTGGTATCCTTGTTCGCCTTTTTCTTAGTAGTTGTATCTCCTTAGCCGTTGTTGCCGTTGTTGGTTGTTTGTTGTTTGCTTTTGTGCTTGTTTTGCTTGTTGCCTTGTTGCTTAGTTAGCATAGTAGTAGCAGCTGGTTGCTTTGTGTTGGTTGTCTAGTTCTTAGTGGTTGGCTAGAAGTAGGTGTTTGTGTTGAGGCTAGAGTTCTTGATGCTCAATCTATCCGTTTGTTAAACTCTTGCCAATCCTTGAATTGAAATACCTTCTTTCTTGCTTTGGAATACTTCTTTGCCTTGGAATCTTTTGGAGTCTTTGACCAAAAGAGTTTGTTCTTGAACCTCTTGTCACAATGTTGTTTCTTCTCACCGTTTTGCCTTAAATTCGTCGTACCCAAGCTTCGGGGACGAAGCTTCTTTAAAGGGGGAGAGGATGTGACACCCCGAAATCCAAATGCAATTAATAGATTAATTGAGTAATTAATCCTATTTCTATTGAGGAATTAATTCCTAAAATCCTGAAATTTAATACTTGAGGACTAGTATTTGACTAGTCAATCCCAAGTCAAAGTTGTACCTATACCTTGCTTTGAACCCTTGTTTTCTCTAACTTTGGTTAGTGGCAAACACCTTTGTTGCTTAAAACCTCGTTTGCAACCCATCTCTTAAGCTTTGTCTTCCGTTTCGCAAGCCGACCATTTTTGTTGTGGAACCTTGTTGCATCCCTTGCTTGTTTTGTTAGTAGGTTCGTTGGTAGTTGTTTCCTCAGTTGTGCGTTTAGTCGTTCTCTCTTGTTTGTCGTTGTTGTTAGCTTGTGGTTTGAGTAGTTGGTTTAGTTGCTTCGCTTTTATGAAGACGCCGTCCGTCGCAGTTAACCAAAGGTTGGATCAGCTTGAGACCAGTTCTATCCGAGGGGAGCACTGATGAGTCGGAGAGCGAGTCGTTCTAGTTCGTTGTTGTGGTATCCTTGTTCGCCTTTTTCTTAGTAGTTGTATCTCCTTAGCCGTTGTTGCCGTTGTTGGTTGTTTGTTGTTTGCTTTTGTGCTTGTTTTGCTTGTTGCCTTGTTGCTTAGTTAGCATAGTAGTAGCAGCTGGTGCTTTGTGTTGGTTGTCTAGTTCTTAGTGGTTGGCTAGAAGTAGGTGTTTGTGTTGAGGCTAGAGTTCTTGATGCTCAATCTATCCGTTTGTTAAACTCTTGCCAATCCTTGAATTGAAATACCTTCTTTCTTGCTTTGGAATACTTCTTTGCCTTGGAATCTTTTGGAGTCTTTGACCAAAAGAGTTTGTTCTTGAACCTCTTGTCACAATGTTGTTTCTTCTCACCGTTTTGCCTTAAATTCGTCGTACCCAAGCTTCGGGGACGAAGCTTCTTTGAAGGGGGAGAGGATGTGACACCCCGAAATCCAAATGCAATTAATAGATTAATTGAGTAATTAATCCTATTTCTATTGAGGAATTAATTCCTAAAATCCTGAAATTTAATACTTGAGGACTAGTATTTGACTAGTCAATCCCAAGTCAAAGTTGTACCTATACCTTGCTTTGAACCCTTGTTTTCTCTAACTTTGGTTAGTGGCAAACACCTTTGTTGCTTAAAACCTCGTTTGCAACCCATCTCTTAAGCTTTGACTTCCGTTTTGCAAGCCGACCATTTTTGTTGTGGAACCTTGTTGCATCCCTTGCTTGTTTTGTTAGTAGGTTCGTTGGTAGTTGTTTCCTCAGTTGTGCGTTTAGTCGTTCTCTCTTGTTTGTCGTTGTTGTTAGCTTGTGGTTTGAGTAGTTGGTTTAGTTGCTTCGCTTTTATGAAGACGCCGTCCGTCGCAGTTAACCAAAGGTTGGATCAGCTTGAGACCAGTTCTATCCGAGGGGAGCACTGATGAGTCGGAGAGCGAGTCGTTCTAGTTCGTTGTTGTGGTATCCTTGTTCGCCTTTTTCTTAGTAGTTGTATCTCCTTAGACGTTGTTGCCGTTGTTGGTTGTTTGTTGTTTGCTTTTGTGCTTGTTTTGCTTGTTGCCTTGTTGCTTAGTTAGCATAGTAGTAGCAGCTGGTGCTTTGTGTTGGTTGTCTAGTTCTTAGTGGTTGGCTAGAAGTAGGTGTTTGTGTTGAGGCTAGAGTTCTTGATGCTCAATCTATCCGTTTGTTAAACTCTTGCCAATCCTTGAATTGAAATACCTTCTTTCTTGCTTTGGAATACTTCTTTGCCTTGGAATCTTTTGGAGTCTTTGACCAAAAGAGTTTGTTCTTGAACCTCTTGTCACAATGTTGTTTCTTCTCACCGTTTTGCCTTAAATTCGTCGTACCCAAGCTTCGGGGACGAAGCTTCTTTGAAGGGGGAGAGGATGTGACACCCCGAAATCCAAATGCAATTAATAGATTAATTGAGTAATTAATCCTATTTCTATTGAGGAATTAATTCCTAAAATCCTGAAATTTAATACTTGAGGACTAGTATTTGACTAGTCAATCCCAAGTCAAAGTTGTACCTATACCTTGCTTTGAACCCTTGTTTTCTCTAACTTTGGTTAGTGGCAAACACCTTTGTTGCTTAAAACCTCGTTTGCAACCCATCTCTTAAGCTTTGTCATCCGTTTCGCAAGCCGACCATTTTTGTTGTGGAACCTTGTTGCATCCCTTGCTTGTTTTGTTAGTAGGTTCGTTGGTAGTTGTTTCCTCAGTTGTGCGTTTAGTCGTTCTCTCTTGTTTGTCGTTGTTGTTAGCTTGTGGTTTGAGTAGTTGGTTTAGTTGCTTCGCTTTTATGAAGACGCCGTCCGTCGCAGTTAACCAAAGGTTGGATCAGCTTGAGACCAGTTCTATCCGAGGGGAGCACTGATGAGTCGGAGAGCGAGTCGTTCTAGTTCGTTGTTGTGGTATCCTTGTTCGCCTTTTTCTTAGTATTTGTATCTCCTTAGCCGTTGTTGCCGTTGTTGGTTGTTTGTTGTTTGCTTTTGTGCTTGTTTTGCTTGTTGCCTTGTTGCTTAGTTAGCATAGTAGTAGCAGCTGGTGCTTTGTGTTGGTTGTCTAGTTCTTAGTGGTTGGCTAGAACTAGGTGTTTGTGTTGAGGCTAGAGTTCTTGATGCTCAATCTATCCGTTTGTTAAACTCTTGCCAATCCTTGAATTGAAATACCTTCTTTCTTGCTTTGGAATACTTCTTTGCCTTGGAATCTTTTGGAGTCTTTGACCAAAAGAGTTTGTTCTTGAACCTCTTGTCACAATGTTGTTTCTTCTCACCGTTTTGCCTTAAATTCGTCGTACCCAAGCTTCGGGGACGAAGCTTCTTTGATGGGGGAGAGGATGTGACACCCCGAAATCCAAATGCAATTAATAGATTAATTGAGTAATTAATCCTATTTCTATTGAGGAATAAATTCCTAAAATCCTGAAATTTAATACTTGAGGACTAGTATTTGACTAGTCAATCCCAAGTCAAAGTTGTACCTATACCTTGCTTTGAACCCTTGTTTTCTCTAACTTTGGTTAGTGGCAAACACCTTTGTTGCTTAAAACCTCGTTTGCAACCCATCTCTTAAGCTTTGTCATCCGTTTCGCAAGCCGACCATTTTTGTTGTGGAACCTTGTTGCATCCCTTGCTTGTTTTGTTAGTAGGTTCGTTGGTAGTTGTTTCCTCAGTTGTGCGTTTAGTCGTTCTCTCTTGTTTGTCGTTGTTGTTAGCTTGTGGTTTGAGTAGTTGGTTTAGTTGCTTCGCTTTTATGAAGACGCCGTCCGTCGCAGTTAACCAAAGGTTGGATCAGCTTGAGACCAGTTCTATCCGAGGGGAGCACTGATGAGTCGGAGAGCGAGTCGTTCTAGTTCGTTGTTGTGGTATCCTTGTTCGCCTTTTTCTTAGTAGTTGTATCTCCTTAGCCGTTGTTGCCGTTGTTGGTTGTTTGTTGTTTGCTTTTGTGCTTGTTTTGCTTGTTGCCTTGTTGCTTAGTTAGCATAGTAGTAGCAGCTGGTGCTTTGTGTTGGTTGTCTAGTTCTTAGTGGTTGGCTAGAACTAGGTGTTTGTGTTGAGGCTAGAGTTCTTGATGCTCAATCTATCCGTTTGTTAAACTCTTGCCAATCCTTGAATTGAAATACCTTCTTTCTTGCTTTGGAATACTTCTTTGCCTTGGAATCTTTTGGAGTCTTTGACCAAAAGAGTTTGTTCTTGAACCTCTTGTCACAATGTTGTTTCTTCTCACCGTTTTGCCTTAAATTCGTCGTACCCAAGCTTCGGGGACGAAGCTTCTTTGATGGGGGAGAGGATGTGACACCCCGAAATCCAAATGCAATTAATAGATTAATTGAGTAATTAATCCTATTTCTATTGAGGAATTAATTCCTAAAATCCTGAAATTTAATACTTGAGGACTAGTATTTGACTAGTCAATCCCAAGTCAAAGTTGTACCTATACCTTGCTTTGAACCCTTGTTTTCTCTAACTTTGGTTAGTGGCAAACACCTTTGTTGCTTAAAACCTCGTTTGCAACCCATCTCTTAAGCTTTGTCATCCGTTTCGCAAGCCGACCATTTTTGTTGTGGAACCTTGTTGCATCCCTTGCTTGTTTTGTTAGTAGGTTCGTTGGTAGTTGTTTCCTCAGTTGTGCGTTTAGTCGTTCTCTCTTGTTTGTCGTTGTTGTTAGCTTGTGGTTTGAGTAGTTGGTTTAGTTGCTTCGCTTTTATGAAGACGCCGTCCGTCGCAGTTAACCAAAGGTTGGATCAGCTTGAGACCAGTTCTATCCGAGGGGAGCACTGATGAGTCGGAGAGCGAGTCGTTCTAGTTCGGTGTTGTGGTATCCTTGTTCGCCTTTTTCTTAGTAATTGTATCTCCTTAGCCGTTGTTGCCGTTGTTAGTTGTTTGTTGTTTGCTTTTGTGCTTGTTTTGCTTGTTGCCTTGTTGCTTAGTTAGCATAGTAGTAGCAGCTGGTGCTTTGTGTTGGTTGTCTAGTTCTTAGTGGTTGGCTAGAAGTAGGTGTTTGTGTTGAGGCTAGAGTTCTTGATGCTCAATCTATCCGTGTGTTAAACTCTTGCCAATCCTTGAATTGAAATACCTTCTTTCTTGCTTTGGAATACTTCTTTGCCTTGGAATCTTTTGGAGTCTTTGACCAAAAGAGTTTGTTCTTGAACCTCTTGTCACAATGTTGTTTCTTCTCACCGTTTTGCCTTAAATTCGTCGTACCCAAGCTTCGGGGACGAAGCTTCTTTGAAGGGGGAGAGGATGTGACACCCCGAAATCCAAATGCAATTAATAGATTAATTGAGTAATTAATCCTATTTCTATTGAGGAATTAATTCCTAAAATCCTGAAATTTAATACTTGAGGACTAGTATTTGACTAGTCAATCCCAAGTCAAAGTTGTACCTATACCTTGCTTTGAACCCTTGTTTTTTCTAACTTTGGTTAGTGGCAAACACCTTTGTTGCTTAAAACCTCGTTTGCAACCCATCTCTTAAGCTTTGTCATCCGTTTCGCAAGCCGACCATTTTTGTTGTGGAACCTTGTTGCATCCCTTGCTTGTTTTGTTAGTAGGTTCGTTGGTAGTTGCTTCCTCAGTTGTGCGTTTAGTCGTTCTCTCTTGTTTGTCGTTGTTGTTAGATTGTGGTTTGAGTAGTTGGTTTAGTTGCTTCGCTTTTATGAAGACGTCGTCCGTCGCAGTTAACCAAAGGTTGGATCAGCTTGAGACCAGTTCTATCCGAGGGGAGCACTGATGAGTCGGAGAGCGAGTCATTCTAGTTCGGTGTTGTGGTATCCTTGTTCGCCTTTTTCTTAGTAGTTGTATCTCCTTAGCCGTTGTTGCCGTTGTTGGTTGTTTGTTGTTTGCTTTTGTGCTTGTTTTGCTTGTTGCCTTGTTGCTTAGTTAGCATAGTAGTAGCAGCTGGTGCTTTGTGTTGGTTGTCTAGTTCTTAGTGGTTGGCTAGAAGTAGGTGTTTGTGTTGAGGCTAGAGTTCTTGATGCTCAATCTATTCGTTTGTTAAACTCTTGTCAATCCTTGAATTGAAATACCTTCTTTCTTGCTTTGGAATACTTCTTTGCCTTGGAATCTTTTGGAGTCTTTGACCAAAAGAGTTTGTTCTTGAACCTCTTGTCACAATGTTGTTTCTTCTCACCGTTTTGCCTTAAATTCGTCGTACCCAAGCTTCGGGGACGAAGCTTCTTTGAAGGGGGAGAGGATGTGACACCCCGAAATCCAAATGCCATTAATAGATTAATTGAGTAATTAATCCTATTTCTATTGAGGAATTAATTCCTAAAATCCTGAAATTTAATACTTGAGGACTAGTATTTGACTAGTCAATCCCAAGTCAAAGTTGTACCTATACCTTGCTTTGAACCCTTGTTTTCTCTAACTTTGGTTAGTGGCAAACACCTTTGTTGCTTAAAACCTCGTTTGCAACCCATCTCTTAAGCTTTATCATCCGTTTCGCAAGCCGACCATTTTTGTTGTGGAACCTTGTTGCATCCCTTGCTTGTTTTGTTAGTAGGTTCGTTGGTAGTTGTTTCCTCAGTTGTGCGTTTAGTCGTTCTCTCTTGTTTGTCGTTGTTGTTAGCTTGTGGTTTGAGTAGTTGGTTTAGTTGCTTCGCTTTTATGAAGACGCCGTCCGTCGCAGTTAACCAAAGGTTGGATCAGCTTGAGACCAGTTCTATCCGAGGGGAGCACTGATGAGTCGGAGAGCGAGTCGTTCTAGTTCGTTGTTGTGGTATCCTTGTTCGCCTTTTTCTTAGTAGTTGTATCTCCTTAGCCGTTGTTGCCGTTGTTGGTTGTTTGTTGTTTGCTTTTGTGCTTGTTTTGCTTGTTGCCTTGTTGCTTAGTTAGCATAGTAGTAGCAGCTGGTGCTTTGTGTTGGTTGTCTAGTTCTTAGTGGTTGGCTAGAAGTAGGTGTTTGTGTTGAGGCTAGAGTTCTTGATGCTCAATCTATCCGTTTGTTAAACTCTTGCCAATCCTTGAATTGAAATACCTTCTTTCTTGCTTTGGAATACTTCTTTGCCTTGGAATCTTTTGGAGTCTTTGACCAAAAGAGTTTGTTCTTGAACCTCTTGTCACAATGTTGTTTCTTCTCACCGTTTTGCCTTAAATTCGTCGTACCCAAGCTTCGGGGACGAAGCTTCTTTGAAGGGGGAGAGGATGTGACACCCCGAAATCCAAATGCAATTAATAGATTAATTGAGTAATTAATCCTATTTCTATTGAAGAATTAATTCCTAAAATCCTGAAATTTAATACTTGAGGACTAGTATTTGACTAGTCAATCCCAAGTCAAAGTTGTACCTTGAGCTTTTAAGGGGGTTCCCTTGTTCCTTACATTTCCTAATGTTAGTAAGGGCATTCTTGACTTTACACATAGTGTTAGTATTCAAGTCATTTTGTTGTATTGGGTGAGATTTGGCATGTTTTGGACTTGAAATTGAGTTGGAGATGAAAAATCCGCGAAGTGTGTTTTGTGGTACAGGTTGTACCCGCGGGCGGAATGGCGGGTAGGAGGCCCACCCGCCGCCCACCCGCGATGTACACTTCTTGGGCGGCCTGTACCCGCGGGCGGAACCGCGGGTAGGGGCTTACCCGTGGGCCTACCCGCGGGTACATGATATGGTGATGGTGGGGATTTGTTCCCCGTGATTCTTTTGACTCGGTATTTGGTCTTTTGACTACCCGATGTTCTTTTGTGGGACTATTTGAGTGTGTTCTTGATGTTTCGTATGTCTAGAACTATATGGTAGGTATCCATGTACGACTTTGGTGTCTTGAATCGTGCTAAGTGTTCAACATTGTGTTTCGTTGAACCGTGGTGAGTCTTGTGTGTTCCTCGGAACTACCTTTGATTTACCCGTTTCATAAGCATGCTAGTTTAGTGTCTAAATGCTAGCATGTGTGTTGTTTGTACCTCCCGTTTGGCTGGTGATAACTTGTGTTATTCATCGTTGTTGTTGTTGGGCCGTGACCCATTCCTTGATTGAGTATGTTTCATACCTTCGTTGTGATCCGTTGATTGATTCTGGTTGAGGTGTGATGCGTGCGTGGCTTTACCTGGATTGCACGATTAGTGGTATGGGACACTAGTCACCAAGGTATTGCAGTGGTCCTCGTGGTGGCCTTGACGTGATTATGGAGCTGTGGCCTTTGTGTAAGGTTCACGTTTTTATTACTGGGATAACATGTGTTATCCAGGGCATGTGCTGCCATGTGTGTGTAGGGTACCTCGTGTACTATGAAATCGGTGGTTTTGTTGGAGGACTGTTGGAGGGGGAACGACGGTTCCCGGGGGAATAAGGTTGGACTTGGTGTACAGGGGTCCTGGAGGTAAAGGTTGGAACTAGATATAAGGTTGGGGGTAGCCATAAGGTTGGAACAGGGCATAAGGAAAGCATATCAACTCGTGATGTGTGATGTCACGAGGGCTTGTGTAGACGTGGTTGTGTGTTCTCTTCTTGTGACGTGTGTAGCCACAAAGGCATGTGTTGCCTAGGCATGTGTTGCCATTTGTCGTGTCTTTATCCTTGAGTTGTTATTGTCCTTTGTGGTCTTGGGATGTGTTCCCGTGTTATCTTTGAGAGTGATGAGTCTTGAGTTGGTGTTTACTCTTGGTTTTACACTTATATATATGTATTCCGTTTCGAAATGATTTTGTATATATATCATATCTATATGTATGATACTTAACAGGTATTGGTGGGTTACCAGCATTATTCGCTGACCGGGCGTCGTCCCATGTTTTTGTTGTGTTCTTTCAGGTGATGTCTAGACGAGCGCGATGTCTAGTGCCGATAGTATAGCTTCTTTCGTTTGTCTTACGGCCTGTGAGCCAATTTAGTTATAGACATGTGAGTTTTGGGATAGTTGTGAACCATGCAGATTTTGCCGTAGCGTTTATCGTTGTTGGTAAACGTGGCGTAACACCCCATGACTGAGATTTACATTTATCCAGTTATCTTTTAACCTTCCACTGTGCAAGTGTTTAGTTGTGTTATCTGCATGTGTTAAGGCTTTTTATATAGCTTGTTTTGGGGGGTGTTACAAATTGTCCCCTCGAGACCTGTCGGGACATGCCGTTTAATGTGCTTGGAGCGAAGTAGTCTCAAAATTTAACAACTGTCCTTTAAATTCAACAACGTGCATCTTAATTCCATGAGCCCAAAACACATTCATAATATTTCTTGAGTTTAATTTTAGGATGAAATTGACGTAGTGCATCTCCGTGGTCTCAAACATATGAAGATCCTGCCATGTTGATTGGTCTGGATATTGCATGAGCCCAAATCATCTCAAAGACATAACACCAGACTTGCGCCTCGTTACAAAAATAACTCAAGCCATGCTACACGTTACTCCAATAAACTAACCCAACTACCGCTTTAACCATTAATACCGTAAAATTAATCTAAACATCTAGCTCAGAACTAATTTTCACCATAGCCCAATAATAAATGCTTGGAGACTTATTAAATCAATTTTGTTTTCGTTAACCAAAGTGTTCGGCAGTGGGCTTCCTTTTGATAAGGAGTGCATGGACATCCAATAAACAACATTGGGCCGAAAATCACATAAAACAAATCAAGCCAACCGCACAACAAATTCCCTCTAACTGGGAGTAAGATCAGGCCACTTAAATTCAAAGTGATGGCAATCCCCAATGACTCAAGTTCATCCCTGCGGGATTCCAGCAACAAAACTGTAGAACTCCACTTCAATTCCAACCACAACACTCCTTTACGCCACACTATAAATATGACCACAACCCATCAGTTTTTCAACCACGAACAAAGGAGAGCAAATCACAGTAACGAGCTTCCCTTCAACAAGGTAAATCTCTACTCTTTATTTTTGTTTTCATTATGCGTTTTTATTTACAGGAGTAGGAAGGGAAGGCGAGAAGGAGACTGCAACATGAAGGCTAGAAAGGGACCTGGCAGCAATGGAAACGAGAGGACTGACGAACAAACAAGTTAGGACAACCATCGGAGCTTCAAATAATTTTTGCTAATCGCACATGGAAAAACCACTCGGCATGGGACCAATGTGTTACCGTCGGAGTGTGGGTTTCCATCGATTAATGCATAAATTCGAAGAGGAGCAATAGGAGACCTGCCAAACAAGTTAGGACAACCACCGAAGCACGAGTTTCCACTTGCAGTGCTCGAGTCATGTTGCTGCAGAGCTCTCCGCCGACGGTCGCCAGAGTTCTTTACTGTTTATTGCAGGTCGCCATTGCTGGAAATCAATGCCTTCTGTTCATCTCTGCTTTTCTACTACTTGGAGGTCGATGTTCGCCGGAGTTCCACCGTCAAGGTCGCCGGAGTTCTTTACCTTTGGTTGCAGGGTGCCGTAGACCGTCGGATTTGTTGAAGGTTGCCGGACTGCTGCCCGCCGGAGTTCCTCACGGAAGTCGCCAGAGGTTTTTACCGTCAGTTGGAGGTTGATGGACTGCTGCCCACCGGAATTGTTAAAGGTTGCCGGACTGCTGCCCGTCGCACTCAGCCCCTCGCCGACGCTGCCGTCTTGCCGATTGCTGGAGCTCCTCGGCGAATTTTTGGTTTTGTTTTTTTTTTTTTAAGTCGCTGGAGACTGCCGGAATGTTGCTCGCCGGAATCCAGAAGTCGCTGCTGTTGGAGCTTCCAACTACAACCAAATGTCGTCGTCGCACTCTGTCTCTTCGCCGTGGCTGTCGCTGGGAGTTGTTGCCGAAGTCCGTCGCCTTTGGATCGTCATCGCATTGCTCTGTTTCTCTATTGTTGTTGGTATAGGATCGCTGCCTGGAGTTAATCTTCCCACCGTCGAACGCATCGCTAAGCTCGGTTCTCTTCCGTCGTCGTAGCTGGAAATGGACTGAAGTCCCCTGTTGGAGCTTCACTTCTCAACCGACGACACTGCTGCATAGCCTAAGCGAAGAGGGAGGTGCAAACGAGAATTGGTGTTGGTGAAGACTTGCAAAGTGGAGAGTGGGATGGATTGAATTAAATGATGATGGATTTGATGGTGACAACACAGCTGCAACCCCCTCCACCTATCACCTTTCCGTCTTTTCCTTCTGTCTTTCTTTCCCCTTTTCTTTTATTTTTTCTTCTTTGCTTTCTGTTTCGTATTCCCTCATGATCCCCCTTTTTTATTTGCTTTTTTCGTTTTTTTTTTGTTTCGTTTCTTTTGTTTCTTTTGATATTTTAATATTAATACTTATATAATAATAATAATAAGTAATAATAATAACATTAATTATTGCCGCGGTTTTTTTCCGAATTTAGTATAATATGAACACAAACGGTTTAACGGGACCGGGACTAAAGAGCCTGGTGATATACGACAATCATAGCAATTAATTCACCACCCCTAACAAATTGACCCCTGAGCACGAAAGAGAAGTTCAAAGAAATTCATGACCAACAATTGAAATTCTTTTTACCCACGTTCAACAATAACTCGATATCACGCAAGCTGTCGTTCCATTAGCTCGCTTTGTCATTATAGCTCTGAATTTGTATTGTTGCTTCGCTTTAGCTCGTTCCTTTATTGGATTGTCAAAGCATACTTCTCTTCCACTTGAATATCCCTGGACACTAAAAAGAACCATGAAAACTACCCATATACCTTCTCCTTGGAAGAATTAAATGAGATATGAACATATATAGAAAATTCTGGACAGATTCGTGCATTCACTTTCCCTCGAATTTTGACCCTGAAAAAATTACATTCAAGCTTAGATGTCTTCATGAAAGTCGTAGCTCTGTAAGTTAGCTTTCCAACGATACCTATATCACCTCAATCGGACTATTATCAACCGAGATATGATCAAAATACTAAGCAATGACCAATTGTTGCGGGAATGCATACTTTGACAATTATTTTCCATTCCAAGACTTGCAATGTTTCCTAGACTTGTTCTACTCCTTTCCATGCCAATAATTAACGTGTGCTTGAATAGAATCACTATCTTGGACAAAAATATAAAAAATTTGTTATGACTGAACTTAGATAATAAAATTTCTAAGCTGCCTACGTACTCCTGCAAAGGAGATCAAGTCAAACGTAGTTCAAATTTTTAAAACAAGTCAAACGTAGTTCAAAATTTTTTTAAAAAAAGTAAAGCCGTTCACAGTTTAAGCTCATGCGGGCCAGGAGCGTCTATGACTTGGGCCCCCCATAGACAAGTGAGATGCATTAACAGTTTAACCACGCGCTGCATTTTTGGTGGATATCATTCAAAGTAGTCTCGTTTACTTAATTAATAGGGCCGACTTGCGCATCATTTTCATCAAAGTTGTACACGCCCCCCGCAACGGGATCTCATCATGTCAATTAACGTGGAATGAAGATGGCACCTCATCTTGAGTTGGTGTCGCTCCATAACCGGAATCAAGGTCTTCTTCTTTTCCTTCTTGCACACGGGTGTATATAATGGTCTTTGGCTGGACTTTCAAGACTTCGTTGCATGAAACATGGACATCAACTTCTCGTCTCATACAAGAGGGAACTATACTTCTAAGCTTTTTTTTAAGACTCTATTCGAAGAGAAGTGCTGGTGAGTTCTTTTAAAACTCGAGAAGCTCCAAGTCTGTCATGTATTGACTTCCTCTTAGCAGGTTTGGGATTTGACCCAAGCCTATGAAAGGCTGACCGTCGTGGTTCTACCTCGCCAATCCTATCAAAGACTGATTGCCTCTTGTGTTGTTCCTCCTCATCGGTAGACGTGATGCAATTACTTGCGGCTCTGTTTATGAAGATCCGCACTGGCTTAGGGAGCCCATAGCCTAATCCTTTACGTTCATGCGGTCCCTGCTGATTTGACTTGCCTTTACCGCCGACTTCTGGGATAAGCTTCCCTAACTTCTGCGGCTCCTTGGGATTATAGCCAGCTTTAGCTAGAAGTTTATAAGCATTGGGGTCGAAGCCATTAGTGCGCTTAACAGGCAACATTTCATCTATTCCATCCCGAGCATCGTTATCGTTGGTTTCTTCTCCAAGCGGTTTGGTTGGAGGAGCTTTCAATAGTTCAATTCTTGTAAGCGGGAAAACAAGTTCCTTATGGCAATGAGGTTGGTCTACTACTTGTTTGCCTTTCCACTTTGGATCGGGAGGTGTGTCAACATCGCTTTGGTCAGCCTCCTCTACAACTTGTTTCTTCAAGTAAAATTTTGCGTCTGCAAAGTACGACTCTGCTTCGATGAAGGGAGTTTCATCGGCGACTACCTTTTCTATCACACCGCCTTTTTCAAACATGAGGCATTGGTGCTAGGATGAGGGGACTACTCCATTCTCATGTATCCAACGTCGGCCTAGCAAAAAATTGTAGGACGTCCTTGCATCTATCACATAGCATAGTGTACTTGACTTTAGTGTTCCGATCCTGAGGTCGAGTCTGATGGTACCCAGTGCTCTTTATCCGACTTGATTAAATCCTCGAATCATTAAGCAGCTTTGAGAGAGCTCATCGGTGGAGATGTCAAGTTCCTTCATAGCCCGGAGTGACAGAATGTTCACAGCCGACCCTTGATCAATCAAAATCCTTTTAATCTTTTGCTCGCGGGCATAACCTTCAACAAACAACGGACGGTTATGTGGTGTACTACCAAGCAATAGATCTTCATCGTTAAAAGTTATCTCGGCGATATAAGACGCGGCTTTGCGAGTTTGGACCTCGTTGCTTCCTTCAATCAAGGGGAATGAAGATTCTCCCACTTCAACATGTTCTTCATTGGTATTCAAGCAAGCTCCAAGAATGTCTGTTCTACTCAAGCGAAACCCCTTTTGCATGTATTGAGCTAGGGTAACTGGTGCTCGTGGCTTGCTAGGACGTCCTTTCTTCTTCAAGTCATGGACGGGGTCCCTTGCCGACTTCTTCTCAACCCATTGCTTTGTCATTTTCTTTAATTGTTTAATATGACTAACAAGATCAACTTGTGATGCTTTTATATACTGGACGCCAGTATGCTTTACTCAAATGGAAGTGTGCATTCATGTTGCTTGCCCCCATTATTCCCATCGTCCTCTATAAGTAATGGAGCAAACCTTCCACATGAAATTTGGTTTATGCTTGCGCTAGCATCCGCAAGCTCTGTCTTTCCATCACGAGCAAGCCCCATCACTCTATCCTTAAAGACGAAGAATTTTTCAATCGGGTGTCCGAGGAGACGATGATACTTGCAATAGTTAAAGTCGTCCACCCTAGAAGCTTCTTCGGGGCGCTTCATCTCAGGCAACTCAATTAATTTGAGTTTCAGCAACTCGTCAAACATAGGAGAAACGTCAGAATCCAAGAATGGATATTGTTTTTCCTGCCACTCTTCAACAATTGTTTTTCTAGACCCCCTTGATGGGCCAGGGAATGATATTTGCTTGGGCTTCTCAACCACTTTGGTGAAAACCCGCATTGGTCCTGTCATCACGTTCATCGTCTCTTTCTTCTCTTGCTTTGGAAAGAACTTACTCCATTTGTTGACATCTTGGTTTGTAGGTGCCTTTGATGAGCTGGGCATACTTGACATGTTTAGTCCCCCATTGGCTTCAATACTCAATTCCATGTCATGAGCACGACTGGATAGTTCTTCAAATGTTCTAGGCTTGATTCCCTGCAAGATGTAAGAGAGCTCAAAGTGCATGCCTTGGATACACATTTCAATTGCGGAGCTTTGAGATATCCTCTCTTTACAGTTGAGGCGCAACTCCCTCCATCTCTCGATGAAAACACCTGCACGTTCACCCTTCCATTGGAACGGGTCAAGAACTCGCGCTCCATATAATTCCAGCTATCAATGCAACCATGCTCCAAGTCGGTGTACCAATCAAAGGCTGTGCCCTTCAGAGAGCGGACGAATTGCTTGACGAGGAGATCTCCGTATGTTCCAGCATCATTGCAGGTTTTAACAAAGTGGGCGATGTGTTGCCTTGGGTTGCCTTTTCCATCAAACTGTTGGAACTTGGGAGGTTGGTAGCTCAACGGCATCTTCATTTCTTCAATTCTCTGAGTATATGGCTTAGTGTAAGTGTACGAAGATTGTCCTCCCTCGAGCTTCCCTTTAATTGCTCCCATGATGTAGTCGTTCAAATGCTCGACAGGTATCATGCCCTCAGAAATTGGAATGCTTTTCTCAGCGGGTGGTGGACGAGAGATTGTCTCTTCCATTATTGGCCTACTTTGATGACGCGGTGACTCGACATCAATCTCATCTTCTAGGGTTTGAGGCTGCTTCCTGGAAGCTTGACTTGTTTCGTCGTTTCTTCCGCTTTCAACTTTTTCGCTTCACTCATTGATTCTCCTTTCTTGGTTATGCATGAACGTAGTTATCCCCTCAAGAGCTTTGGTGATGTTTGCTAGTTGTTCCTCCACCAAAGCTGCGTTTGTTGTCATAGCGGGCATGATTGTGTAGGTGTGAGTTAATTCTGACGATGTTTTTCGCAGAGGTGATGACTGAGATGTAGGAGACGAGCTACCGCTGCCAAGGGTTCCTTTTGGGGGAGTCATACTCTTGCTGCTAGGAATTCCTTTTGTGGCAGTAGGGCCCATATGACTCTTGTCGCCAACAGTTTCCCTCGTTGAAGATGAACCCTTGTCATATGCAGCTTTCCATGACTTGGTGGAGTTGCTTTCAATCCTTCGGACGATGATGCGAACCATGTTCTGGGTCTCGTTCAGTTCCACCCCTAAGCTCCTCACTCGGCTTCGAGTCATTGGGTCTTTCCATTTCGCGACTATCACCAGAACCGGCCACGGATGATGCTTTGGAGCGGGTAGCTTGAGCGTAGGTCATCTTAGAGGAGGGATTTCTTGATGCCATTTGGATTCCTTCCTTGTAGAGCTCGCAAATCAACAGTGAAAAGATGAGAGGCAGAGTAGTCTCACTGGGCGTGCCAAAATCTGTAAACACAAAAAAGTAAATTTTGTATATATTCACAAAATTCCTTGTACAGTGTATGTATAATTCAATATGCAGGTACAAAATCTCTGTCTAGTCCTCTGATTCTTCACTGACGTTATCTATGGAAGTGCCTCCGGGATTCAAATAGCGTAGCCTTCGGAATTTAAGTGGCGCGTGCCTTCGGGATCTAAGTGGCGTGGCTTCCGGGATTCAATTGGCGTGACTTCCAACAACGAGCGTCAAGAATTTAGAAGTAATCAACCCTGCAATGGATTCAAATTGCCTGCAAAATCAACAAAAATGCCTTCAAATCTTCAAGCGTTCTTCGGTGCCTTCAAGCTCTTCAAATGCTCTCAATTCCTCAAGCCTTCAAGTTGTTCAATTCCTTCAAGCTCTAAGCCTTCAAGTTGTGTTTTGGAATGAAAATGAAGGCTCTATTTATAGTAGAAGCCTAACCAACATTCCTCAACAAACTCCCCCTTTTTAATTAATTATTTATTTATTTATTTATTTAGGAAAATGAACCTTACCCAAAATCAAGTCTAGGTTCATTATTGTATAATCAAATTCAAATTCAAATTAAATTATAATTATCTAATTCAAATATAATAAAATTGTATTATATTTAAATTATAATTATAATTTATAATTCAAATATGAGATGGGCTTGGACCAATTAATTAATTAATTCAATGGCCCAAATCAAATTTAATTGGACTCATCAAATTAAATTAATTTCTATGATCCAATTAATTAAATTGGCCCAATCATTAATCTCAATATTGGCCCAATAACACTTTAATCGGCCCATTTGTCGGGTTCAAATTTTCCGTGTCTACAATACCAAGTATTTTTGTTGTAAAGGTTAATGTTGATTTTGCTTGTAATCTAAGCAGGTTGAGTCTAGAAGATGAAATGAATAGTAAATTTCTATTAGTTCTTCTTTTTTTAGGTTTGCCAAATTGATTGTAGCATTGTTGTAGTCTCAGCATCTTTTCAGTGCATCAAGTGTGTTACGATGTTCTATTGCCTACATTGACAGTTTTAATAATGAGTTTTAAATGTAGCTACGTAAGATAATGATATAATTAACATTTACATATTATTATCAACATAAAAGCATACCAATCCTTTAGGTGTTCTGCTTAGGGTTCATTTGGTTCAACCATTATTGTGTGAATGAGTTATCGTAGATAAAGAAATCCATAGTTTAAGTAATAAGATTAGATAAAGTAGTAAAATTTTGAATATTTTAAATAGAGTTAATACCCAAAATCGTCTTCGACTATAGTGATTTTTCTCAATTTTGTCCTAAACGACTTTGGTGACTTAATGTAGTCCCAGAGTTTTGTGTTTTTACTCAATTTCGTCCCAGACTTTTGTGTTTTTGCTCAATTTAGTCCCCTATTTGTTATTCTGTCCATTTGTTGTTAGATAAATAGACAATTCAGTAATTTTAATATTGGCATCTCGTTATTCATAGACATGCGAAGTGCGAAATCCCTCTTTTTTTACGAATTACTCCCAGAATCACTTCTAAAGCTGCGAATATAAAATTTGATTCGTAGGTCTGAGAGTAACTCTAGGTGTAATTCGTGTAAGACCAATTTGACACCAATTTAACACCAATTTGACGGAATAACAAAAGGAGGACTAAATTGAGCGAAACACAAAAGTCTGGGACTATATTAGGTTACCAAAGTCGTTTAGGACGAAATTGAGAAAAACCACTATAGTCGAGGACAATTTTGGGTATTAACTCATTTTAAATATGATGTAGTTCAAAGATATTACGTGGTAATTTCATGATTCAATTTGTTGGGTAATTTGAATACTCTCTTTGTCAACAAATCCCTCAAGTAGTTAATATGATTGACTTCAAACTATTTTTTTTTCATGGTATTAATAAATACTTGGTAAATAAATATATAACATTATTTTATATTATAACTTTGATATTTAATTACATGATTACAAGATAGTGTAAAAAGAAGATAATGGACAATGTAATGAATATCAGTTAATGAATTCGTATATAAAGAATCTTTGCATTGGATAAAATAAAAGACAATATAACTAATGAAATTATTTCTCCTATTTAATTATTGATAATGAATAATTTTTTTTTTTAAAATAAAGGCTTTGTAGACACATAATTTTAAATTAAAGAAATCCATATGCATCATTTTTTGTTTTAACTACTAATTTATTTAATTTAACAAGAGTAAAATAGAGTGAGGAACTTAATTATACCAAATTTGATTAGAATGAGGTTCGAACCTAAGACCTTTCTTATTGAAATCAATTAGTAAGTTAATAATTAAGGATAAATTTGGAAATCTCAATGAAAAATTAAAATCTAAATAATCTGAACAATTCATTCCATTTAATAATTTGAGAGATATTTTCTTCTACCAATTATAGGCCTTGAAATTAATGAGTAAGTTAATAATTAAGGATAAATTTGGAAATCTCAAGAAAAATTAAAATCTGAATAATCTGGACCATTTCATTTCATTTAATAATTTGATGGACATTTTTTTCTACCCATTATAGGCTTAATTTTATTGGCTCTTATTAGTATATATATATATATATATATATATATATATATATATATATATACTAATTTTATACGCACATTGTGTGAATGAGTTAATACCCAATGTTTATAATTAAATAAATATTTAAAAGTATATCAATGCAAGATTATATATGAGAAGTTCATACATAAGTAATTTAATGTCAAGTTTGTGTATTTAAATATGTAACTCATAATATATGAATACTAGATAATATAGGATCTAAGATTCATTATAATTGTCGTTAAACTTTTTTTAAATAGAGATCAATAAATGAATCAACGGTACCAGTCCTTTAGGTGCTTTGCTCGGTGTCCTAATTTAAGGAATTTAGATGAAGTAGTAAAAATTTAAAATTTTTAAATATAATGTAACCCAAAGATATTGGACGGTTAGTAAATATGATGTAACCCAAAGATCAAAATGCTAAAGAAAGTGTTTGGTTGGGGCAACAATTTGTTCCAAACCACTAAAAATACAAATACTGCAATTTACAACATTTTCACTTAGCATTTTTTAGAATGATTTCCCCAAAACACCTCTATATTAAAAAAAAAAAAAAAAAGTTAAAATTGTAGAACCATTTCTACTCCTTGAATAACAAGAGCCAGCTTCGCTGGATCATTGCTTGCCCGCAGGATAATTTTTAAATTGGAGCCTTAAGGCTCCTTTATAGGAACCTCAAGGCTCCCATGCCACTTTTCCCACCGATGTGGGAAAAGTGGCAAAACTAAGGGGAGCAGAACGTTCGGCTCTCCGTATGTTTTATTATTTTTATTTTTTTAAAATTTTATTTATTTTTATTAAATTACTATTATTATTATTATTATTATTATTATTTAAAAAAAAACAATTATTATTATTAAATATATGTATACCCTTAGATAATTTTACATGTTAATTAATCTAAACAGCTATTTTTTTCAAATATCTTTTTACCAACCGTTGATATAATTCACTGGTTAAATCCGCTAACGCTAACCGCTAGCTACTAATTGCCAAACAAGGACATTGCAAGATAGTTTCCAACTTCAATTTGTTGTGTGATTTGAATACTCTCTTTGTCAACAAATCCATCAAGTAGTTGATATGATTGACTTAATTATATTTTTATAATTTTTTCATGGTATTAATAAAATACTTGGTAAATAAATATATAGCATTATTTTGTATTATAACTTTGATATTTAATTAAAAAATAGTGCACAAAAAAAAGATAATAGACAACGTAGTGAATATAATCAATTGATGAATTTGAATGTAAAGAATTTTTACATTGGAGAAAAATAAAGACAATATAACTAATGAAATTATTTCTCTTAATTAATTTATTGATAATGAATATTTTTTTTTTAATAAAGACATTGTAGCGAATATAATTGAATTTGAATGTAAAGAATTTTTATATTGGAGAAAAATAAAGACAATATAACTAATGAAATAATTTCATTTAATTTATTGATAATGAATAATTTTTTTGAATAAAGGCATTGTAGACACATAATTCTAAATTAAAGAAATGCATATTTATTATTTTTTGTTGTAGCTACTAAATTAATCCTTATTATTTAATTTAATAAGAGTAAAATAGAGTACTAATTAGGCCAACTTTTATTGGGATGGGATTCGAACCTAAGACCTTTCTTATTGAAATCAATAATTAAGTTAACGGTGAACTAACAGAAATTAATGGAGAAGATAATATTTAATAGAAAAGTTCACAGATAATCATTTAATTAAGGATAAATTAGGAAATCTCAAGGGAAATTTAAAATCTGATCAATCTAAGCCATTCATTTGATTAAAAAATTTGACCTGTCATATTTTCTAACCATTATAGGCCTAACTCATTTTTTCTAACCAACAATTTGCTCCAAACCGTTGAAAATATAAACACTGCAATTCGCAATATTTTCACTTAGCGTTTTAGAGAAAGATTTCCCTAAAACATACATGTATTTTAAAAAAAATGTTTACTATGGAAGAGCCGTTTCGTCTCCTTGAACGCGACGAGCCAATTTGGTTGGCTCACTGCTTGCCCATCAACGGATGGGCAAGCTCAATGTTTAAATTGGAGCCTTGAGATTCCTTTTATAGGAGCCTCAAGGCTCCTATGCCACTTTTACCACCGATGTGGGAAAAGTGGCAAAACTAACCCTTATGTTTTTTTTTTAATTTTTTAATTTCTTTTATTAAATAATTGTTATTATTATGAAATATATATATACCATTTAGGTCATTTTACATGTTAATCTAAACAGCTAATTTTTTAAAATATTTTTTTACCAATCGCTGATATAATTCACTGGTCAAACCTGATAATATAATATGCTATTTGCTAACTTCTTACATAATCCGCTAACGCTAACCGCTAACCACTGATTGCCAAACTAGGACATTGCGAGTTAGTTTCCCGCTTCAATTTGTTGTGTTATTTGAGTACTCTCTATGTCAACAAATCCCCCAAATAGTTAATATGATTGGCTTAACTATTTTTTTTATGGTATTACAGTAGTAATAAATACTTGGTAAATAAATACAAAACATTATTTTGTATTATAACTTTGATATTTTAATTAAAAAATAGTGTAAAAAAAAAGATAATGGACAATATTGTTGAATGTAGTATATTTCTCAAACAAATAATACCTGGAGTATCGGGTTACCAATCCACAGGGAAGCGGGGTATTAAGCACTAGCTACTAATTTATTCACGAGAAACTAATCCTAACGAAAGACATGATGGTTGATTAATCACCTAGTGCCAAACTCAAGAACAATATTAACATCTGGGTTCAACAAGTGTGAGAATGCAAAGGTGGTATAGAGTTACTCCCGTAATCTCTAACCATAGTGAATATTCACTCCCTTGATATAAACACCCAAAAATAAAAAGAACAAGCATTCATAATAAATCTCTAATTACTACCATCTCCCGATGTGCAACAATCATATCAATAATTAAACTACGTAACATATTTGCCCTCTCCCAAGGTGCAACAGTTAAGTGCAATCGTGTGTGCCCTAAATTATGTCCAACTCCCGTTGTGACACAAAAGAAAGCTATGAAACAAGTAATTACGGTCGTTAATTACTAGCAACAACAATATAAAACGCAATTGCAACACAAGTTAAAACCCAAATTATAATATATTAAAGCATTAAAGAACTAGGCACAAAGGTTCATAAATACTTTCACCCATGAATCTCTAAAGTAAATTAGCCACACATGGCTAACATGCAATACATAGCAAATATTAAGAGTTTACAAGTAATCAAAAGAGTACAAGGATTAAACCAAGCGATTCTCCCAAATCTCCTTAGCTTTCTCATTGTTTCCCAAGACAACTTGTGGCTCTCAATTCTTTCTTTCTTGTCTCCAAAATTGAGCATGAATCTGACATAGGGTTGAGGAAGGCACCCATTTATAGCGGGAGTCAAATCGGGACAAAATAGGAAATTTCCACCAATTTTTGGAAGCTGCTGAAAATCGGCCTAACAGCCCGCTCGACGCATCGAGAATGAGGCGTCGGCTTTTCTCGGTACTGGGATGGGACGTTTCGACACTTCGAGACATGACTCAACGCGTCGAGTCTTCAACTCCTCGCTCCGGACCGCTACTGGAATTTCTCGACGCGTCGAGTCTGCTAAGCTTCGAACGGCCACCCTACTGGAATATTTGGAATGGCTCGAAGCGTCGAATCCTCTAAGTCGTGCACTTTTGGTCCATTTCGGCTCCAAACTCGTCCTAGAACATCCACTGCTCTTGCACTTGACATAAAATGGTTCCAAAACACTAACAAACACCGTAAAACATTCAAAACAAGTGTAAACCATATCTTAATGAGAAAACAATGGAATATGTATTTAAAGTGACATTTTCATGAACTTAATACAAACAAATATTAACAAACTAATACAAGAAATATGCACAATTTGACTCACATCAATAGTGAATATAATCAATTGGTGAATTCGAATGTAAAGAATTTTTACATTATAGAAAAATAAAGACAATATAACTAATGAAATTATTTCTCTTCATTAATTAATTATTGTATTGATAATGAATATTTTTTTTTTGAATAAAGGCATTGTAGGGACAATGTAGTGAATATAATCAATTGATGAATTTGAATGTAAAGAATTTTTACATTGGAGAAAAATAAAGACAATATAACTAATGAAATTATTTATCTTATTTAATTTATTGATAATGAATAATTTTTTTGAATAAAGGTATTGTAGACATATAATTCTAAATTAAAGAAATGCATATGCATTATTTATTGTTGTAGCTACTAAATTATTTTTAATTTAATTAGAGTAAAATAGAGTACTAATTATGTCAACTTTGATTGGGATGAGGTTCGAACCTAACATTTCTTATTGAAATCAATGAGTAAGTTAACGGAGAATATAATTTTAAAGGAACTTTGATTGTGATAGGGTTCGAACATAAGATCGTTCTTATTGAAATCATATCATCAAGGATAAATTTGGAAATTTAATGGAAAAATTAAAATATGAACAACCTAAACCATTCATTTGATTTAATAATTTGACAGACATTTTTTCTACCAAATATAGGCCTAACTTCTTTTGGCTCTTATTAGTATATATATATATATATATACTAGTTTTTTTACGCGCATTGCGCGATTGAGATAATGCCCAATATTTTTTTTTTAAATAAGTACTATAAAATATATCAACGCAAGATTATATTGGAATTGTTCATGCATAGATAATTGAATCTTGAATTTGCATATTTAAATAGGTAATTCTAAGTTTACAAGTGCAAGATAATATAGTCAAGATTGATTATAATTGTAAATAAAATAATTGTATGGGTATGGTTGAAATCAAATACGGGAAATAAGGGAGAGCAAATAAAAATTAGGGCATAAAATATTAAATATACACTAAAATTGAAGAGACTGCTGGTTGCCAAACAAAGACATTGCGAGATAGTTTCTCACTTCAATTTGTTGCGTGATTTGAATACTCTTTTTTGTCAATAAATCTCCCAATTAAGTAGTTAATATGATTGACTTAATTATATATATTTTTTTATTTTTTATAACAATTATAATAATAATAATAATAATAATAATAATAATAATAATAATAATATTAATAATATTAATTATTATTATTATTATTATTATTATTATTATTATTATTATTATTATTATTATTATTATTATTATTATTATTATTATTATTATTATTATTATTATTATTATTATTATACCCTTAAGTCATTTTACATGTTAATCTAAATGGCTAATTTTTTTAAATATCTTTTTTTCAACCGTTGATATAATTTGCTGGTCAAATCCGCTAACACTAACTGCTAACTGCTATCAAACAAGGACATTGCTATGTAGTTCTTACTTCAATTTGTTGTGTGATTTGAATATTCTCTTTGTTAACAAATCCCTCAAGTAGTTAATATGACTGGCTTTATTAATTATGTTTTTTTTTTAATTTTTAATTTTGTCATGCTATTAATAAAATACTTGGTAAATAAATATATAGCATTATTGTGTATTATAACTTTGATATTTAATTAAAAAATAGTGCACAAAAAAAGATAAAAGACAATGTAGTGAATATAATTAATTGATTAATTTGAATGTAAAGAATTTTTACATTTGAGAAAAATAAAGACAATATAACTAAAGAAATTATTTCTCTTATTTAATTTATTATTGATAAGGAATACTTTTTTTTTTGAATAAAGATATTGTACACACATAATTCTAAATTAAAGAAATGCATATATTTTTTTTGTTGTAGCTACTAAATTATTAATTAATTAATTTAATAAGAGTAAAATAGAGTACTAATTATGCCAACTTTAATTTGATTGGGATGAGGTTCGAACCTGAGACCTTTCTTATTAAAATCAATGAGTAAGTTAACGGTGAACTAACAGAAACTAACGAAAAAGATAATATTTTACGGAAAAGTTAACGGATAATCATATTCATTAAGGATAAATTAGGAAATGTCAAGGAAAAACTAAAATCTGATCAATCTGAGCCATTCATTTGATTAAAAAAATTGACCGCCATTTTTTCTACCCATTATAGCCCTAACTCTCTTGGGCTCTTATTAGTATAGTAGATAGTAGATAGTAGATAGTAGATAGTAGATAGTAGATATATATATATATATATATATATATATATATATATATATATATATATATATATACACTAGTTTTTTACGCGCTTTGCGCGAATGAGATAATGCCCAATGATTATTTTTACATAAGTATTTCAAAGTATATCAATGCAATATTATATAGGAGTTGTTTATGAATAGGTAAATAAATGTTGAATTTTTTTATTTAAATCGGTAATTAAAGTATACAAATTCAAGATAATATATGAGAGATTGATTATAATTGTCAGTTTGTCACTAAAATAAATGCTTGCAACTTTATAATAACGCTAGTCTAAATACTTAGTCTTATAGAAATAGTCTAAATAAATACTACTTTTAGTTTAAGTTTCTGTAATTCTTCTTAATTCTCTTTTGGGTAGCATTGTCATTATTTTCATCTTCAATACATGTCCTCTTTTTTTTTTTTTTTTTTTTTTTTTTTTTTTTAAATTAGTAGTGTGTCATGTGCAATTAGGTTACTGGGGGTAGCATAGAGGGATTCATCATGCAATGAGATTATGGTGTATGAAACTTTAGATTTGTCTTGCTGTGTATATGACTGAGATTTTAGTTGTAATATGAACTCTTTATCTTACAAACACCTATTGATATTTAGTATTGGTAGTTTTTCCCCTACATGTTTCATTTGTTGTGAGATGTGTGTCGTAGATTTTCATGTGAAAATATTGAACAAAATATTAATATTTATTATATTTCTATAAAATACATGGTAAATAAATAAATATATATATATATATATATATAACATGTTTTGTATTATAACTTTGATTTTTAATTACAAGAGAATGTAAAAAGAAGACAATGGACAATGTAGTGAATATAATAAGTGGATAAATTTTAAGGTAAGAAATGTTTGAATTGTAGAAAATAAAGATAATATACCTAATGAAATTATATTTCTTTTCATTTTTTTTATAATGAATATTGTTTTTTATAAATAAAGCATTATAGACATGTAATTCTAAATTAATTAAATGCATATGTATTATTTTTTTGTTGTACCTACTAATTTATTTAATTTAATAAGAGTAATAAAGTGTCGTAGAGGACAAATTGTAGTTACTTTTCATCAACAATAATGAAATCAATGATTTTTTTTTTTTAATTCCCATTCCTTGGTGAGACAAATTGTTTCGAGAGTTTGTCAATGACAATTGCTACAATTGTTGTCAATAGAGGATGATAATAAATAATTCAAAATATATGGTTACAATAGATATTGTTATAATGATATAGTAAAATTAATTTACAAATTTCTTTAGAAGTTTTCATGCATTGATCAAATTCTGATGTGTAAACTTGTTCAATTGGAGCTAGTAGGATGTTAACATTGTCAATTATTTGGAAAATGGTCATACCGTTTTAGAGTACATTTGCAATTGTAATTATGAACAACAACTTTTTAGTTAGGCCGCGCGGGTCTGACAATGATGTAAGAAAAATTTTGTCCGATAAAAAAATAATAGTATAATAATATAATATTTGTAAATTAATGTACAATTATACCATTATAAAAAATACAAAAAATATTAATACCATAATTACCTAAATCATTCCAATAATGCAAAAGCATAATTGAAATATTAAGTTTTGTTCTAAATAATCAAAAGAAGATTAATTAAACGTAAAAAAAAAAAAAAAAAAAAATTATCGACATTTGTTTTTTAAAAAAAATAAAGAAAATCAAATGATTTTTAAAGTTCCTGATTTATAATCTTTGATGCTCAACTTTGAATGCTAGGTATTTAGTCGGGCTAATTATTTGACCAAAGTTTATGTTAAATTTTATATTATATATTTTTAATACATTTTAACATATTCATAATATATGTTTAACAATTATGTCAACTCTAATTGGGATGGGGTTCGAACCTATGACCTTTCTTATATAAATTAATGAGTATGGTAAGAATAATAAATAGTTAACAGAATATTTCGTTACTAAAGTTTATATTAACGAAATTTAGGGTTATTTAAGGGAAGAAAATAATATAATAGAGTGTAAATAAGTAAAATCATTAAAAAAAATACTAAAATCAAAATAATATGAACCATTCATTTTAAAAAATAACTACTACCGACATTTTTTTGTTCCAGTTAAGGGCTTAACATTATTGACTCTTATTAGATTTGTAGGTTTCGTGTATATATATATATATATATATATATATATATATATATACATATATATATATATATATATATATATATATATAATGTAGATATACAGATCAATCGTTTGTTAAAAATAAAATATAAAAAAATGATGTCGTTTTAATTATAATATCTTAAAAGTATTTATGTTCTTATTTTCTAACCCATTAATTACTCAAACTTGACATATTCAGAACACTAGATTTCTACCTGATGACTAGTAACAGTGCCAATCCCTCTTATATATATTAGAAGTAGAAATGAAATTGTGAAAAGACATACAGTACATTGTCTACAACTCTACATTGAAGATGTCCATGAAACTGTAGTATAATTAAAATGATATTTTAGTATTGTTATAATGAAATTGGTGTGCATGAAAAATGAAACTAAAAAATTTAGGGCAATAAAATAACATAAATTGCCGAATGACCTGAAGTGCAATTAAAAATTAAAATAATACTTCAACTTTATTATAATTAAGTTAGTGTGCGTGGAAATTGAAAAAAAAAATAGAGTAAAGCAATAATGTATATTATCAAATAAAATTAAAGTAGAATTAAAATGATACTTTTTTGGGTACTATTGATTCTATTATAAGGTAGTTTATAAGGTAGTATCTATTCTATACTAATAAAATTAAAGTATAATTAAAATGATTAACTTTTTTGGGTACTATTGTCTATTCTACACTTTCTCCACCACTGGGTTTCGATCCTGTGACCTTTCCTCAAGAGAACCCAAAAAGATGCCATGTAAACAGAAAGTGCTTGTCACAATTAAAATGATACTTTATTATTACTATAATAAAACATGTGTGGAGAGAAAATGAAACTAAAAAACATAGCAATATTGTCACACGAAACTGAAGTGTAATTAAAATGATACATATTTCATGATCCACGCGCTACTGCATAGACCATAGTCCACAGTAAAATTTGACCAGTGGGTGAATAACTTCTACAAAGCGTATGGTTGCGTTTTTCCATTCACGATAATTTAATTTTGGGTTACACTTGAGTGTGACGGGTTGAGTCGGATTACCATGCAAATGTCATACTTATATGCTCAAATGTAATATTGATCAGGAATAAAAATATTTGTTACTTATAAGGAAAAATGTAATACTCTTGTGAAAAGATGTAATACATATACATTTGGATGTAAAAGTATTATATTTTCCATCAAAAGTATTACATTTTCCCTAATAAGTAATGTTGACAAGTGTTTGTTACTTATAAGGGAAAATATAATATTTTTGAGGAAAAATGTAATACTTTTAAAATAAAAACATAAAGATATTACATTTTACTATTTAAGTAATAAATATTTTATTCATAATTAATATTATAATTGTGCATATAAGTATTACAATTTTGGTTTTGTTATTGAATTAATATATGTACCTTTCCATTAAAAAAAAAAAGGTATTACATTTTCATTTTGACTCGGCCCCGACCCGACCCGGCCAGTCTCAGACAAATTTTTACCTTTAGTTTATTGGACTCTATCTCTGTTCTCTTGGATTCTAGATGGGAAAAATAAACGAAATTTAAACTGAAATCTGAATTAATCTTAATTAAATAAATTATAGAAATAAAATTTAGGGAATGTGAAAACAAGGAATTTGAGTAAAATTCTTTACATTTCATATATGCTCCTGAATTTATCATCCCACAACTGTAACTAGATAGTGAGTGTGGCAATATCGATAAATTGACCCATCTTTAACATTCACTATTCCACACGGTTATAAAGAATATGATAAATATTAACAATATTCTTTGAAGATGCATGTCCTTATCTAGTTATTAAATAATATATAATATGCCAAGGGGCAAATTATTGTATGGACCATGGTCCACACAATATTATGTGGACCATAACAAAAAGCACATTTTTAATATATTAAATGTACATTATTTTTGTACTGAATGTACATTATACAATATAATGTACACTCAGAACAAAAATAATGTATATCCCCTGTATACAATATACATTATTTTTATATTGAATGTACATTATTTTTGTACTGAATGTACATTATTTTATAGTAGACAAAATATGGTCCATACAACTTGTGTGGACCATGGTCCACACAATAATGATTGTGTTTGTGGTTTACATTCATGGATAGGGCTTGTGAAAAAGAAACAAGTAGAAATGTCCAAATATTTGTCTTCTGTTGTAAATATTAATATGGACATTATTATATATATGGTAGTAGTTGTAATTGATAGGTGACTACCTTTTATATTGTTATTACCTTATATTTGGTGATACCTTTGTATATGAATTCTTCCGATGAATGAGAAACACCACTGGCCTTCCTTCCCTATCTCTCTATTCTCTATTATGATATTCTTACAACACGCTTTGCTCTATATTCTCGGCGAACCGGAGACTGGGGAGATGTTCGAGACATTCTGTCCGACTTGCGCCGTCGGTGTTACGCTGTCCTCTTCCGCGATCCGGAGGCTCCAGGGGGGCAATGGTGGTCTGCCGTTGTCCGGGATCCTCTCCAACACTAATCCGCATAATCGCCAATATCAGTTGGCCGATCGACAACTAACCTGCTGCGATCCCTTCGATCGCGTATCAGTCCTCGACTATGGAGACAGTTCCGACGATGGAGACTTTGCAAGGACAATCGGAGGTGGTAGCTGATCTATCGCGATCGTCCGAAGTCGTTTTTCCGGTGGAGATCACTGTCGCTCACTTTCTATAGAGCGGACGTCGTCTGCGGCTTTTTCTGCACAGCCTGAGCCTTCACCACTGAGACAGTCCGCCGCGACCACCCCTGGGCCAACGCCATCCTCGTCTCCCACAGTTTCCTCCGATCACCGGAAAAGCTTCCCGCGACCAAAGACGGGTTCGCGACACGGATCGACAAGTTGATGGTGGCGACCGTTTTTCTGGGGGTTGGAGGGTCTTAGACGATCATTGCCGCCCTGAAGGCGACTGACCCACCTCCATGATCGTGTCAGAGAGACGGAATTATTGATCGGAAATCGCCAAGACGACGTCGTCCGTTTCATTCGCCATTGACCAACCCAATGCAATTCATCGTCTTGCAGATACGTACAATTCCTTCTCACTTTATATTTGCTCCCTGTGTGTGCATATATGTGTGTGTATGTATATATGCAGTAGTATGTCTGTGTGGAGAGGTTTAGAAATTAGTAGCACCGTAAATCTTAATCTTTAATTTACATGCTATTCTGAAAGCGGAAATAATTAATTGAATCAAAAGGTTGTGTTTAAGGTTCTGCTAAGTGAACTTGTGTTGCGTATATATTCATGTATTGAATGAAAAGCATATTTAACATTTATACTGTATCAATACAAATTGCACGTATATTTTAAAGCATATACTTCAAAACACAATGTGAAATATGCATATTATTGGCAATTTGAACATTATGAATGTTAATTAGAAAATAAACATACCGTTCACGTAAAGAATATGCATATTATTGGCAAAGTTGTGTACAAACTCAAGATCTTGTTTTGGAATTGTCTGTGCCACAAAAATTATGGATGCAAATATGCAATCTAGTGTTTGATCAATAATAATGTTTGTGAAAGTCATGCATGCACAATTGTAACCCATGATACTGTTTCAAATTACAGCTTTTAAGCAAGAAAGGTTATATTTTAAATCACAGTTATGTTTCTACATTAAGATGTCGTTTCTTGGACGATTTGTGCAGTATAACATGCCCCAAGAATGCATGATTAGATTTATTGGCTAAAATGTGTATGTAGATTTGTATCATTGTCTTGACATACGGCTTATATGAGATTGATTGCCTTGGCATACTGCTTCTATTTGTATCATTTGCATCCTGTAGTATGCTGATTTTGTATAGCTTTCTTTCATAAACTCTCATTACTTATTCATGTTTAAGTAAGATATTGATTGATGATATTGGTAATTGTTGCTGCTTAGTTGAAATATGAAGTGTGGTGAGTGATCAATTCAAGTTTTAAATGGTTTTCATGCCTATTTAATACCTTGCGCTACATGCCTACCAAAGCTTTTACAATGCACCTCTTGAGTATGTGTTGAATTTATTTGCATAAAATTTGAGAGGCATGCCTGGAAAATTCTGATCGGTGCAGTTTGAAAAATAAATTCGTGAAAAATACCTATTGAACTTCTTTTGGCCTGAAATTTTTCTGGAGAACCTAGACTTGTGATATTTGATGTCTATAAAAGTTTTTCTTAAAAATATGCTTTGGTTGTTCCAGTAAATTCTGTAAAATTTTGGCAGTGTGCTGCCAGTTATTTTTCTGCCTGACGCAGTGTTGGAAATATTTTTGGAAAAAATACTTCTAGACCTTGGATTGGCATGAAATTTTTCATGTACGTTCTAGACTTGCTGAAATACCTATATGCAAAATTTTGTGCCAAAATGTGTTACCGTTTTTCTCCAGAAAATTCTGCAATCCAGGTCAAAATTCTGAAATTTTCTACCAAGTTTCAGTTTAGCTTGTATATCTTGCTATTTTGTGATGTTTTCATACTTGTATGAAACTATGAGATAAAATGAGAGCTTGCTTGGAAAAGTGCTGTTTTTGACTCTCCGAAATAGGAATGAATGGGCCCGGCAGTGAACATGTGCTCGTTATCCTTTGGCGAACGGTACTTCTCTCATTTTATTTTCTAATTTATGAATTAATAGAATCTCTCTTTTCATGTCATGCATTACTCTTTGTTTAAAGTAGATGTGCATGACTTAATTGAGATTTTGGTGTCCATGACACAAGGGACAATTATATCACATATTGAATATGCTTATCTTTAATTAATTTTTAGCCTATAATCTCTCGATTAGGCTCATATAAGAGAATTTGTTATTTCTCTTGTTGGCAATTAATTATTTGCTATAGGCCATAGCTATTGTGATTCATCATGCAACTTATAAATGAGATAATAACATGAATTCTCAATATGATTTTCATTATTAGGTTGCACCTGTCGTTGCTAAACCTTAATTTGATCTTGTGATATCAATTAGATGATATGAGTCTAAATATTGTGATATATAACATAAATATTGAATATAGCTTTGCCCCGAAGGCGAATGTATTGCACTAATTATATGATAATAGCACTAAGACAAATTCCCCAAATATAAAATTGACTTGGTATTGATTTAAAAGTCAATTGTTATTTGTCCAAAATTGAAGTTTATTGGCTGCGCTAATTTATTATAGCATTGTTTCACACGAGTCTTTGACATTGAAATAAATCTCAAATTTGAGTATTTAAACAAAAGGATAGTACCTAATTTTTTAATATAGTTTTGCCCAGAAGGTAAACTTAGAACGCTAATTTATCTGTCACTCGTTATCTTGCATGTCATTTATGATAGTCACATTGTACTCCAGTAATAGTTCTTTGAGTAACCAATGACTCATGACTCGTGAATGAAGTCTACAATTTCTATTTTTAATGATATGCTACTATGCAAGAATGCTATGTGCTTAACCGCCAAAAGTGAGTAACATCATGTTGGTTTGCCTGATGCAAACAAATTGTTAATATTTGATAATTTTCAACATTTATACTTCTTTTGGCATTTAATCTCCCTAAGATTGTCGAATGTTTCACTCATTTTGTTCAATGTGTATGCTTGCCCTATATGATTTTATATGCCACTTATGGTAAATTTCATATACATTTGAGAACTTATTGTGTTGCGATAATCTTTACATTTTAGAGATCCAATTTTTAATTATGGCATGACCAATTGGGTCACTGAGGGCAAACATGAGTGAGATATTACAATTTCTTATCCACATGAGTATTTTATAGAGCATGAGTGAATGAGAAGTTACCAAATTATCTATTTTTGAGGATATTTGTATTAATTCAAATCTAACTCACTGCATATTGTAATTATTCCTCCATAGTACGTGGTAGAATTAAACATTTCCCGATCTGCGTTTCTAGTCTTAGTATGTAGTCCATTTTATTGTATCACCACCTCAAGCGTATCTCTATGGGCTATATACCTCCGTCTGCTGTTTAAATACCCAGAGCCCATTATAGGGGATCAACAGATACGCTGACTACATACTTAATGAAGATTGTTTCTTGGCATTAGGGGGAGATAATAGATTAAATTTTAATGGAATGCCAAGAAATTTCATAGAATGAAAACATCTTCATTATTAAAAATCCATGTACTAGTTAGATTGAACTGGAAGTTCATAAGATAATCTCTATTTGCGATATTAGCAAATAATCTGCCAAATACATCTATTGATCATACCGATCATATAAGAGTGACTAGGTCCCATATAATTTCCCCAACTTGGACCAAATATATCTACCGATACTCCTTGGCGCCAGAGGTGTAGGAGATCTATCGGTGTAAAAGTTAAGAATCATAATACTAGATCTAGTAAATAAACATTGTCACTCTTGAAATAGTTTGAATAATTATGTCCTGCAGACGTTCGTCCAGATGACGAAAAACCCTAGTAAAATTATAGGTGCACCAAACAAATGTAATACTAGGGATGCGGAACAACCAGATCAAAATATCTTTGGGAAATGTCTAGAATCTGGTTGACTTAAATATTGCCATGAACAATCATAAATATAGGAGAAATTCTTGAAAAATGTTATAAGTTGTCGACAATACAATTGCCTTCAAATTGCTCAAATTATATGACAATCTGGATCCAGAACTAGGTGCCAGAAGTGCCTAGATTGATTAACGTATAAAGAGAGCAATTAAAGACATATACAGCTCAACTCGCTAATATATTCTTTTCGTACACCATTGAGGTATTAACCCTGTAGGTTACAAATGGTGTGGAAGGAAAACAAGAATAACGAGGTGATAAGATATGAAGCGAGTTTGTAGCCTATGGGTTCACGCAGAGACCCTTAATTAATTTTAATCAAATATACTCTCCCACGATGAATGGCATTAAGTTCCGCTACGTAATATTATTGGCAGAATAATAATAAATTTAGATATGCAGTTAATATTTAATTTGAGAAATTCCTGATGGATTTATAATCCCCGAAATGAGAATTTAAGTGTCATTATATTTACTCTTTAAAGGGTTGCGAATGGAGTTAATATCATCATTGAAGGAATAATATGTACCATTGTGTGCTCGATAAAGGGTTGATAATGAACTTATTTATTATTTATTATCTAAGTCAATATTGATGGTGGAAAACATCAATGAAATATATAAAGGGCTTGATGATGTCAGCCCATATCTAAAGACGGAGATTTTGAAACAAAAGCTTCGGAAAGCTAAGAATTATCTCGACTTGAAGATCGAGTTTTTCTTTGAAGAAATTTTTATACACCAGTTAGCCAATATATGATTTTGATTGGATACTTAGACAAATCAATATACAATGGGCTACTTGGGTACTGGCTATTATTTTTGTATCCCATAATGCCAAGTCCCAAAACTGGATGTACTATATTTACCCCCATTGTTCCATAAAGGGTCAATGAAGATTGTGTTGACTAGATATTATGATATCAATATTATACCACGTGAACTCCAGAAAAGTCACGAGATTATTATAGAGTATATTTATTCAATTGACAGTTGTATATATTTATTTACAAAATTTCTCTATACTGTTTAGAAATTTAATGTATGGGAACTAAAGATTGTTATCTTGAGGGGAAGTATCATTTTACATGAATCAATCCTGAAGATTGGGTCTTAGATGACTAACAGTTGTACTCTTTTCCTTAGTTAAGTTTTTCCCCACGGGGTTTTTCCTTAAATCTAAGGTTTTTAATGAGGCAGTTAATCTAAAACAAGAATACACATACATCATGCACTCTTTTCCTCAACTAATTTTTTCCACTGGGTTTTCTATTGAGGTTTTAACGAGACATGAGTATGATATAGTAATGTAAATGGGGAAAAGTTGCAAAATAATTGCTTAAGTTGACAAACCCCAAAATCCTGAAGATTATGTCGATTGTGCCCTGAAGGTTTTGGTTGTACTCTTTTTCCCTTAACTTAGTTTTTCCCACAGGGTTTTCTTAAGTTAAGGTTTTTAATGAGGCAATCAGTACAATATATGTTCTTACAAATATCATGTACTATTTTCTTCAACTAGGTTTTTCCCACGAGGTTTTCCTAGTGAAGTTTTTAACGAGACATGAATATATATACATTTATACTATTTTGTCTAGGTTTTTCCCACAGGGTTTTCCTAGCAAATTTTTACAAGGCAGGATCATGTCAAATAATGTCCAAGGGGGAGTGTTGTAAATATTAATATGGACATTATTATATATATGGTAGTAGTTGTAATTGATAGGTGACTACCTTTTATATGTATTGTTATTACCTTATATTTGGTGATACCTTTGTATATGAATTCTTCCGATGAATGAGAAACACCACTGGCCTTCCTTCCCTATCTCTCTATTCTCTATTATGATATTCTTACAACATCTTCTTAATTATTGACCATTGACTTGGATTAAATTATCAATCTTTACTTAAAATTAAAGAAATGTAGAGTAAATTTCAATTTTAATTTGGAATTATGGTGAAAATTCTATATTTAGTTTAGACTCTAAAACTAACCAACATAACCTGGAAGGATGATTGGGCATGTTTTCTTTTCAATCATGACAAAATAATTAGCATGTTTAATTATAGGTTCGATTTTGATGGTGGGGTTTAGAATTTTTGGGTATGTAATTTTTGCTGTAAATTAATGAAATGTAAGAGAAATTGAGGGAATTTGATAAGAAATTTGAGAAAGATTCTTTACATTTCATAGTCACTATATTCATCATCATTCTACAACTAATGCACTTAAAAAGAAAAAAAAAAAAAAGAAAAAAAAAAAGAAAAGAGAAAAAGGTAGGCCGGGATCCCAAATACAAATATGAAACTAAAAGCCGATTTCCACTATATTAAAAGTATAGTCAATAGCTAATCTCAACTTAATTTCCTTATACTTGCTCAGCGCTACGTTCCGATGACATGATGTTGGACTCCACTTTTCAAGCAGTCGCCCAACAGTTAAAATTCTAATTTGAAGATCTTATTATTATTATTATTATTATTATTATTATTATTATTATTATTATTATTATTATTATTATTATTGATGGGGTGTGAACCCCGTGGGCTCGGGGCCCAAGAAGAAAATAGATAAAGCCCGGACGAAGAAGAGAAACCCAAGAAGAAAATGGAGTACGCCCAAAAGAGACACGAGCTAAACCGAGGAGTCAACTCGACCCAGGGGTCGGCTCGACCCGGAAGTCGGCCTAAACTAGCCGTTAGCCCATTTGCTACCCTATTTGCCTACCTCATTACTATCCCATCACTACCCAATTTAATATCCATAACCCCCCAAAGTAAATATCCTATTAAAACTACCTCATCCTAACCCCCCAACTTAATACCCTTAATCCCTACTAAATAACCCCCCAACGTCTCTAAAGCTCCTTTAGCTATAAAAGGGGGAAGACAGTAAGATCAAAGGGGGGGCTTCATCATGGGAGAAAGACACCACGTACTCCACATCACAAAACATAGAATACCCTTGTAACACCCCGTGTTACGGCCCCTAAAACCGATTAAGTAATTAACCCATAGCCCAAGAGAAAGAATAAATTATAATAATTAATTAGGGAAAAAGGTCCACCATAGTCCATGGGCCCTCATCCCTAAACCCAACCCCTAATCCTAAAAGGATTAGACCCTAAATAAGACCCTTAGATATATAAATAGGGAACCTAGAAGGCACCTAGAACTCCCACAAGAATAACGCCCCACCGCCCCAAAAGAGCTCCAAGAATCCCCTTAGAAGAAATCAAGAAAGCAAGAAAGCTTAAAGAAAGACCCTTCATAGCCAAGGAATTAATTAAGGCTAAGAGGTAACCCATGGCTCAACAAAACCTATTTTCATAGCTATGATTTCCCCCGTAGGATTTCCCCATATTATTGTGTATTGATGATTTGTGATATTATTATTGATGATTGATGGGATAATTCCATGGGTGATCTTGATATTGGGAGATCCTTGATAATTATGGTGTTCTTGATGATTATGTGGAGTTCTTGATGTTTATATGTCGTTCTTGATAATTGTATGGCATTCTTGATGCTTATGTGATATTCTTACCGAATCTTGTAATTAGAAGACGAATCGTATTCTTGTTGGTATAAAAGTGATTAGAACCCTAGGTTGTATCGTATGATATTATTCTTGGTGTATCGGGTGGGGAAATCGCATGTTTGGGTGTCGATTATGTTTAGAAAAGCATGATAGGTTATGTGTCGTACGTTTCTCGTATTTGATCCGTTAATTGTCTACGTGTTGATCGTTAATTGCGTTATAAAGTGTCTAAGCATGGTTTCGGGTTCTACAATGGTTCCTGGGGCGTTTTGTGTATAAAGAGTCAGTGGGGGGTAGGTGGGGGTAGGGGACCCGCCACCTACCCGTGGCCAGAAGGGACGTCTCCGGCAGCGGGCAGCCGGCAGGCGGG
Source organism: Ipomoea nil (assembly GCF_001879475.1). Lineage (NCBI taxonomy): Eukaryota > Viridiplantae > Streptophyta > Magnoliopsida > Solanales > Convolvulaceae > Ipomoea > Ipomoea nil. The sequence continues at coordinate 5,656,276 of NW_017619742.1, forward strand.
CAGCTGCCCGCCGGTGACCCGCTGCCCGGAACAGTGCTTACCGGCGGGTGGCCCCCCACCCACCGGCTACCCGCTGGAAATCTCCCCCATTCGGGACTCCGGCTTCCCCGTTTGATGTTTCCCTGATCCCCGTGGTGTCCCAACGGACTCTGTTCATCGTGCCGTGTCTAGTTTGATGTTTTGGGTACCGTTCGTAGGTTATGAGTCTTATATATTGCATGCTAGTTGAATTGGTATCCCGTTGACCTAGGTGGAAGAACTATGAACCCCTTAGGACCATTCTTAGTATGTGAAGGATCACGCATGGGTTTTGTTATACGCTTTCTCCCCTTCCCAATGTGTTAATGTGGGTTGCATGTGCTTGCTATGTGTTATGTGTGCATGACACCCCAATTCGGTTGCGATCGGATTGGTTATTCCTGAGCTGCGGTTCAGAAGCTGGCTGCGGTCAGATTTACACTCTTGGGCTGCGGTCCACCGTTTGGTTGCGATCAAACGTTTCTACATGAGCTGCGGTTCATACTTTCCTGGCTGCGGTCAGATGACATACTCTTGGGCTGCGGTCCACTGTTTGGTTGCGATCAAACTATGATGAGCTGCGGTTCATCGGTCGGTTGCGATCGACCCCTCCGTGTTGCGATACGGGGCAGGGTGCTGCGGGGCCGTGTCAGAGCTATATGTGCTGACCCTCATGTATGGGCATGCGATTGGTCCTGTGGTGCCAACAAAGTGTGCTATGTGATGAGATATGGATGAGTTGTGATTATGAGTATCTTGGGGGATGTGACTATGGGATTTATACTGGGAATCGTATATGTTGGATTATGATTATTAATTGTGCTTATCTTACCTGTCTTGCCTGTTGTAAACTGTATATGCTTGGTATAACTGCTGTCTGTGCTTAGCCCTATCTGTTGAGTCGATCCCTGTTTTAAAAGCTAGAGTCTCGTAGGATATATCTTCATGCTTCAAAATGGTTTTCGTATACCTATATATATCTCTATATGTAATGTATTTCAACGCGTTGGAGTGGGTTACCAGCATTTCTCGCTGAACAGATATATTTGGCTTTCAGGCACAGAGGATTAGAGCACTGGAGCGCGCTAGACTGGAACGTAGAAGTAGAGTAGTTTCCCTTTCGGCCTGCGTGCCATGTTATGCATTTATATTTCGGAGGATATTAGTTAGATAGCCTGTGCACCTGGGTTCTCTAGCCCAGGTGTGGCATAGCACCCCGTACGCTTATGTTATACTTTGGGATTTAATGAGATGTTATCCTTGTTATATAAGTTTTAAATGTCTTGAAAATCTGGGGTGTTACAACCCTTCCCACGCCACTCATCCACACACATGGGGGCACTCTCCCACAACCACTCTCCACTCATTCAAGCAAGAAGACCACATGAAGAAGATTCCATTCTTGAGCACAAGAGAAGACTCCATCACTCTTCCTACACCACTCTTCCACACATGAAGAAGACTCCACATGGGAAGACTCTACCACCATTCCATCAAGAAGCATACTCGATCTCTCGGTATCAAAAATATCTTTATTCTTACACAATATCTCTATATACAAAATAGCCATACAATATGTACAAAGACACCTACAAAATACATAGTGGAGTTAGGCTTGGCACCGCCCAAAAAGGCCCGTGGTTTTCCTTTTGGTTTCCACGTCAAAATCATCGAGTTCATATTAGTTTAGCAAGTTTTTTATTGAAAGGTGTATCCTCCAGCTAAAGGTTGTGTTGGACCTCCTTGGGCCCGAAAACCCAAAAACCATCACTGGCGCCGTCTGTGGGGATCGTGACAAAAGGTCGCGTTTGCCTCTTTGTTTGAGCAATTTCGGAGAGCGTCCACTACGGACGGAAAATTGAGAAGGTTCACGGAGTACCGTGGACCAATAAGAGGACTAGAAGCGAATCAAACAAAGAAAACTGCGTATCGAGGTCTACAAGAGGTAACCATTATCATCTAAAATAGATGTAGTATTTAAATTAAAATGGTTGGCGAGGAGTGGTCGGTCCATCCTATTGAGGGACTCGGCCGGGGGAATCAAGAAGTCGGGACGCCGAATAAATGATTCCCCCACCACGACCTTAACGGTAGACACCGTGGTCACAATTATTTTTTCTTTGATGTTACTCTTAATCATATGAGAGGCTTTGTTATATTGAAACGTATAAGCAGCATGTTGTTAAAAGATGCTTGTAAAAGAGACTCTCCAGTATACACATTTTAATACCATCACAACAAGGAAGCCAACCGCTTGGATTTATTGTTCCGAACCGTTTGCTTGGATACATTATGTCAAGTAGCAAATTCCAAGACCATTTGGTCTCTAGTAAGCCTGCTATGGGTAAAGCACCTTTCCAGAAGATTTCTTTTAATCTTTTCTCACTATATAATGAGGAGAATCATGCATCATGTACGAGGCCAAGGGAAGGCTTGTGTAGCATTATATGAGCAAAAGGCCTAAAAATGGGTAATAGTCCGAGACCATCTGTTGGAAGCGAGACATTAAAGAAGTTGACTCCATGTAAACGAACGAGGGCGGAATCGCGCCGGAGCCGCCAATTATAATTTTGTTTCACTCAAATTGCGATAAAAAGAACAGAGCGCAAGTGGAGTCCTCGGCAGCCACAGATGTACTGACTCCGAGGGGAGGCCGTCGGCGGAGAAAATCAACGATATGAGCGGCTTGACCACGCCCGCTTGGGCAATTTTGATTTGATTCCAGGCTTATTCATCGCGAGGAGTTAGATTTCCATCGCGGCTTACTTCTATTCGTGGATTGATGTCGACAGAAGATGGCACACCAGTTCCTGAAACAATCTGCCGAAATTATGAGTAGTCGTCGACTCTGAGAGGAAGTCAGCAGAAAATAGTTGAGGAAGCGGTAGAGTCAGAGTCGGAGGCAGTGTAAAAATCAACTCAAACACAAGAAAGCTCCACTATCACTGGTGACTCGTTGGAAATACACATGATGCAAAAAAAGGGTGCGAAATCAGAGGTCCGAGTCGCCTTCAACTCGCCTTCATCCATATCGACCATTCCCGTTGCCGACTGCATGCGGTCGACTATTCCAGACCTCAGTCTTCGCCCTCAAATCTCACTCGCGGCTGAAGGCCGAGTCTTCTAATTCGTGGCATATATAGGCATTCATGATTGCACGCTGAGTCCGTCAATAGAAGCGCTCGACGAAAAAAAAAAAAAAAAACTCTCGACGAAGAGAATGGTCGACATTCAAGTAAGTGCTCATTGTGACCTGTGTATTTTTCGCCCGGTTCTCACCATTATTCTCTGGCACGTTTTGCGCCTGGGTATGTTTTGCATAAAAGGATTTACATTTAAAAAGGGGAGGATATACTCGCGTCAGACCAACGAATCTGCATCTAATTTGGGGACTTCCCATATGTGTACCGCGCATACAGTGCATGGTTTAGGCAGGAAGATTTCTGCACCAAAATTCCCTATTTTATTCTTGCATTTTCCGCACCTTTGCCTTATTATGCGAGAGTGGAGCTTCTTATATGGAAATATATGTCATTATGGAAAATCAAACGCATGATTGGTGGTGGACAAGGCTACAGGGCAAGCCATTAGACATGGAACCGGAAACACCCAATGGACTCGACTGACTCTTCGCATAGAGGGCTTGCAAGTAAGCAATCTAAATTACCCTTCCAAGAGCATCCTTACATGGAATTATTATCATTGCTTCTCTGGTTGCATTTGGTATGCGTAAAAGTTTAGGAGAAAGGAGGGAACGCATGGGTATTCGCAATTAAGGGGTCAACTTATTCTATCGAAATTCGTTTGTTTTTGGGGAGTCATTATATATGCGTCAGTCATGCATGTAACAATGCATGTGGGAAGCAGGAAGAAAGAAGTTATAATAGAGTTAAGAGTTATATGGGTGGTTGCATGCATATTTGCAGAGAAGGCTGCTAAAATTATCGACTTGGCCTGTGTATCTGTTGACAAACTGTTAGGGCTAAGGGAATAAATGAAAAGCTGAATTAATTTGGCTGATGAGAAACAGTAAAATGACTGATGGAATGGCTGAGTAGCGGATGACCCATGTAGCTTGGTGGTCTTAGGGCCTCACGACTTTGATTATGGCGGAATGGGGCATAACATTTGACAATTGTGTTCCAGGAGGATTGCAAAATTAAAATGGCTGAGTTTGGCTACTGGAATTTGAGGCATAAATTGAGTGGAAAGATTTGATAAGGGGCTCCTATTGGCAGTGCGTGACATCCAATCATCCCAAATTAGTCTCTTTTAAAAGCTTTGTATGAAAATTTGGAGGCAGAACTGTGGCGAAAATGTTGAAGCACAAATGTGTACATGGCAATGTCTGGTGGGGAAAGCATGCTTGCGAGGCCGACTCCTAGAATCTGACCGAGTAGGTCTGCCCATTCGCGCTGGGCCGACCACTCCGTGTCGGACGTTGGATTGTCCGCCCAATCAGCTTCAAGGCCGACTCCTATAGTCTAACCGAGTAGGTCCGCCCATTCGCGCTGGGCCGACCACTCCATGTCGGACATTGGATTGACCACCCAATTAGCTTCGAAGCCGACTCTAAGAGTCTGCCCGAGTATCATTTCTTATGCGAGTTTGGAGGATGAATTTTTCTACATATGGCGAGCTTAATTTCCAGTCACATGTGCCGCACAATAGACTTGGATATATTCTGGGCGTGGCAAGAAAATACATTCCAAAATATTGCTCTTGAAATTTCTCATCTACAAGGGGCTACATAAAGGAAGAAAAATTAAAGCTACAACCGAGAATCAACCCGACTAAAAGACGTGAGTCAGTAAAGAAAGAACCAAGAGTCCAAGCTCTTAGAAGTTTACTAGAAAAAGAAAAATTATAGCCAGGAGTCGCCTCGAGCAGGGACTCGGCGAGAGAAAAAGAAAAGAAACAAGGGCTAGGACCCTATGAAAAAGCCAAAAGAGTCACCTCGAGTAGGGACTCGGCCAGAAAAGATAGGAAACAAGGGCACTGACCCTTAGACGTTTCCGAGAAAAAGCCTACAGGAGTCGCCTCGACTGGGGGACTCGGCGAGAAAAGATAGAAACGACGAGGCACTGACCCTAAACTGTTTCTGAGATAGAAAAAGCCTAAAGGGTCGCCTCGACTAAGGGACTCGGCGAGAAAAGATAGGAAACAAGGGCACTGACCCTTAGACGTTTCCGGGAAAAAGCCTACAGGAATCGCCTCGACTGAGGGACTCAGCGAGAAAAGATAGAAACGACGGGGCACTGACCCTAAACTATTTCTGAGATAGAAAAAGCCTAAAGGGTCGCCTCGACTTAGGGACTCGGCGAGGAAAGATAGGAAACAAGGGCACTGACCCTTAGACGTTTCTTAGAGAAAAGAGAAAAGAAACAAGGGTTCCGACCCTTAGACGTTTCTAGAGAAAAGAGAAAAGAAACAAGGGTTCCAACCCTTAGACGTTTCTAAAGAAAAGAGAAAAGAAACCGAGGCACTGTCCCTTAGACATTTTCTTAGAAAGAAAAGAAGTTATCACCCAAGAGTCGCCTCAACTGAGGGACTCGGCGAACGAAGAAGGAATCGAGGGTTCGAACCCTTAGGAGTTTATTAGAGAAAGAGAAAGTTACAGCCGAGAATCACTTCGACGGCTAAAGAAAAAAGGGGCTCGAAGCCAGAAGGTCACATCTACTGAAGCAGTCGGTCATATGGCAAACGAAGAGAAGTCATGAGGATGGAGTCGTGTGGAATCTTGAATAAAGAGTCGGCAAAAATCGAGGGGGCTAACAAAGGGAATTTTAAGGCAAGACAATATACTTTTCCATGCCCTGCTAAGCGTGAGACATAGAAAAGTGAGGGACTAGTTGATGGGGTGTGAACCCCGTGGGCTCGGGGCCCAAGAAGAAAATAGATAAAGCCCGGACGATGAAGAGAAGCCCAAGAAGAAAATGGAGTAAGCCCAAAAGGGACACGAGCCAAACCAAGGAGTCGACTCGACCCGGAAGTCGGCACGGGTAGGAAGTCGGCCTAAACTAGCCGTTAGTACATTTACTACCCTATTTGCCTACCTCATTACTATCCCATCACTACCCAATTTAATATCCATAACCCCCCAAAGTAAGTATCTTATTAAAACTACCTCATCCTAACCCCCCAACTTAATACCCTTAATCCCTACTAAATACCCCCCAACGTCTCTAAAGCTCCTTTAGCTATAAAAGGGGGAAGGCAGCAAGATCAAAGGGAGGGGGCTTCATCATGGGAGAAAGTCACCACGTACTCCACATTACAAAACATAGAATACCCTTCCCACGCCACTCATCCACACACATGGGGGCACTCTCCCACAACCACTCTCCACTCATTCAAGCAAGAAGACCACATGAAGAAGATTCCATTCTTGAGCACAAGAGAAGACTCCACCACTCTTCCTACACCACTCTTCCACACATGAAGAAGACTCCATATGGGAAGACTCTTCCACCATTCCATCAAGAAGCATACTCGATCTCTCGGTATCAAAAATATCTTTATTCTTACACAATATCTCTATATACAAAATAGCCATACAATATGTACAAAGACACCTACAAAATACATAGTGGAGTTAGGCTTGGCACCGCCCAAAAAGGCCCGTGGTTTTCCTTTCGGTTTCCATGTCAAAATCATCGAGTTCATATTAGTTTAGCAAGCTTTTTATTGAAAGGTGTATCCTCCAGCTAAAGGTTGTGTTGGACCTCCTTGGGCCCGAAAACCCAAAAACCATCAATTATTATTATTATTATTATTATTATTATTATTATTATTGTTGTTGTTGTTGTTGTTGTTGTTGTTGTTGTTGTTGTTGTTGTTAGGAATATAGCAGAATAATGCGGAAGCGACGAATCGAAAATTGAGAATTATAGAAGTTAAATAATAGGGAAAATATATAAATGAAGAAAATTATATAAATGACAAAAGAATAGAATAATATATATATAATAATCTCTTAAATGAGAATACAAAAATTATATATATATATATATATATATATATATATATATATATATATATATACACGAATACGTTGGAAAGCTAATAGAGGAAAGAAGAATGAATTCTGAATTGAGGTGATTACAAATGCAAATTAAGCATGCTATTTATACAAAAGAAAAATAGAGAAATGCGGAGGATTAGCGCATGTAATGGCATGCAAATGGAGAATGCATTGGTAGCTATGTGGAGAGACATGCGGCAGTGGTGCGGTACGTGTGTCATGTAGAAATGCAGCTACTGCGTGAAAGACTCATTCTCCGTGGATTTGAGGCACAAATATATTATTATTTCTTAACAATCTCCACCTTGGATCAAATCCATTGTGGAATTAACAACTGGAACAGTCGACTAAACTCAAGCACTGCATGAACTTAGCAATAGAAAGAACCTCAAAATAGTAGGATGGATCACCATCAACTTCCTGTGTGACTGAAAGAGCATATGCAACCAAGTTGGTTTCATCATCATCAACATACCTAGCAGGTTTTTTAATCCTCCTAGGACGATTCATAGCAATGGAATACTCTCGTTGTAGCTTGACGAGAGGTGTTGTGCTAGTAGATGCATCGTCTTTAGTATTACCATAACTGGTAGTAACACTATCAATAGGCCTGAATTCAAACTCCACTGCACCTTCTCACCAGTACTCTGCGTCTCATCTGTACTGGGAACTTTTCCAGAAGAAAATAGTGCATTTTCGTCAAAAGTGATATCTCCACTCAGAATGATTTTCCGAGAATCAAGAGACCATAGACGATACCCTTTTAACTCAGAGGCATAACCAAGGAAAATGCATTTGACAGCTCGCGGGTTTAATTTACCGTACTGGAATGAGCATAAGCAGGACATCCAAAAACTCTTAAGATAGAGTAATCAACAGGATTACCTGACCAAACTTCCTCTGGAATTTTGAAATCAAGGAATGAATGTAGAGATATATTTACCAAATAACATGAAGTAGAAATTGCCTCGGCCCAAAAATCACGTCGTTTCCATAACCCAGCATTAGAGAGCATACAACGAGCTCTTTCCAATAGAGTCCCGTTCAAACGTTTGGCAACACCATTCTGTTGGGGTTTATCAGGCAAGATCTTGTGCCTGGCGATTCCATTTGCCGCACAAAAGTCATTGAAATCTGACTCACAGAACTCCAAGCCATTGTCTGTCCTGAGCTTCTTGACTTTTTTACCTGTCTGAGTCTCAACAAGTATTTTCCACTTATTGAAAATAGAAAATGTCTGATTTTTATGTTTCAGGAAATAGACCCAAACTTTACGAGAAAAGTCATCAATAATAGACATAAAATATCTACAACCTCCCATAGACTGGAATTTAGTTGGTCCCCATAAATCAGAACGTATGTATTCTAATACATCTTTGGTATGGTGCGTAGCAGTAGAGAAACTAACCCTCTTTTGTTTTCCAAAAACACAATGCTCACAAAATTGTAATTTACCCGTACCTAAACCACCAAGGATCACTTTCTTGCTCAGGAGATGCATGCCTTTCTCACTCGTATGCCACAGACGCATATGCCATAGTTGAGTGAGATCCGCATCAGACATCGATGAGGATATCGCTACTGAACCTGTCACTAGTACAAAATTGGGAATATGAGTTGCACTTTCTAAGACACCTTTACAATGGAGGTGTTGTGGATAGAAAATTGTAAAACTTTTTGAGGCACCAACTGCGAAAAGGTGCCTCTGAAATTATATTATTAAAATAATAATAGGAGAATCCGCGACACCCACTCAAAGAGGTGCCATGGATATTATATTATTAAAATATTAATAATGGATCCGCGGCACCTTTTGAAGAAGGTGCTGCGGATACGTTTATTATTATTTTAATAATAAGGGAATCCGCGGCACCTTCTAAGTAGCCGCGGATAATGACCACAAAAAGACCTCCTAGACCACGAATATAATTGCTCTGCCCCAAATTAAAACAAATTGCGAATTCTCTCAAATTGCCCCAAATTGCCACCGTGAGCCCTAGTAGACCACGACCACCAATCTGATTCTCTCAAATTGCCTCCGCCGATCTGATTCTACTCCGCCGACCAAGACTGTCCACGATCTGAGCCTCCGTCGTGAGCCTCAGCCGACTGCCCGCCAAGACGCCGTGTCTCCTCTGCTGTCGCCAAGACGCCGACCGCCCTCGCCGTCTGCTCACCTGATCGATCGTCGCTGCTCACAGGTAATAACTTCTTTTTTTTTTTTTTTTTTTAAAAAACAGTCTCTGCAAGCTAATTACTTTGATAGTCTCTTCGATCTATTTTGATAGTTTCTTCCAATCGTCTATTTTGATAGTTTCTTCGATCTCTAAAAGCAGACCTAGGGAGGCTGGTTCTGGTTTTTGCATCACTTAGACCATTACAATATTAAAATATGATTAGGTGTTGTTTGTTGTTCACAATATTGATTATGTATATTTCTTCTGTTAAAAAAGAATTCACAATTGTTGCTTAACAATAGTCTGTTAATTAAGAAGGAAAGGGCAACCATGTTGTCATTGAGCTTAACAATAGTCTCCAGATCCGGTTAGTGCTCAGATCTGGTGCTGTGGTGGAGAGAGACGACGAAATGTCACTTCTCCGCGAGGCTCATCAAGCCTTCTCCGAGAGCGCACGCATCTTCATCCATTACCTCTCTACTGTGTAAGTTCTCTGGATCGCTCAAATAACCTATTTCTGCCTTTTGTTTATCCGTAATTCCATTTTTATTATTCTTTTTGGAGTGATAGCTGATATGGCTTTGTATAATTAGGGATTATTTAATCTTTGCGGAATGATAGAGTTGCTTTATGTAACATGAATTAATAGCTTCGTCTCACTAATTGTTGTAAATTAATTGATTAATATTAAAAGGGTCACGTTGTCACTACTTAGAAAATAAAGAAAAATTCACAAGTGCAAAAAAAAAAAAAGTTTGCTTTTTGATTTCTTGAGTTGGCTTCATATGATTTCGAGTTTATCTTTTTTACTTGTAGTGCAAATGATGTATGCATGGAGTCTAAGAGGCAAACGATGAATGCAGAAGATGTTTTCAATGCTCTTGATGAAATAGAGTTTAGTGAATTTATTGATCCTCTCAGAGCTTCTCTTGAAGGTTAGTTTTTGTTTATTTACTGGTGTATGCTATTTTGAAAGATCATCTTTTGTATTGGTTGATTGATTTTAAGTGATCCCAGTTCTACAATTTTCTTGGTTATTACTGGTTTTTTGTCATCCTTCAATTATTTTCCTGTCCTTTAGATAAATGTTACTGTTTTTGGTTTTAGCCAGATGTTTGCTCCAATTATGAACTACACAATGTTAATCATTAATGGCATCGCTTAGTTTGTCTAACAAACGTGGAATAGCAAGGACCAAAATACTTTCACCTTGCACAATATTGCAACTGACATATGTGCCTTACCTAATCTCTGTACAGAACAATTTATATTTTAGTTTCTTTCTCTAAACCTCATTGTTTGTTAGAACGCCTTTAGTGCTTCTATAGCAAGAGTAGCCATCTCTATTGACAGGAGCAGAACAATAATTATGAACAGTAATGACCAACATATTCACTAATTGGAGGAACTGGCTGTCATGAAATTTAACTGCTTTAATTATCCAATTTTTGTGCTTCTGTAATATACACCATTTTGTAGACATTTATGTAGTTACATATGTTTAGGATACATGATCTATTTCTTTTTTGAAACTTTTTTCCTGCTAGAGTCATGTATGCCTTTTTTCTATATCATATCCATTTCACTGAAAACTATATCTTTTTTCCTAAAATTTACTTGTTGGAATTACTTTTTTATCTCCAAATAGCCAAATGTTATAATTCCTAGCCTCCACAATGCCAGCCAATTTGTCCCCATATTTTATATGCCTCCACGAAATGAAAAGAGTTCTGTCAACTTTGATCTGCCTTTGTTGCTTCTTCTTCCATTCCCCTTCTACCAAGCTCTTCAGCCCATTTCTTGCTTGAAAGAGTGTTCAATCATCTTTAGCATTACTGGATAAGTGAGTGCCTTGAAAGTAGTAACTCATTCAAAAACATGTTGCCTATGGAGTTTGACATTGTCAGTTCATTATTATCTTAAGTAAATTCATAAACAAATTTGTCTATTTGTTAGAGAAGTGTTGCTTCTCCTTTGTGCGGCTTTTTCCCTCTCAATTTCAATCATTCAATCTCCTCATTTATCATATTTCTTTTCTGGTTTAAGTAGATTAGGAATGCATGGCTAGCAGAGAATGATAGAATCATTTCTTGGGAGATATGCTTTAAGCCGGCTTGTAGGGATGAATTATCAAGCACGGTTGGGCATGATGGTTGCTGGAGCATATGGATTCCCCCAATTTCGCATGCGTGTCTTCATGTGGAGAGGAGAGGTAATAAAATCTCTTAAACTAACTGATGACCTTATTCATTTTGCAGAAATTGCCACAATATCCATTGCAAACACATAATATTGTTGTGAGATAGAATATGCATAATTAGTTCTTCCATGTTTTTTAATCTGTTGGCAATCTTTCTTTCATGACTGCAGCTAAAAGTAAGTCTTCTATTTCCCTAACAATTCCTGACTCATCTTTGAACTATCAGTTTACCTCCAGGTCGAACTATTCTGTCAACCTCCACCATCCAATCCGGTGGAGTTCAATTTGCCTTCTTGATGGTTACTAGCTCCCAACACATGGACACTGTTAGAGCAGACATTTCTGGGAAGAAAGATGTGACAGACCTGAATATATCATTCAATTTTGTGGGACAGAGAGTCAAGGAAAGGAAAGGAAAGATTGAAGTCCTCCTCCTCCCTTTCCATATCTGCACATCCTCTTCAAGCTTAAGCTTATTTTTACTGTGTAATTTTGTGAAAATTTCTTTGTTAAACTTTTCCTTTGGCTGTAATTTTATTTATTGTTTTATAAAATTAGCTGCTTTTATGTATGTGTATATATATATATATATATATATATATATATATATATATATATATATGTATATATATATATATATATATATTTTTTTTTTTTAATAATAAAGAGGTATCCGCGACACCCTCTGCAGAGGGTGTCGCAGATAGACTAATTAACTGCGACACCCACCTGTGCGTGGGTGTCGCGGATATGCATAATAATAAAAAAATAAATGACTTTCTGAGGCACCTGCAGCGTAGCAGGTGCCTCGGAAAGTCTGTATAAAAAAAAATAAAAAATTATTGGATAGCTTTCCGCGACACCTTATACGGGTGTCTCGGAAAGCTAACCACTTTCAGTGTCACTGGAATCCGAGTCACCTGTACAGGTGACTCGGAAAGTATTTTATAGGTGACTCAGAAAGTTTTTTTTGTACTAGTGTGTCACAGTACTGCCACGCAAGACGTACAAGCTTCCAGAACGAGAAGCTTTCATGAGAACAAGAGAACCTTTTATGACCTTCAGAACTCCACCTTCAGCTATGTGCTTGCACCCTAGAGATTCCAAGGTGCCCAAGGATATCAGATTGCGTTTCAAATCAGGAATATACCTAACATTGGTAAGAGCCCTGATAACGTTATCATGAGTTTTAATCTGCACACTTCAAATTCCACTAACCTTGCATTGGGTATCATTACCCAGCAAGACAATTTCACCATCAACCGGTTCCAGAAAGACGAACCAGTCTTTGTGAGGACACATGTGGAATATAATGTACAACCAAAGTCCAGAATCCACTCGGTTCCGCTCCGTTGCAACCAGAGCTAACAGATAACATAACGTCGCCTTTTGAATCACTTTCAACAACACTAGCTTCAACGAACTTCTTTTCTCTCTCTTGCTTGTTCTTCATCTTGAAGCATTCAGTCACATCATGACCCTATTTCTTGCAGTACTTACAGGATTTGTTGGACTTACGTCCTTTGAACTTGGATCTAAATTTTTTATTGCTACTCTCTGTTTCAAGTGAGCGACCACTTACAGTCAAGCCTTCACCTTTGTCCTCAGACTTAATTTCAAAGTCAAAACTTTTCTTTGGACAATAAGTTTGACTTAACATTGTCGAAAGTAAGGGTATCACTACTATTACCATAGAGTATAATTTCTTTGAAATGCTTGTATGATTTAGGGAGAGAGACAAGCAATAAAACAGCACGATCCTCATCTTCAATTACGACATCAATATTCTCCAAGTCCAATAAAATAGATTTGAATTCATCCAAGTGAGTTTAATAGAAGTACCTTCTGTCATACGGATTATGAACATATGCTCCTTCAGGCGTAACGTGTTCGCCAGAGTTTTGGCCATGTAAAGCGTATCCAGCTTGGACCATAAATTTGACGTAGTCGTCTCACTTACCACCTCACGTAGAACCTCTTTAGACAGACACAAAATAATGGTTGAACGTGCCTTGTCATCTAAATCTTCCCAATCTTCATCTGTCATTGTAGCCGGTTTCTTCTTCTTCCCAGCTAGCGCTTTCTTCAAACCGTTATGGGTTAGAACGGCTTCCATCTGAACCTTCCAGATAGAGAAGCTAATTTTCCCGTCGAACTTCTCGATATCGAACTTAGTGACAGTCGACATCTTTGAAAATAATTCTCAATTAAACCGCTCTGATACCACTTGTTAGGAATAATGCGAAATAATGCGGAAGCGATGAATCGAAAATTGAGAATTATAGAAGTTAAATAATAGGGAAAATATATAAATGAAGAAAATTATATAAATGACGAAAGAATAGAATAATATATATATATATATATATATATATATATATATATATATATATATGAATACGTTGGAAAGCTAAAAGAAGGAAGAAGAATGAATTATGAATTGAGGTGATTACAAATGCAAATTAAGCATGGTATTTATACAAAAGAAAAATAGATAAATGCGGAGGATTAGCGCATGTAATGGCATGCAAATGGAGAATGCATTGCTAGCTACGTGGAGAGACATGCGGAAGGCAGTAGGCCTGGCTCTGGGCAAGGGCAGGCTGGGCCGTTGCCCAGGGCCCCATCGCTAATAGGGGCCCATAGGCCATAGTGCCATAGATATATAGTATCTATAGTATATATATATAAAAAAATTCTTTTAATGTTTTAGGTCAAGTTCGCGTATTGCGAAGAAGCCGAAGTAGTCAACGAAGACGAGGAGTGGGAGGACTGGAGGAGACGCCCACCACTCACGCCGCCTTGCACCTACGCTGCTATTTATTTTCTTCCCAACAGTAAAAATGGAGTCATCAATAAAAGCTCAGATTCCTCAGAAGCAAACTCACCATACTGCAAATCTATTAAATCACCTTCACGGTTCTACAAATCCAAATTTGTTCTCCGTTCACGGGATGAGAGTGGAAGCGATAGATTAATTCAATAACTGAATCTGAATACAAATATACTCTCTTAGAGAGAGACCTAAATAATAGGCTTAAGACTAGAACAATTATTCTATGCTACAATATACAATAGAATAAATATAATTAATAAACATAGTCTAACACTCCCCCTCAAGCGCAAGGTGGTGACAGACGACATTGAGCTTGCTACGCAAAGTACCAAACCGTGCTGCTGGAAGCGGTTTGGTGAAGATGTCCGCTAGCTGATCTTTAGTCGAGACAAAGTGAACTTGGAACTCTCCGGAAGATACTTTATCTCGAACAAAGTGGTAATCCACCTCAACATGCTTGGTGCGTGCATGGAACACAGGGTTTGCGCAGAGGTACGTGGCTCCAAGATTATCACACCACAGTGCGGGTGGCGTGGAAAAACACAGATGAAGCTCCCGTAACAAGGACACGATCCAGGTGACCTCAGCACAGACATCGGCTAACCCCTTGTATTCAGCTTCGGTGGACGAGCGAGCCACAGTCCGCTGTTTTCGCGAGACCCACGAGACCAGATTAGTCCCCAAATACACAGCGTATCCGCTCGTAGACTTCCGATCTACTGGGCATCCGGCCCAGTCCGAATCCGAGTAAGCATGAATATCAGACGACACAGAAGGTGAAACACGGAGACCGTAGTCGAGGGTGCCCTTAATATAGCGGAGCACACACTTAAGCAGCCCCCAATGATCTTCCGTAGGAGTATGCATAAACTGGCATAGACGATTGACCGCATAGGACAAGTCTGGCCGAGTGATGGTGAGATACTGCAGGGCCCCGGTGAGACGACGGTAATGAGTCAGGTTGTGAAACGGATCTGTAGATTGACTAACAGGCTGTGTCACGGCTGCTGGAGTGGCTAGTGGCTTGCACTCGGACATGCCTGCTCGTTGAAGAATGTCCCGCATGTCAGAATCATGCCATCTGGGGTCGTAACTGTCTCTATGCCAAGGAAGAAGGCCGGCTTTCCCAAGTCCCGGATTTTGAACGCCGTGGACAGCCGACGCAAAAGAGAATCAATCAAGGTAGTGTTATCACCCATCATGATAATGTCGTCAACATAGACGAGTAAGAACACTCGGGAATCCCCTGCAGAGTAGTGAAAAAGGGATACATCTGTTTTGGAGGCAATAAAACCTGTCACAAGCAAAAAGTCATGCAAACGATTGAACCAGGCCCGTGGAGCCTGCTTCAACCCATAGAGTGAGCGCTATAAGTGGCACACATAATTAGGATGATCCGGATCTTCGTAGCCTGGAGGCTGCCTCATGTAGACAGTCTCGGATAGATGACCATTTAAAAAAGCGTTATGGACATCCAACTGACGTAGGGTCCACCCATGGGACACGGCAAACGAGAGCAATAACCGTACTGTGGTCGGCTTAACCACCGGACTAAATGTCTCGAAGAAATCCTCGCCAGCGACCTGGTTAAAGCCCTTGGCTACTAACCTGGCCTTGTAGCGTTCTACCGTTCCATCGGCCTTACGCTTAGTGCGAAAGACCCACTTGCAGCCCACAATATTCATATTCGGTGTGGCCGGAACTAGCTGCCAAGTGTTATTGTGAAGCAAGGCGTTGAACTCTTGATCCATGGCATCCCGCCATTGTGGATGCCCAACAGCCTGCGAGTAACAGGTCGGATCTGCCGTAGTGGCGGTGAGAGCGTGAAACGACTCTCCAGTGCCCCGTGTCATACGCCGAAGCCGCATAACGTGGTCCCGTTCACCTGGTTGAGCCCGTTGTCTCCGTTTCCTGGGTGCACGAACAGGTGCCTGAGGAGGAACAGGAGGCGATGGGGCCGGAACAGCACAACTGTCGGGAGTCAATAAAACAGGACTTGACCCCCACGGAGAGGCATGCACTTCAGGTGTTGTATCATTCCGTTTTAAAGGACCTATTTCAAATGGAAAATTAGTCTCGTCAAAGCGGACATGACGACAGATATAGGTTTTCCCGGTGTTAAGGCACATGCAGCGGTAACCCCTAAAGGACGACGGGTAACCTAAGAATACACATGGACTCGACCGATACTCGATTTTGTGACGGTTATACGGACGTAAGTATGGGTAACATAGATACCCAAACACACGTAAGTAAGTGTACGTGGGCAGAGTCTTATATAGGCGGAAAAAGGGTGTATCAAACTTTAGTGAGGCTGACGGTAACCGATTTATAAGATAAGTTGCTGTTTCAAAGGCATGATCCCAATAGCGCTGTGGGACAGACGCTTGGGCCATTAACGCCAAGCCAGTTTCGACTATATGGCGATTTCGACGCTCCACACGGCCATTTTGCTCGTGTGTGTAGGCACACGACTGCCGGTGTACTATTCCTAAGGACATGAATGTTTTATGTAGCTTTTGGTATTCCCCCCCCCCCCCCCCCCCCCCCAAATCAGACTGAACGGACTTGATAGAACATGAAAACGTACGTTCTACCATCGCCCGCCAAAGATCAAAGATTTTATATATATATATGTTTTTAGACGTAGAGGATAGTACCAACAATAGCGAGTACAGTCGTCTACGAATAATACAAAGTAGTGGGACCCGTCCGCTGAAAGGACCGGTGCGGGACCCCATATATCGGTAAAAACAAGGTCGAGTACATTTGCACTAGATGTAACTACCCTATCTAATGGAAAACGTGCCGATTTTCCAAGTTGGCACGGGGTACATAATTTGGGTGTTACATTTTTATTTGACTCGACTGGACAATCTTGTAAAACACGACGCAAGGCTTGGCTGTGTGGGTGACCGAGACGCTGGTGCCAGACCGTGGAAGAGGCACGAGCCGAGACGAACGCGAAGTGATTATTTGGTAGAGACAACGAATAGAGTCCTCCCGAACTCGGACCTTTAAGAAGCACCGCCTGAGTGATTGAGTCCTTCACAACAAAGTAAGAGGGTGAAATTCAAAATAGCAATTATTGTCCCAGGTAAACCGGTTAACAGACATCAAAGACACTGACAACTCAGGAACATGTAACAGATTAGACATTTTTAATGACTTTTTGACCGTAGGAATTACTACATGACCCACACTCGAGATCACCAAACCTGTGTCGTTGCCTACTCGTAAGACGTCATCTCCGTGGGAATCCTCGGGATTGATAATCACACCGGAATCGGGGGTGGCGTGGGTTGAGGCTCCGGTGTCCGGCAGCCACGTGGTGACCGCCGATGGTGGTGCTGCCCCATCTCCTGCAACGGCAACGTGAGCCTGCGACGGCGGCGGCTCCGTGTACCGGCGGTAACAAAAAGCGGCCGAATGGCCTTGAGAGCTGCAAATCTGACAGCGCAACCCGCCGTTCCGGCCGCGTCCGCCGCGACCGCCGCGTTGGTTGCCTCCGCGTCCACCACCACCGCGGGAGTGCCTGCCACCACCGTCTCCATTCTGCCGTCTGCCTCGACCGGCGTACATCGCTGCTGGAACACCGCCTTGCGTCGCCGGTGGGTAGGTGGGATAGTCGTCAACCTGTATAAATTGTTGTGCCTGGAGGTAATCCGCTAGCTGAGGGATGGAGACGGACCTGCCCGCGATCGCCAGTGAGGATGCAACTGCCCGGAACTCCGGTCGCAACCCCCGGAAGACGTACAGGTTCTGTTCAGTTGGCGTCAGGGTTCGTCCGGCAAGCGCAAGATCCTCGACCAGATGTTGCGAACGGCCCAAATACTCCTCCGTGGAACTGTCACCCTGCCGTAACGTCTGAATCTGCCTGAGCAGATTCAAGCTTCGGACCTCCGTCGACGACCCGAGAGCCGTTTCCGCCGCCAGCCACACGCCGCGCGAGGTTGTCCGGCCAAGTGCGAGATACATGACTTCCTCCGAGAGGGAGGAAATCAATAGGGACAGGATCGAGGCGTCTTGCTGCACCCATACGCCGTACGCCAGGTTCTCCGTGGAAGAGGCGGCATCATCAGGACCACTGCCAGTCGGAATCTCCAGGTTTGATGAGGGGCATGGCCGTGTACCATCAACAAAGCCAAGGAGGCCTTGGCCGCGGAGAAACGGAATCACCTGTGTCCTCCAATATAGATAGTTACGGTGCGTCAATTTGAGCGACACAAAATGGTGTGCGCTCGTGAGGGTGTTGGGACCAGAGTTGCCGGAAGAAACAGTGGTGGCCGTGAGGGTGCGCTCAGAACTGTCGTTCGACATGATCGACGCTAGGAGAGAGAGAAAGGTGAGAGGGGGATATTTACTGGCTAACTGATACCAGATGAGAGTGGAAGCGATAGATTAATTCAATAACTGAATCTGAATACAAATATACTCTCTTAGAGAGAGACCTAAATAATAGGCTTAAGACTAGAACAATTATTCTATGCTACAATATACAATAGAATAAATATAATTAATAAACATAGTCTAACACACGGTTCATCGGGGCACCGGGCCTTCCGCCAGACCGCCGACCTCCGCAGTTCCGCTTCCGCGATTCTGCCTTCGCAACTTCACCTAATTGGCTAATTACCTTCACCGCTTCACGAGGTCACGGCTTCACCGAATTTCAATTCCGCAAAGGTAATTTCTAAATTCTTATTTCAACTAATTATAAATTTGTCTTTTGCTATTATTATTCTATTAATTAATAATGAAATATGCAATTCTGGGTATTCCTAATTTGATACCGATTGCTGTGAAAAATGCTTGAACTATAGTCTGTAAATTAAAGTCTGTAATTAGGATTTAGGAAGTTTTGTGATTGTGAAAAATGCTTGAATGTAGTCTATAAATTAAAATCTGTAATTAGGATTTATGAAGTTTTGTGAATGTGAAAAGTGCTTGAACTGTAGTTTGTAAATTAAAGTCTGTAATTAGGATTTAGGAAGTTTTGTGAATGTGAAAAATGCTTGAACTGTAGTCTGTAATTAGGATTTAGGAAGTTTTGTGAATGTGAAAAATGCTTGAACTGTAGTCTGTAATTAGGATTTAGGAAGTTTTGTGAATGTGAAAAATGCTTGAATTGTAGTCTGTAAATTAAAGTCTGTAATTAGGATTTAGGAAGTTTTGTGAAGTACTAAGTCATAATTCATAAGTGTAATTAGTATTGTGCTATTGCACATTAGAATTTAGAAACTGAATGATTTAATTTACATCATGTAAAATAAATTTAAGAACATGCTGCATTTAAGTTCAATATTTCATATTATAAGGAATTAAGTTTAACATTATAATCCAACTTTACAAAATTACAGGAGGAGAAAGTACTGCATTCTCATCAAATATTGATTTAAGAAGCACGAGGAAATACTGCTTGCTGTCAAACTTACTCTGATTAATTGATTCACAAGTGCAAACGCTACACAAGTGCTTTTGTTCTTTTTTTTTTTTTTTAGATCAATTTTATAATAATTTTGTTTATACAATGTTGCCTAAAAACATTTATCTGGAAGTGAAAAATGAAAAAAAAAAAAAAAGAAGAAGTTGAGCAGTTAATAGACTCACAAAGAGGCGCTATGAATAAATTTATTAAAATAGTAGGATCCTCTAATGAAAATTTAGAAAGACCTACTGTAGATAATCTTGAACAATCTAATGAAAATTTGAGTAATCAAGATCATGTTGATGATGATAACAATGTGTCGGATGTTGATTCAAATGATCTTTTTTTTTTTGAATTAAAAGTGTTACAGATGACTTTCCCAGAATAGTTGATGTCGGCAATCGAGATTCTTGAGTTTGTCAAAGTTGCAAATTGCTACGCAACGGTTTCTGTTGCTTATCGGATTTTATTGACTATATCCGTGACTGTAGCTTCTGCTGAAAGGAGTTTCTCAAAATTAAAATTATTGAAAACATATTTAAGATCTTCAATGTCACAAGAAAGATTAAATGGATGGGCAATATTATGTATTGAGAATGATACCTTAGACAATATTAGTCTTGAAGAGGTCATTGATGACTTTGCATCTAGGAAAGCACATAGAAGTTTTTTGTCATAATTAGTTTTGTATTAGTATTGTATTTGTAAAATGTTGAAAATTTTTAAATTTTATTTCAATTTAGTTGGCATTAGTATTTTTGTACTTGTATATGACATTTAAAATTTTTAAAAATTTAAATTAACTTCTAAATATCATATTGGGACCCTTTTTTTTCACTTGCCCCGGGCCTATAAAACTATAGGACCGGCCCTGTGCAGCAGTGGTGCGGTACGTGTGTCATGGAGAAATGCAGCTACTACGTGGAAGACTCATTCTCCATGGATTTGAGGCACAAATATATTATTATTTCCTAACAATTATTATTATTATTATTATTATTATTATTATTATTTATTATTATTATTATTATTATTATTATTATTATTATTATTATTATTATTATTATTATTATTATTATTATTATTATTATTATTATTATTATTATTATTATTATTATTATTTTGGAGATAGTAGTCTAACTCAAATTAGAATTTTATTATAAAAGTCTTCTTACAATATGATATTAAAGAGATTGAGATTCCGTATTGTCTATATTTAATATTTTCTTATTTTCTTACTACTAACTTTGACTAAATTAGGGTCCATTTTTATATGAAATTAATTAAAATAATCGTTAATTTACTTCTCTATTATGGTAAAATTTTCACATTAAATTTTAATTTGAAAGTCTTCCTAAAGTATTAAAAAAAAAAAAAAGGAACAATTTAAAAGTATAGAAAGAAAAAGTTATAAAAATTTCATAAGATGAAAAAACTATCGTATATAATATTTTCTTATTATTATTTGAATTCCATTGTCTAACTCAAGTTATAATTTTATTTTAATAGTCTTTTCAGAGTTCATTGTTGTTATCATTTTATTGTGTAATTGTAGTGTACTAGTGTAATAGTGTTTGGTATGTAATTCTTCTCAATTTGCTTCAAATGGAACAATTCATTACTTTTCTTTATAATTTCAACACACACTCATTGCATGGTATATAAATTTAATTTCAAGTGAAAAAGAAAGAAAGAAGAAAAAAGTTCGAGTACTTTAAGGAGTTGATTAAAAAAAAAAACACACAAAATGAACTCAATTCATTAAAACCAAAGCAAGCTAAGCTAGAACATCATGAACGAAACAAGGAATAGCGGCATACCACTCACCCGAATCAGGCATAGAAATGGTCTTATTGGCAAAAGCATAGGCAGTCCGATTCGCAGAACTCCTAAATCCTAATAAATTTGAAGTTCACATCTCTAAATTACATCACAGCTTCTTTAATATAAAAAATAATAATGTCAAATTCATAATAAAAATTGGTAGAATGCAAGGCAGTAATAACTAGCTGCGCATTCGTTTTCATGTCCGCATTGTCAATATGTAAGATTTTTTTCGTATAATACATATACTATATATTGGGACCTTAATTATGTGGTGCAAGTTAACTGGACTTGTTAAGTAGTCCAATTGGACTGAATAACAAGTAGTTATTCTATTGGGCCTTGTGCCAAATACAATACATGTATTGATTGGATACATAATACTATATTATATATATATATATATATATATATATATATATATATATAATAAAGCTATATGGTCTTGTGAAAATTGAATGTTGCATTTAATTTTCACAAGACCATATGACTTTAAGATGTGAAAGTCTTGTGAAAATTAAATGGGCTTTAAGATGTGAAAATTACTTTAAGATGTGAAAATTAAATGCAACATTTAATTTTCACATCTTAAAGCCATATGGCTTTAAGAAGTATGCATGCAACCCCAAAGTCCATAAGTTTGAAATTAATATATAGCATAGCTATGTGGCTTAATATTTAAGATTGTTGATGTGCATATTGAGGACTACGAAGACAAAGATGCGTTATTCGTGGATTCATCGGATACTATCCAACAACACTCTCCAACTTAATTGACATGAAGTAGGCTTAGTAACATTAAGATTATATTCTCGAATTATTAGTTCTCATCTTTTATTGATTACACACTTAATTCGATAGTATTTGGAAGAAAAAAATCAATGTTCTAACTAAGATTGTGATTTTGGTCTTTAAAGGTCAATTGTATGTTGCTACATCTAGAGTTAGAAATCTCAAAGGTCTAAAAATTTTGATCCGTGGTGACTCTAAAATTGTAATCACCCACCTTAAATATTATTTTAATTGTAAATATATTTATGTTCATAATTTTATCATAGGAATTCACACATAATAATTATTAAATAACAAAAATTTTATATATGAATAAACCTCGATCATATAGTGTATATTTTTATAACATATTTTTCGTGCATCGCACGTGAAAAATACTAGTATATATATATATATATATATATATATATATATATATATATATATATATATATATATATATATATATATATAGGGTAGAATTCCAGTGAGAACATGTCATTAGGTGAGAACGTGAGAACACATCATGTGCATCCATCTAATATTTTTTAATGGTCTAGATTAGATTAAGTGTGTGCGAACGCGTATTAAATGTGTGCAAATGTGATTTAGTGTGTTTGCAGACATTTAATGTGCGTTCACACACACTTAATCTAATCTAGACCATTAAAAAATATTAGATGGATGCACATGATGTGTTCTTACGTTCTCACCTAAGCACATGTTCTCATATGATCCTAACTATATATATATATATATATATATATATATATATATATATATATATATATATATATGTTACGTTCTCATGCTGACAGTGCTTTCCGTGCGGCCTTGCGGTCACGCACCATTAGGTAATCATAAATGCACCACAAAGTGTTTGAAAATGCACCATTAAGTGTGATGCTTTTTTTTTTTGGTGTGTGGTGCATTTTGTGGTTCATTTGTGTATTTAATTTTGGTGCATTTATGTATACCTAATGGTGTATTTGTGTATTTAATTTTGGTGCATTTATGTATACCTAATGGTGTATTTGTGCATTTAATTCTGGTGCATTCATACAACGAAATTATGGTATTTACTTTTTAGCTTTATTCTCTTATGAGATTTTTCCAAACATTAGAAGCATAAATTTTTCTAAGTTTCTTTTCATATATATTAGTCTTGACCCTACACATTAAGTTAAGGGCGCCCCTAGCTTTACGCGAAAATGACGCTGCTTTTTGCTTTTTCTCTTTCCGCACTAGCCCCACAAAAAATCATTTTGACTGTGTTTGAAAACTCAGAAAATGATTTTTGCAAGTGAGGGAAAATTTAAGTCAATGAAAAATAAGATTTGATCAAAATAAAAATCACCCTCCTTTTTCGAAAAATAACTTCTTTTTTTGGGAAGTCATTTTTCAAAATTCATTGCACGAAACGACAACCTTCTTTCTTGCAGTTGGATCTTCATCTTCTTGATACAGAGAAACCATAACCTTCACCTTCAACATGATCTTCTGGCACTTTGGTTTTCGTCGGAAACCAAACATCTGGTTTCTGCTGGAAACTAGTGCTCCGGTCACTGGCTTCCGCTAGAGTTCTAGTTTCCGGTGGGGTGACTCTAGAACAAGCTAACGCCCGAAGCTGACATGCAAGGAAGGGCACAAAGACAAAGGGAGGTGCAACAAAAGGGTACAAGAACTTACTTCGTCGGGAAGACACTTGCATCTTCCTCACGACTGCGGATCTTGCCTCGCCGAGGTCTCGGCTTCGCACCCGGGTCCTGGTTGCTTCTTCCACTTCGTCCGCCGTTGATTCCCCTTTGAAGCTTACTTCCCGACTGAGGTCTCACACTACCAGCTGGTTTCGGGCTTGTTGAAGTCTTCCTCTTAGGCGCGCACTCAAAGGACCGGTAGCCCTTCTTGCCACAAGGAAAACACTCTACCGGTTTCCCTAGACAGTCCACGTCGAGGTGGTCACTTCCACACTTCTTGCAAACGGAGCGCCTTCCCTTAGCCTTGTTGTTCCGGATTGGCTGGGGAGTCTTACCTCTCTTAGAGTCATCTCTTTGGAGGCTTCTTGTCAATTCAGCACCAGTAGCCATCAAACTCCTAACCACGGGTGAAACACTTCCTTGAAGCTTCCTCTTACGGTTCTTCCGGATTCATTTCTGAACTTGCTGTGCTCGATAGAGGTCAGCTGCACAAAGGTAGGCCTCCTTGACTTGAGCAGGATAGAACCGCTCACGTAACTTAACCTTCAGGTTTTCCCAACTAAACTCCGGACCTTGTCTACAAACTGGCCTTTCAAGCATCCACCACAAGTCCGCTTCTTGTCTAAGGTAGAACGTAGCCAACTCCACCTAGCGATCCTCCGGGCAACCCACTACCTCGAAGATCTTATCGAACATCCGGATCCACTCATCCAGCACTGCGGGATCTTCTTCACCGGCGAAGACTAGGGGACGAAGACTTGAGACTTGGCGTACTATGTCCCGATTCCCATCCTGAAAAGGGTGGTTGTTGTTGAGGAGGGCGTTGCTCAGCGTCTCGGTGATCTGCGTCAGTTGATGGACGCTTTGAACTAGCTGAACGTTGGTGGCCGCTTCTGAAGACGCTGCACGACGTCTCGATGGTGCCTGTAACACCCCCAATTTCCATACCAATTTAAAACTTAATCATGCAGATAATTCTAACCATAAAAGCATACACAGCGGAAGACTAAACATGAAATAGATGGAAAACGTAGAATGTTATGCCACGTCCATACAACGGCGAGCGCACAGGCGTAAACCACATCAACATAATCTGTCTATCCAAGAACAAGGTCAACAACATCAAGTCTAAAGTCTAACAAAGGGACACAGGCCAAAACAACTACACGATTCAAGGGATCTACTCTATCCATCTCTAGACCGCACTTGCCTCTACTCAGCACCTGAAAGAAACACATAAATATATGGGGCGATGCCCGGTCAGCGAATGATGCTGGTAACCCACCAATACATGTGTAATATCATACATAGATAGGATATATATACAAAATCATTTGCGAAATGGAATATAGTATATATAAGTTTCAATGTCAAGATAGAAGTCAAACACAAGACTCTATGCACTCACAATAAAGATAAGGGAACACATCCCAAGATAACAAGAAGCAATAACTACTCATAAGAACGGCTCAAGGCGTATTCTACCATCACTTAGTAGAATAACACCCGACATGCATAACACAAGAGAATAAGGACACAACCATTGGCAATACATGCCTTTGTGACAACACATGTCACAAATAGAGAATCACACAACAATGGCAACACATGCCTTCGTGACATCACCCATCATGAATTGATATGCCTTCCTTATGCCCGGTCCAACCTTATGGCTACCCCCCACCTTTTGTGTAGTTCCAACCTTTGCCTCCAGGACCCCTGTACACCAAGTCCAACCTTTTCCCTCCGAGGACTGTCGTCCCAATCCACAACAAACCACCAACGAAATTCCACCAATTCACAGTACACGAGGGTACCAATCACACACATGGCAACACATGCCTCTCCAGAACACGTGAACCCATCACTCGGGTCACATCCTCCATAATCACGTCATGGCCACCACGAGGACCACTGCCGTACCTTGGTGACTAATGTCCCATACCATTAATCGTGCAATCCAGGTACAACCACACACACGACACCATCATAGGAATCAATCAACGGATCACAACGAAGATATGAAACCATACTCAATCAAGGAATGGATCACAATCCGACAACAACGATGATTAACACAAGTCATCATCCACAATAGGAAAAGACAAACAACACACACGCTAGCATTTAAACACCGAACAAGCATGCTTATCAAACGGGTAAAACGAAAGTTGTTCCGAAGAACACACAAGACTCACCATGGTTCAACGAATCACAACGTTGAACACTTAGCATGATTCAAGACAACGAAACCTACAAGGAATCCTGCCATATAGTTCTAGACATACGAAACATCAAGAAGACACTCAAATAGTTTCACAAAAGAACATCGCGAAGTCAAAGGACCAAATACCGAGTCAAAAGAATCACGGAGAACAAATCCCCGCCCAAGCCTCATATGTACCCCGCGGGTGGGGCCACGGGTGGACCACCACCCGTGGTACCGCCCGTGGGTACCACACCCACATCACCCTGTACCCCACGGGTGGGGCGGCGGGTGGTGCACTACCCGCCGTTCCGCCCGCGGGTACACACCTGTACCACAATTAATCCCTTCGGGGATTTACAACACCAAGCTCAAATTCAAGTCCAAAACATGCCAAATCTCACCAAATACAACAAAATGACTTGAATCAAAGGAATAGCCAAGCAATGGCATACATGAACCCTAATATCAAGCTCTAGATATGCATTTTCACAAGACAATGCATCAACACTAACATTTCATAGCAAAATCACATGTAGAATCCAATAAATCATCATATAGGTAAGCAAAATAGATTTTGTGGAGCATGGGTTACCTCTTGTAGACAAAAACCTTCACTTAACACTTCTTAAAGCTCCTAACAAGGTTACCTTTCCACACCCACTTCAAGAACACACCAAAAGATCATAAAGATTTCACCTTTAGAAAAAGACACCTTAGAAAACACTAAAAACAGAAAATGAGGATAGATATTACCCTCCTAGATGCTCAAGAGTAGGAAAGGTGGAATCTTGGAGACAAACTTTGGAGATCTTGATAACCCTCAACTTAGCTTGGAGAGAAAGCTAGCTAGGTTTTTAGAGAGAAGGAAGAGCTTATGATTTGGAAAGTGTTTAGGAAGAAATGAAATGTGTCTCCTAGGTTAACTTGGAATACCATTACAAGGAAAATGTCTTCTTTACCCTTACTAAGATGAAAAGTGTAAGGGAACTATTCACAAAGCTTTAGGTACAACACTTGACTTTGGGTTGACTAGTTAATTACTAGTCTCCGACTATTGAATTTTCAGGAATTTAGGGAATTAAATTACGAATTGGTTTAGGATTAATTACTTAATTAATCCCTTAATTGAATTTGGATTACGGGGTGTCACATCCTCTCCCCCTTAAAAGAAGCTTCATCCCCGAAGTTTGGGTACGACAAATTAAAACAAACGATGAAATGGAGCATCAATGTGACAAGAATGTCAAGAACATCCTCTTTTGATCAAACTCAAAGGATTCAAAAGATATCAAGAATAAGCAAGAAGTAATAGCATTGCAAGGATTGAAAGAAATAATCAACGGAGATGATGAGCATAACAAACTCTAAGCCAAAAACAACCACCAACTTCTATCCAACACCCAAGATCTAAACAACTAGGTCAAAGCACAAGCTGCAAGGCTAATTACTCAACCAAACAAGCAAGCAAAAACGAACACACAAGGTAAACAACAAGCAACTCACGAGCGGTAACAACAGCTAAAAGATAACAACAAACTAAGGAAAAGGTGAACGGGATTACCACGACACCGCGCTAAAACGACTCGCTCTCTGATTCATCGGTGCCCTCCTCAGACTCCTCGTCATCCCCTCCTCTTCGGCTTGAGCTGGCCTCGATTTGATCTAACCTCTGGTGGACGGCAACAAACCGCGTCTTCATAAAAGCGAAGCCTTCTTCAAACATCCGGTTCTGTTGTCATAGCAAGGTGACCACATGCTCCTCGTGCGTCATAGCATCGTGTTCTCTCTTGGTTCGGGCTTCTCTTCTTCTTCGGTTCTCTTCACTTTCCGGATCACTTTCCTCAACCTCGGCAGCTTCTTTCGCTTCTACCTCTTCTTCATGGCTTTCTTCTTCTTCATCCCCCATATCACCTCATAGGCTCTAAACCGCGAGGTTCAACTTTCCAACAGGGATCTCGAGCTCTGCAACCAACTCATCTCTTTCCTCAGGGGTCTTCCTAGCAACCTCTTCCAAAGTGATATAATCACCGTCATCCAACTGGAACAAGTTGCAATTCCGAAGATTATAGGCATCCAAAACCATTTTTCCTACGGGCTTCGGCATACAACCATCAACGCTCACACCCTTCTTGACAAGAATCCAACTCAACACCATACCATAGGGTAGGCTCTTTTGGTTGTGATCGCGGCAGAAGACCATGTGTTGCAACATCAAGGCCGGCAGATTGAACTTTACCATGTTCTTAAGACAAAAAGCAAAGGTGCACTCCAACTTTCCCAACAACCAACTTTTGTTGTTATTGGGCAACAAACAATCTGACACAAGCATAACCAAAATCCTTTGCTCGTCGGACAACCACTTCTTCTCCGGTCTTGAAGCTTGAGTGAAATCACTCGTGCGACCCAACAAATAACTCAAATACTCCCGGTACCCCTTGGTATCCGTACTAATCTACGAGTTACTACTATACTGAGCAACTCCCGAAGCAGATAAACACAAAAGCTGCGCTAGCCTCTTTTCAGAAAAAAACCACTTTCACACCCCTCACTTTAGAGGTGATTTCAAACTTACCACCATCCTTCGCTACAACCATGTGACGGTAAAACTCCTTAACCAAACTTGGGTATGTCTCGGCCCTTATGACGAGAAACCCATCTAACAAACCTTGATATCTAAGCATAACCAACAAAGAACTAGGAAAAGATTCCGGGTCGAAAGCTTTACCTTCAAGTTTGAGATAATGGGCATCCACCAATTCTACCTTTCTTGCAAAACTTGGTCTTCTAGGCATGATTAGGAGATGACCCAAAGCTCAACAAAAGGAACCCAAAGCTTTCCTCTTCTTTTTCCTTTTTCTTGCTGCTCTCTCTCTCTCTCGCTGCTCTCTCTCTCTTGCTCGCGACGGCCCAGCGACGACGAGGTGACTCCGGCAGACGGCTACTCTGGTAGACGGTGGCGGGTAGCGGATCAACGACGGGCAGGTTGTGGCGGGTGGCAGGGGGTGTTCTCGGCTGTCTCACGGGTAGGGAGAGAGAGGGAAGGAAATAAGGGTTTTGGGATTTGGGGAAAAATTGGGGAAAGAAGATGATTTGATTTGGGGATTTTGGGTAAAGTGAGAAATTATGGGTTAGATAGAATTAAAATTGGATAGGTTTTAAGAAGCATAATTAGCTCAAGTGGTTGAAGGGTTGAGTTGGCAAATGGCACACTCCAGTTCGAAACTAAAGGCTTGCAATTAAAAAAAAACTACTTTGTCTTTAATCGCAACCAGAAACAAGATGCGTTCTAAAGACAAGGGTAGGCTAGAAAAGGGATTACCAGCTAACTCCTCCTCAACCAAGCCCTCGGTCTCCGCTGCTCCACGGCTCGAGCTACCTCCTGTTGCTCCTCCGGATCCTGGGGGTGGTGGCAACGCCCTTTGGTTGGCACTCGGCGATCTTGTGACCCCTATCTCTGCAACAAAAACACCGGAACGCTTAACCAGGGCACACCTTGTTCGCATGCTCTCTCCCACACCTACGGCATGGGAACTTCCTGGCTTGATTTCCATGCTCCGCTCGGTTGGGCCCTTGGGTTGGAGATGATGCGTTCTTGGCTTGGAAGCTCGGCTTGGGCCTCTTGAAGTTGGAAGAACCTCCACTCTCGGTCCTCTTTCTTGTAAGCTCGAAAGATCCACGCTGTAGCTGCTGAACACGATACAAATCCGCGGCACTCAGGTATGCTTCCTTCAAAGAACTCGGCCTACTCATGGTTAAAGCCTTTCGTGCCTCGTAGTTCAAGCCAGCTACGAACTTCTCAACTTTGGCGAGCTCAGTAGGGACCAGCATCCGGGCGAAGCGAGCAAGCTCTAGAAACCTTTTGTGGTACTCAACCACCGATGAAGAACCTTGCTGAAGGTGAAAGAATTCCTCGTAAATTGCAGCTCTAACATACGCTGGGTAGAACCTCTCACGCATTCGATCCTTCAAGGTACTCCAATCAAAACCAGGCTCCTCAAGGCAAGCTGGGCCCTCGTGTATCCACCACAAGTCGGCCTCGTGGCGGAAGTAGAACGTCGCGAGCTCTACTCTCCGCTCCTCTGGGCACCCGACAACCGAGAAGATCTTATCAAACGTCCTTACCCACTCTTCCAGGACAACGGGGTCTTCCTCTCCCGCGAACGTCGGAGGTCTATGGCTCGACACAAGGAGCCCTATATCCCTCTGCCCGGCAGGCTACGGAGGTGGCACGGGATGGTTGTTGTGCAACAAGGCCTCACTAAGGGTCTGCATACTCTGCGTCAACTGATGTAGCTTCTGGGCGAGCTGCTCAATTGTCGGGGTCTCTGGGGTATGCGCACACTGACGGGGAGGCATCACAAAGCTTCTACAACAACAACACTGTTACCAACAAGACAACAAACAAGCAAACAACTATAAACAACGCTCAGCTCACCGCGCATCCTAAGAATCCTAAGCCTAAACACGTAGATTCTTATGGTCACCTTAAGGTCTCAAACCACACTTAGCCACTAAGAAGTCTAGACTCTACCATCCTAGGCTCAAACCTAGGCTCTGATACCAACTGTAACACCCGCGATTTTCATACCAATTTAAAACTTAATCATGCAGATAATTATAACCATAAAAGCATACACAACGGAAGACTAAACATGAAATAGATGGAAAACATAGAGTGTTATGCCACGTCCACATAATGGTGAATGCACAAGGCGTAAACCACATCAACATAATCTGTCTATCCAAGAACAAGGTCAACAACATCAAGTCTAAAGTCTAACAAAGGCACACTTGCCAAAACAACTACACGGATCAAGGGATCTACTCTATCCATCACTAGACCGCACTCGCCTTTACTCAGCACCTGAAAGAAACACATAAATATATGGGGCGATGCCCGGTCAGCAAATGATGCTGGTAATCCACCAATGCATGTGTAATATCATACATAGATAGGATATATATACAAAATCATTTGCGAAACGGAATATAGTATATATAAGTTTCAATGCCAAGATAGAAGTCAAACACAAGACTCTATGCACTCACAATAAAGATAAGGGAACACATCCCAAGACAACAAGAAGCAATAACGACTCATAAGAACGGCTCAAGGAATATTCTACCATTACTAAGTAGAATAACACCCGACATGCATAACACAAGAAATAAGGACACAACCATTGGCAATACATTCCTTTGTTACAACACATGTCACAAATAGAGAATCACACAACAATGGCAACACATTCCTTCGTGACATCACCCATCACGATTTGATATGCCTTCCTTATGCCGTTCCAACCTTATGGCAACCCCCCACCTTATGTCTAGTTCCAACCTTTGCCTCCAGGACCCCTGTACACCAAGTCCAACCTTTTCCCTCCGAGGACCGTCGTCCCTGTGAAAATTCAATAGTCGGGGACTAGTAATTGACTAGTCAACCCCAAAGTCGAAGTTGTACCTTGAGCTTTGTTAGGAGTTCCCTTGTTTCCTTACACCTCTTCATGTTAGTAAGGGTATTCTTGACTTTTCACCTTATGTTAGTATTGTATGCTAACATAGTAAGAACACCCTCATTTCTCTCCTTACGCTTTCCAAAATTCTAGCTCCACTTTCTCTCTAAAAAGGTAGATAGCTTTTCTTCCAAGCCAAGTTGAAGCCTTGCCAAAAATTCAAGAGTTGTTTCCAAGATTCTACCTTTCATACATTTGGGCATCTAGGAGGGTAAGATCCTTGTTCATCTTGTGTTTTTAGTGTTTTCTTAGGTGTATTTTCTTAAAGATAGAATCTTTATGATCTTTTGGTGTGTTCTTGAAGTGGGTTTGGAAGGTGAGTTTTGATAGGAGCTTGGTGAGGTGTTAAGTGAAGGTTTTTGTCTACAAGAGGTAACCCATGCTCTACAAAACCTATTTTGCTTACCTATTTGATGATTCTTGGATTCTACATGTGATTTTGCTATGAAATGTGAGTGTTTATGCATTGTCTTGTGAAAATGCATATCTAGAGCTTGTTATTAGGGTTCTTGTATGCCATTGCTTTGGCTATTCCTTTGATTCAAGTCATTTTGTTGTATTTGGTGAGATTTGGCATGTTTTGGACTTGAATTTGAGTTTGGAGATGAAAATCCCCGAAGGGATTATTTTGTACAGGGATACGTACCCGCGTGCGGAACGGCGGGCAGGGGTCTACCCGCTGCCTACCCGCGGGGTACAAAGGCTTCGTGGGTTGGTATCCGCGGGCGGAACCGCGGGTAGGGGTCTACCCGTGGGTCTACTCGCGCAGTACACTTTGGTGATTGGCGGGGATTTGTTCCCTGTGATTCTTTTGACAAGGTATTTGGTCTTTTGACTTCCCGATGTTCTTTTGCGGAACTATTTGAGAGTCTTCTTGATGTTTCGTATGTCTAGAACTATATGGTAGGAATCCATGTAGGTTTTGGTGTCTTGAATCGTGCTAAGTGTTCAACATTGTGTTTCGTTGAACCGCGATGAGTCTTGTGTGTTCTTCGGAACTACGTTTGGTTTACCCGTTTGATAAGCATGCTAGTTCAGTGTTTAAATGCTAGCGTGTGTGTTGTTTGTACCTTCTTATTGGTTGATGATAACTTGTGTTATTCATCATTGTTGTTGTTGGACTGTGATCCATTCCTTGATTGAGTATGGTTTCATATCTTCGTTGTGATCCGTTGATTGATCCCTGTTGTGGTGTGATGTGTGTGTGGCTTTACCTGGATTGCACGATTAGTGGTATGGGACACTAGTCACCAAGGTATTGCAGTGGTCCTCGTGGTGGCCACGACGTGATTATGGAGTTTGTGACCTGAGTGATGGGTTCACGTATTTCTTGGGTGGGATGTGTTGCCATGTGTGTGATCGGTACCCTCGTGTACTATGAAATTAGTGGTTTTGTTGGTGGGGACGACGGTCCCAGGAGGGAAAAGGTTGGACTAAGAAGTACAGGGGTCCTGGAGGTAATGGTTGGAAGAAGATATAAGGTTGGGGGTAGCCATAAGGTTGGAACTGGGCATAAGGAAGGCATATCAACTCGTGATGGGTGATGTCACGAGGGCTTGTGTAGCCGTTGTTGTGAGTTCTCTTCTTGTGACGTGTGTAGTCACAAAGGCATGTGTTGCCTTGGCATGTGTTGCCGTTTGTTGTGTCTTTATTCCTTGAGTTATGCATGTCGGGTATGAATCTATTGTGTGATGATAGATTATACCTTGAGACTTCTTGTGAGTCGTTGTTGTTCTTTGTAGTCTTGGGATGTGTTCCCGTGTTCTTGTTGAGAGTGTTGAGCCTTGTGTTGACTATTACTCTTGGTTTTGGACTTATATATATGTATTCCGTTTCGAAAATGGCTTTACAAACTTATATCTTATCTATGTATGATATTTCACATGTATTGGTGGGTTACCAGCATTATTCGTTGACCGGGCGTCGTCCCATGTTTTATATGCTTCTTTCAGGTGATGCTTAGACAAGTGCGCGGTTTAGTGCCTGCTAGTATAGCTCCCCTCTTATGTTTTGTGGCCTGTGAGCCAATCTAGACTTAGTACTTTGTTTTGATGGTTGTAGACGTTAAACAATGCAGATTTAGCCTGTGCGTTCACCCTTGGGTGAGCGTGGCATAGCACCCCGTTTCCTTTGTTTATATATTTCCTCTTTCAGTCTTCCGCTGTGTTTGATTTTTTGGTTTAGATATCTGCATATTTTAAAGCTTTAAATCGCATGGTTTTAGGGGGTGTTACAGTCCCCATCCACCAACAAACCACCAACGAAATTCCACCAATTCCCAGTAGACGAGGGTACCAATCACACACATGGCAACACATGCCTCTCTAGAACACATGAACCCATCACTCGGGTCACATCCTCCACAATCACGTAATGGCCACCACGAGGACCACTTCCGTACCTTGGTGACTAATGTCCCATACCATTAATCGTGCAATCCAGGTACAGCCACACACACGACACCATCATAGGAATCAATCAACGGATCACAACGAAGATATGAAACCATACTCAATAAAGGAATGGATCAAAATCCGACAACTACGATGATTAACACAAGTCATCATACACAATAGGAAAAGACAAACAACACACACGCTAGCATTTAAACACCGAACTAGCATGCTTATCAAACGGGTAAACCAAAAGTAGTTCCGAAGAACACACAAGACTCACCATGGTTCAACGAATCACAAGGTTGAACACTTAGCACGATTCAATACACCAAAATCTACATGGAATCCTACCATATAGTTCTAGACATACGAAACATCAAGAAGACAATCAAATAGTTCCACAAAAGTACATCGTGAAGTCAAAGGACCAAATACCGAGTCAAAAGAATCACGGGGAATAAATCCCCGCCCAAGCCTCATATGTAACCCGCGGGTGGGCCTCGGGTGGACCACCACTCGTGGTACCGCCCGTGGGTACCACATCCACATCACCCTGCACCCCGCGGGTGGGGCGGCGGG
Organism: Ipomoea nil; assembly: GCF_001879475.1. Classification (NCBI taxonomy): domain Eukaryota; kingdom Viridiplantae; phylum Streptophyta; class Magnoliopsida; order Solanales; family Convolvulaceae; genus Ipomoea; species Ipomoea nil. Next base: position 5,690,951 of record NW_017619742.1, read on the forward strand.
TGGTGAACTACCCGCCGTTCCGCCCGCGGGTACACACTTGTACCACAATTAATCCCTTCGGGGATTTTCAACACCAAGCTCAAATTCAAGTCCAAAACATGCCAAATCTCACCAAATACAACAAAATGACTTGAATCAAAGGAATAGCCAAGCAATGGCATACATGAACCCTAATATCAAGCTCTAGATATGCATTTTCACAAGACAATGCATCAACACTCACATTTCATAGCAAAATCACATGTAGAATCCAATAAATCATCATATAGGTAAGCAAAAAAGATTTTGTAGAGCATGGGTTACCTCTTGTAGACAAAAACCTTCACTTAACACTTCTCAAAGCTCCAAACAAGGTTCCCTTTCCACACCCACTTCAAGAACACACCAAAAGATCATAAAGATTTCACCTTTAGAAAAAGACACCTTAGAAAACACTAAAAACAGAAATGGAGCATATATCTTACCCTCCTAGATGCTCAAGAGTAGGAAAGGTGGAATCTTGGAGACAAACTTTGGAGATCTTGATAACCCTCAACTTAGCTTGGAGAGAAAGCTAGCTAGGTTTTTAGAGAGAAGGAAGAGCTTATGATTTGGAAAGTGTTTGGGAAGAAATGAAATGTGTCTCCTAGGTTAACTTGGAATAGCATTACAAGGAAAATGTCTTCTTTACCCTTACTAAGATGAAAAGTGTAAGGGAACTATTCACAAAGCTTTAGGTACAACACTTGACTTTGGGTTGACTAGTTAATTACTAGTCCCCGACTATTGAATTTTTAGGAATTTAGGGAATTAAATTACCAATTGGCTTAGGATTAATTACTTAATTAATTCCTTAATTGAATTTGGATTACGGGGTGTCACATCCTCTCCCCCTTAAAAGAAGCTTCGTCCCCGAAGCTTGGGTACGACGAATTAAAACAAACGATGAAATGGAACAACAATGTGACAAGAATGTCAAGAACATCCTCTTTTGATCAAACTCAAAGGATTCGAAAGACATCAAGAATAAGCAAGAAGTAATAGCATTGCAAGGATTGAAAGAAATAATCAACGGAGATGATGAGCATAACAAACTCTAAGCCAAAAACAACCACCAACTTCTATCCAACGCCCAAGATCTAAACAACTAACTCAAAGCACTAGCCCCAAGGCTAACTACTCAACCAAACAAGCAAGCAAAAACGAACACACAAGGTAAACAACAAGCAACTCACGAGCGATAACAACAGCTAAAAGATAACAACAAACTAAGGAAAAGGTGAACGGGATTACCACGACACCGCGCTAAAACGACTCGCTCTCTGATTCATCGGTGCCCTCCTCGGACTCCTCGTTATCCCCTCCTCTTCGGCTTGAGCTGGCCTCGATTTGATCTAACCTCTGGTGGACGGGAACAAACTGCGTCTTCATAAAAACGAAGCCTTCTTCAAACATCTGGTTCTGTTGTCGTAGCAAGGTGACCACACGCTCCTCGTGCGTCATAGCATCGTTCTCTCTCTTGGTTCGGGCTTCTCTTCTTCTTCGGTTCTCTTCACTTTCCGGATCACTTTCCTCAACCTCGGCAGCTTCTTCCGCTTCCACCTCTTCTTCATGGCCTTCTTCTTCTTCATCCCCCATATCACCTCCTAGGCTCTGAACCGAGAGGTTCAACTTTCCAACAGGGATCTCGAGCTCTGCAACCAACTCATTTCTTTCCTCAGGGGTCTTCCTAGCAACCTCTTCCAAAGTGATATAATCACCGTCATCCAACTGGAACAAGTTGCAATTCCGAAGATTATTGGCATCCAAAACCATTTTTCCTACGGGCTTCGGCATACAACCATCAACGCTCACACCCTTCTTGAGAAGAATCCAACTCAACACCATACCATACAGTAGGCTATTTTGGTTGTGATCACGGCAGAAGACCATGTGTTGCAACATCAAGGACGGCAGATTGAACTTTACCATGTTATTAAGACAAAAAGCAAAGGTGCACTCCAACTTTCCCAACAACCAACTTTTGTTGTTATTGGGCAACAAGCAATCTGACACAAGCATAACCAAAATCCTTTGCTCGGCGGACAACCACTTCTTCTCCGGTCTTGAAGCTTGAGTGAAACCACTCGTGCGACCCAACAAATAACTCAAATAGTCCCGGTACCCCATGGTATCCGTACTAATCCACGAGTTACCACTATACTGAGCAACTCCCGAAGCAGATAAACTCAAAAGCTGCGCTAGCCTCTTTTCAGACAAAACCACTTTCACACCCCTCACTTTAGAGGTGATTTCAAACTTACCCCCATCCTTCGCCACAACCATGTGACGGTAAAACTCCTTAACCAAACTTGGGTATGTCTCGGCCCTTATGGCGAGAAACCCATCTAACAAACCTTGATATCTAAGCATAACCAACAAAGAACTAGGAAAAGATTCCGGGTCGAAAGCTTTACCTTCAAGAACGAGATAATGGGCATCCACCCATTCTACCTTTCTTGCAAAACTTGATCTTCTAGGCATGATTAGGAGATGACCCAAAGCTCAACAAAAGTAACCCAAAGCTTTCCTCTTCTTTTTCCTTCTTCTCGCTGCTCTCTCTCTCTCTTGCTTGTGACGGCCCAGCGGCGGCGAGGTGACTCCGGCAGACGGCTGCTCTGGTAGACGGTGGCGGGTGGCGAATCGACAACGGGCAGGTGGTGGCGGGTGGCAGGGGGTGTTCTCGGCTGTCTCACGGGTAGGGAGAGAGAGGGAAGGAAATAAGGGTTTTGGGATTTGGGGAAAAATTGGGGAAAAAAGATGATTTGATTTGGGGATTTTGGGTAAAGTGAGAAATTATAGGTTAGATAGAATTAAAATTGGATAGGTTTTAAGAAGCATAATTAGCTCAAGTGGTCAAAGGATTGGGTTGGCAAATGGCACACTCCGGTTCGAAACTCAAGGTTTGCAATTATAAAAAGCTACTTGGTCTTTAATCTCCACAAAAGGCTTATTCTTAAGACTAAAAGAATCATACATCAAGGGGGATTACCAGCTACCTCCTCCTCAACCAAGCCCTCGGTCTCCGCTGCTCCACGGCTCGAGCTACCTCCTTCGGATCCTGGGGGTAGTGGCAATACCCTTTGGTTGGCTTGTTGAGGGCACTCGGCGATCTTGTGACCCCTATCTCCGCAAAGAAAACACCGGAACGCTTGACCAGGGCATTCCTAGTTTACATGCTCTCTCCCACACCTATGGCATGGGAACGTCCTGGCTTGATTTCCATGCTTCGCTCGGTTGGGCCCTTGGGTTGGAGATGATGCGTTCTTGGCTTTGGCCTCTTGAAGTTGGAAGAACCTCCACTCTCGGTCCTCTTTCTTGCAAGCTCGAAGGATCCACGCTGTAGCTGCTGAACACGATACAAATCCGCGGCACTCAGGTATGCTTCCTTCAAAGAACTCGGCCCACTCACGGTTAAAGCCTTTCGTGCCTCGTAGTTCAAGCCAGCTACGAACTTCTAACCTTTGGCGAGCTCAGTAGGGACCAGCATTCGGGCGAAGCGAGCAAGCTCTAGAAACCTTTTGTGGTACTCAACCACCGATGAAGAACCTTGCTGAAGGTGAAGGAATTCCTCGTACATTGCAGCTCTAACATGCGCTGGGTAAAACCTCTCACGCATTCGATCCTTCAAGGTAGTCCAATCAAAACCATGCTCCTCAAGGCAAGCTGGGCCCTCGTGTATCCACCACAAGTAGGCCTCGTGGCGGAAGTAGAACGTCGCAAGCTCTACTCTCCGCTCCTCTGGGCATCCGACAACCGAGAAGATCTTATCAAACGTCCTTACCCACTCTTCCAGGACAACGGGGTCATCCTCTCCCGCGAACGTCGGAGGTCTATGTGTAACACCCCAAAAATCCATACTCCAAACCATGAATTAATTGAGTAATTAATTCTATATCTTTTGAGGAATTGATTCCTAAAATCCTGATTTTTGATACTCAAGGACTAGTATTTGACTAGTCAATCTTTAAGTTGTGTTGTACCTTGTGCTTTGAGAGGAGTTCACTTGTTCCTTACACTTTCTAAGAGTTAGTAAGGGTATCCTTGTCTTTTCACCAAGAGTTAGTTTTGTAACCTAAACCTAGAAGACTTCTTCATTTCATTCCCTTACATTTCCTAGAAAATATCTCTACCTTCTCTCTAGAAAACAAGAGTAGCTTGTTCTTCAAGCCAAAAGAAGCCTTTGTCAAGATTCCAAGTTTTGCTTCCAAGATTCAATCTTTCCTCTATTTTGGCATCTAGAAGGGTAAGATCTAAGCTTGTCTAGTCTTTTTGGTTCCATCTTGGTTGTCTTTTTCTTAAAGGTTGGATCTTTATGATCTTTTGGTTTGATCTTGAAGTGGGTTTGGCTAGTGAGCTTAGTGGAGAGCTTGTTGTGGTGTAAGAAGAGTCTTTTGGTCTTCAAGAGGTAACCCATGCTCTACAAAACCTATTTTGCTTACCTATTTATGATTTCTTGGCTTCTACTTGTTCTTTGATATGAAATGTGAGAGTTTATGCATTTATCTTGTGATATTGCTTATCTAGAGCTTGTGTTTAGGATTCATTTGTGCCATTACTTGGCATTTTCCTTGGTTCAAGTCATTTTGTTGTGTTTGGTGAGATTTGACCTGTTTTGGACTTGAAGTTGTGTTTGGAGGAGAAAATCCCCGAAGGGATTTGTTGTGGTACAGGGACGTACCCGCGGGCGGAACGGCGGGCGGGGCACCACCCGCCGACCTACCCGCGGGGAACGTGTGCCCTGCGGGTTGTGTACCCACGGGCGGTACCACGGGTGGGGCACTACCCGTGGGTCCACCCGCGGGGAACACGGTGGTGTTGTGGTGGGATTTGTTCCCCGTGATTTGTTTGTCTCGGTCTTTGATCTTTTGGCTTCCTGTTGTTCTTTTGTGGAACTATTTGAGTGTCTTCTTGATGTTTCGTAGGTCTAGAGCTTTTTGGTAGGTATCCATGTAGGATCTTTGGTGTTGTGAATCGTGCTAAGTGTTCAACATTGTGTTTCGTTGAACCGTGTGGTGTCTTGTGTGTTCCTCGGAACTATCTTGAGTTTCCCCGTTGTTGAGCTTGCTAGTTATTATCTTAATGCTAGCGTCGTTGTTGTTGTTGGGTGGTGACCCGTCTCTTGATTTAGTGTGTTTCATACCTTCTCTTGCAATCCGTTGTTCGTTTCGTGTGAGTGGTGGTGCGTGTGTGGCTCTACCTGGATTGCACGATTAGTAGTATGGGACACTAGTCACCAAGGTATTGCAGCGGTCCTCGTGGTGGCCGTGACGTGATTTTATGGAGTTGTGGCTGAGTCCATGTGATTGGGGGATAACATTGTGTTATCCGGGCATGTGTTGCCGTGAATTGGTGGGTTTTCGTTGGTGGTCTGTAGGTGTAGGACGACGGTCCCTGCGGAATAAGGTTGGACTTGGCTGTACAGGGGTTTTCTGGAGGTAATGGTTGGCACTGAAGGTACAAGGTTGGGGGTAGCCATAAGGTTGGAACAGGGCATAAGGAAGGCATATCAACTCGTGATGTGTGATGTCACGAGGGCTTGTGAAGGCGGTGTTGTGGTGAGTTCTCTTCTCTCGTGACGCGTGTAGTCACGGAGGCTTGTGGTGTTTTGGCATGTGTTACCGTTGTGTAAGTCTTTATTCTTGTGTGTGGTTAACCTTTGTGGTTGGGATGTGTTTCCCGGTTTTATCTTTGTGAGTGGTGAGTCTTGTGTTGTCTTTTGATCTTGGCTTTTGACTTATATATATGTATTCCGTTTCGAAAATGGTTTTCATATTATATATCAGCATCTTTCGCTTTATGATACTTAACGGTATTGGTGGGTTACCAGCATCTTTCGCTGACCGGGCGTCGCCCCGATGTTTATCTTTGTATCTTTCAGGTGATGTGTAGTCGAGCGCGATGTCTAGAGTAGGTAGCTTAGCACCTGTATCTTTAGACAGTGTTGTTGAGGCCTGTGTGCCAATGTCTTTAGATTGTTCTAGTTTGTTGTTTTTGGGATAGTAGATACACAGCCGATTGTCGCCTTAGCGTATACCAAGTGTGGTATACGTGGCATAACACCCCGTTTTGGATTCCTTTTATCCAGTTATCTTTTTATCTTCCGCTGTGCTAGTGTTTTGTTGTTAATCTGCATGTATTAAGACTTTTTTTTTTTAAGTCGTGTTTTTGGGGGGTGTTACAGTTGGTATCAGAGCCTAGGTTTAGAGCCTAGGAAGAGTTGAGTCTAGACTTTCTAAGTGTTTAAGTGTGTTTTGAGACCTCTAAGCGACCTTAAGGAGCTAAGTGTTAAGCTTAGGACTCTAGGTTGCGCGGTGAGATGTGTGTTGTTTTCTGTCTTGCCTGCTTGCTTTTTGTGGTAACCTTGTTGTTGTAGTAGAAGTGCGATGCCTCCTCGTCCTCGCGCCCGCACCCCCGAGACTCCGACCAACGAGCAGCTCGCCCAGAATCTCCATTAGCTGACGCAGACGATGCAGTCTCTCAGTGAAGCTCTGTTGAACAACAATCAAGCTGCGCCGCCTCCGCCTCTGGTTGGGCACCGCGATGTGGGTCGTTTAGTGTCTGGACATCGGCCGCCTTCCTTTGCTGGTGAAGAAGACCCTGTAGTCCTTGAAGAGTGGCTACGGGAGTTTGATAAGATCTTTACCGTGGTGGGTTGTCCTGAAGAGAGGAGAGTAGAACTGGCAACGTTCTACTTCTGCCAAGGAGCTGATCTGTGGTGGGTTCACGAGAGTCCGGCCTTTCTTGAAGAGCCTGGGTTTGATTGGACCGCGCTCAAGGACATGATGCGCGAAAGGTTCTACCCAGCGCATGTGCGAGCCGCCATGTTTGATGAGTTCCTTCATCTGCAGCAAGGACCCCTATCTGTGGTGGAGTACCACAAGAAGTTCCTAGAGCTGGCGCGCTTCGCGAGGATGTTGGTGCCTACAGAGCTTGCCAAGGTTGAGCGTTTCGTTGCCGGTCTGAATTATGAGGCACGAAAAGCGTTGACGGTGAGTAGGCCTAGTTCCCTCAAGGATGCGTATCTGTGTGCCGCGGATCTGTTTCGTGTTCAGCAGCTTCAGAAGAGTTCGCTTGAGTTGGCTAGGAAGAGAGTTGAGAGTGGTGGTTCTTTTGCTTTCAAGAAGCCCCGACCAAGTTTTCCGGCTAGAGTTGTGCCATCTTCTTCTCAAGGACCAGTTAGGATGGAGCCTTCGGTTCAAGCTAAGTCGGTTGGTTGTCGCAAGTGTGGGAAGGTGCATCCGGGTCAAGTTTGTTATGGCCAGGCGTTTAAGTGTTTTCGCTGTGGAGTTGTTGGTCATAGAGTCGCGGAGTGTCCTCAGCTTGTTGGTCAGAGAGTGTTGCCGCCACCCCCGAGAGTCGGAGGAGCACCAGGAGGGAGTTCAGGTCACGGAGCTGTCGGAGTTAGGCCGCCGGGGAGAGTTTTCGTGATGGCGCGTTCGCAGGCGGAGTCGGAGGGTCTGGTGGAGGAGGAGTTAGCAGGTAACCCTTGTTTTCGAGCCTATCCTTGTGTCCCCGAGAGCGTTGTGTTCTTTGTTGCCTTGGGTGATCTTGTGTTTCGCAGTGTCTTTGTGTTCTTCGTTGCCTTGGGTGTTACCTTGTGTTTCGTAGTTGTCTTTGTTTGGCAATCCTTGGCTTGTTTCCCTTGCTTGTTTTTCGTTGGATGCTTAGTGTAGACTCTTTTCTTGCTAAGTGTTTTCTTTAGTTGACATCTTGTTTTGCGGTAGCCATCTATCCTTGAGTTATCCCAATTCTTCCACCTTTGTACTTGGTTGTTCTTACAACAATTCCTTGTGCTTTTCCCTAAATTTTCCAAGTATTCTTTGATTTGGAAAAAAATAGCAATCCCTACCAAAATATTTCCTTTTGTAGCCTAAAAGTTAAGCCTAATGTTTCTTTGTAACCTTTGAGTTTCAAACCTTAGCGAATTTCTTTTCTACCCAACCGCTAAACCACTTGAACCAATTATCTTTCTTGAAACTTAACCCATTTTAATTCCTTTTGAACCTTGAAATCCCACTTTGTTCAAAATCCCCAAATTTAATCATCTTTTCTTCCAATCTCACCCAAATCCCTAATTTCTTCCCCAAAATTCTCTTCATCTTTTTCCTTCTCCCTACCCGTGAGCTACCCGACACACCACCCCACCCCGTCACCCAGCACCACCTGCCCGTCGCACCACCGCTGCCGCCGATCTGCTGTAGCCGTGTCGCCGAGCAGCCGCGAGAGAGAGAGAGAGAGAGAGAGAGAGAGAGAGAGAGAGAGAGAGAGAGAGAGAGAGCGTGAGAGAGAGAGAGAGCCGCGAGAGTGTGGTAGAAGAAGAAGGAGTTGTGGGCTTTGTTTGTTGAGTTTTGGATCATCTTCCACCATGCCTAGAAAGTCAAGTTTGGCTAGGAAAGCGGAATGGGTGGATGCCCACTACCTTGTGCTTGAAGGTAAAGCTTTTGATCCGGAATCTTTTTCAAGTTCCTTGTTGGATTTGCTTAAGTTTCAAGGTTTGTTGGATGGTTTTCTCGCCATAAGGGCCGAGACTTACCCGAGTTTGGTGAAAGAGTTTTACCGTCACATGGTTGTGACGAAGGAAGGTGAAAGGCTTGAGATCACCTCTAAGGTGAGAGGTGCGAAGGTTGTGTTGTCTGAGAAGAGGTTAGCTCAGTTGTTGAGTTTGTCTGCTACCGGAGTGGCTCAGTACAGTGGTCATTCTTGGATTAGTACGGATACCATGGGGTACCATGACTATTTGAGCTATCTGTTTGGCCGTACGAGTGGTTTCACTCAAGCTTCGAGGCCGGAAAATAAGTGGTTGTCTGCGGAACAAAGGATCTTGGTTATGTTGGTGTCAGATTGTTTGTTGCCCAATAACAACAAGAGCAGTTTGTTGGGTAAGTTGGAGTGTACCTTTGCTTTCTGTTTGAAGAATATGGTTAAGTTCAATTTGCATGTTTTGATGATGCAACACATGGTGTTTTGCCGGGATCACAACCGGAAGAGTTTGCCGTATGACATGGTGCTAAGTTGGATCTTGGTTAAGAAGGGTGTTAGTGTGGTTGGTTGTCCCTCGAAGGCTGTGGGAAAGATGGTGTTGGATACCGCCAATCTCCGGAGTTGTAATCTTTTTCTGTTGGATAGTGGTGAGTACATCACGCTTGAAGAGGTTGCTAGGAAAGCACCTGTTGAGAGAGCAGAGTTAGCTGCTGAGCTTGAGGTTCATGCCGGGAAGTTGAGCTTTGCAGTCCAGAGTTTGGGTGGTGACGAAGAAGTTGAGGAGGAAGCAGATCAGGAAGAAGAAGAAGGAACACCGGAGACAGCCGAAGCTGAAGTAAGTGAATCAGACGGTGAGGAACGCCGTAGAAGGGAAGAAGTTCGCACCAAGAGAGGGCAGGATGTCGCCTCTTTGCTTCGTCAGCAGAACAGTTTGATCACCGAAGGTTTTGCGTTTGTGAGGTCGCAGTTTGCCGCAGTGCATCAGAGGCTTGATCGGTTTGAAGCTAGTTCTAGTCACAGAGATGAAGAAGAGTCTGAAGAGACCGAAGAGTCGAAGAGTGAAGAGTTCTAGTGGTGTTGTGGTAACCTCGTTCGCTTCTTCTTTGTTGTTTCTTAGCCTTTGTAGCTTGGTGTTTGGTTGTTGCGTGCTTTGTGTGCTTGCTTGCTTTGTTTGTTGCCTTGTTGTTTAGCTAGTGTGTTAGTTGGTGTTTGGGTTAGTAGTTTAGTTCTTGGTTGTTGTCTAGAAGTTGGTTGTTGTGTTGAGGTTAGAGTTCTTGATGCCAATCTATCCGTTTGTTGATCTCTTGCCTATCCTTGGATTCGTAATGCCTTTTTCTTTGTTTTGGAACCCTTGTGAGAACTTTTGGAGTTTTTGACCAAAAGGGATATTCTTGAAACTTCTTGTCACAATTTTGTTTCTTTGTTACCTTTCGTTTTAATTCGTTGCACCCAAGTTTCGGGGACGAAACTTCTTTGAGGGGGGAGAGGATGTGACACCCCAAAAATCCATACTCCAAACCATGAATTAATTGAGTAATTAATTCTATTTCTTTTGAGAAATTGATTCCTAAAATCCTGATTTTTGATACTCAAGGACTAGTATTTGACTAGTCAATCTTTAAGTTGTGTTGTACCTTGTGCTTTGAGAGGAGTTCCCTTGTTCCTTACACTTTCTAAGAGTTAGTAAGGGTATCCTTGTCTTTTCACCAAGAGTTAGTTTTGTAACCTAAACCTAGAAGACTTCTTCATTTCATTCCCTTACATTTCCTAGAAAATATCTCTACCTTCTCTCTAGAAAACAAGAGTAACTTGTTCTTCAAGCCAAAAGAAGCCTTTGTCAAGATTCCAAGTTTTGCTTCCAAGATTCAATCTTTCCTCTATTTTGGCATCTAGAAGGGTAAGATCTAAGCTTGTCTAGTCTTTTTGGTTCCATCTTGGTTGTCTTTTTCTTAAAGGTTGGATCTTTATGATCTTTTGGTTTGATCTTGAAGTGGGTTTGGCTAGTGAGCTTAGTGGAGAGCTTGTTGTGATGTAAGAAGAGTCTTTTGGTCTTCAAGAGGTAACCCATGCTCTACAAAACCTATTTTGCTTACCTATTTATGATTTCTTGGCGTCTACTTGTTCTTTGATATGAAATGTGAGAGTTTATGCATTTATCTTGTGATATTGCATATCTAGAGCTTGTGTTTAGGATTCCTTTGTGCCATTGCTTGGCATTTTCCTTGGTTCAAGTCATTTTGTTGTGTTTGGTGAGATTTGGCATGTTTTGGACTTGAAGTTGTGTTTGGAGGAGAAAATCCCCGAAGGGATTTGTTGTGGTACAGGGACGTACCCGCGGGCGGGGCACCACCCGCCGGCCTACCCGCGGGGAACGTGTGCCCTGCGGGTTGTGTACCCGCGGGCGGGACCACGGGTGGGGCACTACCCGTGGGTCCACCCGCGGGGAACACGGTGGTGTTGTGGTGGGATTTGTTCCCCGTGATTTGTTTGTCTCGGTCTTTGATCTTTTGGCCTCCCGTTGTTCTATTGTGGAACTATTTGAGCGTCTTCTTGATGTTTCGTAGGTCTAGAGCTTTTTGGTAGGTATCCATGTAGGATCTTTGGTGTTGTGAATCGTGCTAAGTGTTCAACATTGTGTTTCGTTGAACCGTGTGGTGTCTTGTGTGTTCCTCGGAACTATCTTGAGTTTCCCCGTTGTTGAGCTTGCTAGTTATTATCTTAATGCTAGCGTCGTTGTTGTTGTTGGGTGGTGACCCGTCTCTTGATTTAGTGTGTTTCATACCTTCTCTTGCAATCCGTTGTTCGTTTCGTGTGAGTGGTAGTGCGTGTGTGGCTCTACCTGGATTGCACGATTAGTGGTATGGGACACTAGTCACCAAGGTATTGCAGCGGTCCTCGTGGTGGCCGTGACGTGATTTTATAGAGTTGTGGCTGAGTCCACGTGATTGGGGGATAACATTGTGTTATCCGGGCATGTGTTACCTTGAATTGGTGGGTTTTCGTTGATGGTCTGTAGGTGGGGGACGACGGTCCCGGCGGAATAAGGTTGGACTTGGCTGAATAGGGGTTTTCTGGAGGTAATGGTTGGCACCGAAGGTACAAGGTTGGGGGTAGCCATAAGGTTGGAACAGGGCATAAGGAAGGCATATCAACTCGTGATGTGTGATGTCACGAGGGCTTGTGAAGGCAGTGTTGTAGTGAGTTCTCTTCTCTCGTGACGCGTGTAGTCACGGAGGCTTGTGGATTTTGGCATGTGTTGCCGTTGTGTGAGTCTTTATTCTTGTGTGTGGTTAACCTTTGTGGTTGGGATGTGTTTCCTGGTTTTATCCTTGTGAGTGGTGAGTCTTGTGTTGTCTTTTGATCTTGGCTTTTGACTTATATATATGTATTCCGTTTCGAAAATGGTTTTCATATTATATATCTACCTATTTATGATACTTAACGGTATTGGTGGGTTACCAGCATCTTTCGCTGACCGGGCGTCGCCCCGATGTTTATCTTTGTATCTTTCAGGTGATGCGTAGTCGAGCGCAATGTCTAGAGCCGGTAGCTTAGCACCTGTATCTTTAGACAGTGTTGTTGAGGCCTGTGTGCCAATGTCTTTAGATTGTTCTAGTTTGTTGTTTTTGGGATAGTAGATACACTGCAGATTGTCGCCTTAGCGTATACCAAGTGTGGTATACGTGGCATAACACCTCGTTTTGGATTCCTTTTATCCAGTTATCTTTTTATCTTCCGCTGTGCTAGTGTTTTGTTGTTAATCTGCATGTGTTAAGACTTGTTTTTAAGTCGTGTTTTTGGGGGGTGTTACACTATGGCTCGACACAAGGTGCCCTATATCCCTATGCTCGGCAGGCTGCGGAGGTGGCACGGGATGGTTCTTGTGCAACAAGGCCTCACTAAGGGTCTGCATACTTTGCGTCAACTGATGTAGCTTCTGGGCGAGCTGCTCATTCGTCTGGGTCTCCGGGGTATGCACACACTGACAAGGAGGCATCGCAAAGCTTCTACAACAACAACATTGTTACCAACAAGATAACAAACAAGCAAACAACTATAAACAACGATCAGCTCACCGCGCATCCTAAGAATCCTAAGCCTAAACACTTAGATTCTTATGGTCACCTTAAGGTCTCAAACCACACTTAGCCACTAAGAAGTCTAGACTCTACCATCCTGGGCTAAAACCTAGGCTCTGATACCAACTGTAACACCCCCGATTTCCATACCAATTTAAAACTTAATCATGCAGATAATTCTAACCATCAAAGCATACACAACGGAAGACTAAACATGAAATAGATGGAAAACGTAGAGTGTTATGCCACGTCCACACAACGGTGAACGCATAAGGCGTAAACCACATCAACATAATTTGTCTATCCAAGAACAAGGTCAACAACATCAAGTCTAAAGTCTAACAAAGGCACACTTGCCAAAACAACTACATGGATCAAGGGATCTACTCTATCCATCTCTAGACCGCACTCGCCTTTACTCAGCACCTGAAAGAAACACATAAATATATGGGGCGACGCCCGGTCAGCAAATGATGCTGGTAACCCACCAATACATGTGTAATATCATACATAGATAGGATATATATACAAAATCATTTGCGAAACGGAATATAGTATATATAAGTTTCAATGCCAAGATAGAAGTCAAACACAAGACTCTATGCACTCACAATAAAGATAAGGGAACACATCCCAAGACAATAAGAAGCAATAACGACTCATAAGAACGGCTCAAGGAATATTCTACCATCACTAAGTAGAATAGCCCCCGACATGCATAACATAAGAAATAAGGACACAACCATTGGCAATACATGCCTTTGTGACAACACATGTCACAAATAGAGAATCACAGAACAATGGCAACACATGCCTTCGTGACATCACCCATCACGATTTGATATGCCTTCCTTATGCCGTTCCAACCTTATGGCTACCCCCCACCTTATGTCTAGTTCCAACCTTTGCCTCCAGGACCCCTGTACACCAACTCCAACCTTTTCCCTCCGAGGACCGTCGTCCCATACCATTAATCGTGCAATCCAGGTACAGCCACACACACGACACCATCATAGGAATCAATCAACGGATCATAACGAAGATATGAAACCATACTCAATCAAGGAATGGATCACAATCCGACAACAACGATGATTAACACAAGTCATCATCCACAATAGGAAAAGACAAACAACACACACGCTAGCATTTAAACACCGAACTAGCATGCTTATCAAACGGGTAAACCGAAAGTAGTTCCAAAGAACACACAAGACTCACCATGCTTCAACGAATCACAAGGTTGAACACTTAGCACGATTCAAGACACCAAAACTTACATGGAATCCTACCATATAGTTCTAAACATACGAAACACCAAGAAGACACTCAAATAGTTCCACAAAAGAACATCGTGAAGTCAAAGGACCAAATACCGAGTCAAAAGAATCACGGGGAACAAATCCTCGCCCAAGCCTCATATGTACCCCGCGGGTGGGGCCACGGGTGGACCACCACTCGTGGTACCGCCCGCGCGTACCACACCCACATCACCCTGTACCCCGCGGGTGGGGCGGCGGGTGGTGCACTACCCGCCGTTCCGCCCGCGGGTACACACCAAGCTCAAATTCAAGTCCAAAACATGTCAAATCTCACCAAATACAACAAAATGACTTGAATCAAAGGAATAGTCAAGCAATGGCATACATGAACCCTAATATCAAGCTCTAGATATGCATTTTCACAAGACAATGCATCAACACTCACATTTCATAACAAAATCACATGTAGAATCCAATAAATCATCATATAGGTAAGCAAAATAGATTTTGTAGAGCATGGGTTACCTCTTGTAGACAAAAACCTTCACTTTACACTTCTCAAAGCTCCTAACAAGGTTCCCTTTCCACACCCACTTCAAGAACACACCAAAAGATCATAAAGATTTCACCTTTAGAAAAAGACACCTTAGAAAACACTAAAAATACAAAAGGAGCATAGATCTTACCCTCCTAGATGCTCAAGAGTAGGAAAGGTGGAATCTTGGAGACAAACTTTGGAGATCTTGATAACCCTCAACTTAGCTTGTAGAGAAAGCTAGCTAGGTTTTTAGAGAGAAGGAAGAGCTTATGATTTGGAAAGTGTTTGGGAAGAAATGAAGTGTGTCTCCTAGGTTAACTTGGAATACCATTACAAGGAAAATGTCTTCTTTACCCTTACTAAGATGAAAAGTGTAAGGGAACAATGGAACTATTCACAAAGCTTTAGGTACAACACTTGACTTTGGGTTGACTAGTTAATTACTAGTCCCCGACTATTGAATTTTCAGGAATTTAGGGAATTAAATTACCAATTGGTTTAGGATTAATTACTTAATTAATCCCTTAATTGAATTTGGATTACGGGGTGTCACAGTGCTATCCTTAACTTCTACAGAAACAGCAGGATAACGGGGGGAAACTTAGGGCCCGCACCCTTACCTGGTGCCTTAACTAAAGAGAACCAAAGCTAAAAGGAAAACAACGCACAGAAAACACAACAGAAAACAATAAAAGAACTCACAACCTCACCGCGCGTCCTAAGGATCCTATACTTAGGTACTTAAACACTTAAAGGCTTCACTAAGCAACTTAAAGTCTCAACTTACAAGCACTAACCTAAGCTCAACTTAGGTTCTTAAGGTCTAACTTTTAACATCCTAGGCTCAAACCCTGGCTCTGATACCAACTGTAACACCCCCGATTTTTACCACATTTTTAAAACATAATGCATAGGAAAACATCTTATCATCAAGACATAAAGCAACGGAAGCTATATAAAATCAGGGTATGTTATGCCACACCTATTCCAGACATAGGTGCACAGGCGGGAAAAACTAACAATTCAAACAAGTCATAAAGTATCTAGGCTCACAGGCCGCTACACTAGGCTCACAGGCCAACAAAAATATAACGTCTACACATGACAACTAATCTAACTAGTGATCCATGTCTAGCGCTCTCGGACATCTACTCAAAACCTATAGAACAAGGGAAAAACATGGGGATGACACCCGGTCAGCGAATATTGCTGGTAACCCATCAATACGTGTTAAATAGCATATATAGATAATTATAATCAAAACCATTTTGAAACGGAATACAATATATCATTTCAAAGCCATAGAGGGAAGTCAACTTCAAAGACTCATCAAACACTCTCAAAAGAAAGAGGAATCACCGTCCTCACAACTACAACAAGACAACAACATGAAAGACAAACAACTCGGGATGCATTCTACTAATCACAAAGTAGAATACATCAAGACATGCTCATAAGCAAAGAGTTCACATTCACACAGTGGCAACTACATGCCACAGTGACAACTACATGTCACAAGTTTCATAGTTCCAACCTTATGGCTACCCCCGGCCTTATTTCAGTTCCAACCATTACCTCTAAGTAACCCCTGTACTTCTTAGTCCAACCTTTTGCCTCCAGGGACCGCCGTCCCCCCACCTACAACCACCCACATTTCCGCTGAACTCTCAGTACACGAGGGTACCATTAATTTCATAATCACAAAACCGCCAAACTCGTGAGCAAAGCTCAAGTAACAAACCACCAATCTCAATCATAATCACACACAAGGTCATCATCATTATCAAGAAGACCGAGACTCAACAATAGTCTCAATCAAGTATCAACAAAGGGTACAACGAATTACATACGTTCACATCATAGGAATCAATCAAGAGATCACAATAAAGACATGAGACCATACTTGAGACACCCCGTAAATCCAAACTCTAGTTAAGGATTAATTAGAGAATTAATCATAGTCTTCTTGTTAATTTATTCCTAAAAATCCTAAAAATTCAATAGTCAGAGGACTAGAATTTGACTAGTCAATCAAGGTCAAAGGGTTGTACCTTATGCTTAGTGGGTTGTTCCCTTGTTTCCTTGTCCTCCCAACTTTAGTAAGGGCAAAGATGTCTTTCTACCTAAAGTTTGTGCGTCAAGCTAACCTAGCAACATCTCTTCATTTCATCCACAAACAATCTAAACACAAAACCTCCATCTTCTCTCTAAGAATTTAGGTAGCTTCTTCTCCAAGCCAAAATTGGGCATTGCGAGATAGTTTCCCACTTCAATTTGTTGTGTGATTTGAATGCTCTCTTTGTCAACAAATCCCTCAAGTAGTTAATATGATTGGCTTAATTATATTTTTTTAATCTTTTCATGGTATTAATAAAATACTTGGTAAATAAATATATAGCATTATTTTGTATTATAACTTTGATATTTAATTAAAAAATAGTGCACAAAAAAGATAATAGACAATGTAGTGAATATAATTAATTGATGAATTTGAATGTAAAGAATTTTGACATTGGAGAAAAATAAAGACAATATAACTAATGAAATTATTTCTCTTAATTAGTTTATTGATAATGAATAATTTTTTTTGAATAAAGACATTTTAGGGACAATGTAGCGTCAAAATTGAATGTAAAGAATTTTTATATTGGAGAAAAATAAAGATAATATAACTAATGAAATAATTTCATTTAATTTATTGACAATAAATAATTTTTTGAATAAAGGCATTGTAGACACATAATTCTAAATTAAAGAAATGCATATTTATTATTTTTTGTTGTAGCTACTAAATTAATCCTTATTATATAATTTAATAAGAGTAAAATAGAGTACTAATTATGCCAACTTTGATTGGGATGTGGTTCGAACCTAAGACCTTTCTTATTGAAAACAATGATTAAGTTAACGGTGAACTAACATAAATTAATGGAGAAGATAATATTTAGAAGAAAAGTTCACAAATAATCATTTAATTAAGGATAAATTAGAAAATTTCAAGGGAAAATTAAAATCTGATCAATCTGAGCCATTCATTTGATTAAAAAATTTAACCTATCATTTTTTCTACCCCTTATAGGCGTAACTCTATTTGGCTATATATATATATATATATATATATATATATATATATATATATATATATATATATATATATATATATATATATATATATATATATATATATATATATATATATATATATATATATATATATATATATATATATATATGAGAAGTTCATACATAGGTAATTGAATGTCGATGTTGTTTATTTAAATATGTAACTCAAAGTATATGAATACAAGATAATATAAGATATTCATTAGAATTGTCAAATAAATCTTTGCAACTTTATAAAATCGATAGTCTAACTACTTAGTCTAAAAACAGTAGTCTAATTTAGTGTTTGATTATTCAAAAGTTTGTACCAACAATTTGTTCCAAATCGCTAAAAATATAAACACTGCAATTCGCAATTGGTAATCTTGAGCGTTGATTTAAGCAAGATCAATTCTCAGATTTAACCGCACAACCGCCCCTGTTGGAAATATAGCATCAAAATGGCATTTTAAGTGGCTATTTTGTGGTACAATTATCAGTGAGGTCCACTTTCGATTTGGGTCGGGTCAAAGTGGATTCGGATTCTTTGTAGTGAGACGAAGATATTGATATATTGTACGCTCAAAACGGATAATTGGTGAATGAGATATTGATTCTCAAAGTAGACCCATTGAGTTGGAAAAATTATGGGAAAAAGATGAGCTTTTGTCCCACATTGGTTTAGGAAGAGGATTTGCACGACTATTTATACAAGAGTCTTTCTAAAACTTATTGAATTGTATAACATAGAGGTTCTCTCTTACTCTAGGGGGTGCAAATCAAATCCCAAATTGAGCTTGAGAAGTCTTGATTCAAGCTTGAACTTGTGTACGACTGGCCTTGCAAATCAAAAATCCCAAATTGAGCTTGAGAAGTCTTGATTCAAGCTTGAACTTGTGTACGACTGGCCTTGCATTCGAGCATAAGCGGTATCGCTGCTCTCGGCTACCAGGATTATGGGATTCGGGCCATACCGCTGCTCTCGGCTACCAGGATTATGGGATTCGGGCAGGCTGAGAACAGATAAGCGGTATCGTTGCAGGCGGCTTGGCCAAAAGAGGGCAGGCCGAACTGAACACCATTCCGAATGAGACAGCATGGGAGAGACAAGAGTGAAGGCCAAAAGAGGGCAGGCCGAGACTCATGGGAGAGACAAGAGTGAAGGCCAAAAGAAGGCAGGCCGAGACTGAACACCATTCCGAATGAGACAGCATGGGAGAGACAAGAGTGAAGGCCAAAAGAGGGCAGGCCGAGACTGGTGGATCTCGACTGGTGGATCTCTCGGCCTCAGGGTTGAATGAGACATGAGGGTAGGTGAGACAGCATGAGAGAGACAAGAGTGAAGGCCAAAAGAGGGCAGGCCGAGACTGGTGGATCTCTCGGCCTCAGGGCCGAATGAGACAGCATGGGAGAGGCCATTGGCCATGCCGAGACTGGGCCAGCTCTCGGCGATGAGACAGCATGGGAGAGGCCTTCCACGGGAGAGGCCATTGGCCATGCCGAGACTGGTGGATTCGGCCTCGGCTTGGCCGAATGAGACAGCATGGGTAAGGCCAGAATGAGACAGCATGGGTAAGGCCAGCTCTCGGCTACCAGGATTATGGGATTTGGCCAAGCCCGACTGGTGGATTCGGCCTCGGCTTAGCCGAATGAGACAGCATGGGTAAGGCCAAAGGAGGGCACAAGCGGTATCGCTGCTCTCGGCTACGAGGATTATGGGATTCGGGCAGGCCGAGAGCAGCACTCTCGGCTGCTGGGATTTGGCCATGCCGAGACTGGTGGATTCGGCCTACTGGTGGATTTGGCCGAACTGAACACCATTCGGCCTCAGGGCTGAATGAGACAGCATGGGAGAGGCCAACAAGAGTGAACGCCAAAAGAGGGCAGGCCGAGACTGGTGGAATCGGTCTCAGGGTCGAATGAGACAGCATGGGAGGTCTCATTCGGCCTTCCATGGGAGAGGCCAACAAGAGTGCAGGCCGAGACTGGTGGATTTGGCCTCAAGGCCGAATGAGACAGCATGGGAGAGACAAGAGTGAAGGCCAAAAGAGGGCAGGCCGAGACTGGTGGGGATTCGGCCTCAGAGGGCCGAATGAGACAGCATGTGAGAGGCCTTCCATGGGAGAGGCCAACAAGAGTGAAGGCCAAAGAGAGCATAAGCGGTATCGCTGCTCTCGGCTACCAGGATTATGGGATTCGGGCAGGCCGAGAGCAGCACTCTCGGCTGCTGGGATTTGGCCATGCCGAGACTGGTGGATTCGGCCTACTGGTGGATTTGGCCGAACTGAACACCATTCGGCCTCAGGGCTGAATGAGACAGCATGGGAGAAGCCAACAAGAGTGAACGCCAAAAGAGGGCAGGCCGAGACTGGTGGATTCGGCCTCAGGGTCGAATGAGACAGCATGGGAGGTCTCATTCGGCCTTCCATGGGAGAGGCCAACACGCCAAAAGAGGGCAGGCCGAGACTGGTGGATTCGGCCTCAGAGGGCCGAATGAGACAGCATGTGAGAGGCCTTCCATGGGAGAGGCTAACAAGAGTGAAGGCCAAAGAGAGCATAAGCGGTATCGCTGCTCTCGGCTACCAGGATTGTGGGATTCGGGCAGGCCGAGAGCAGCACTCTCGGCTGCTGGGATTTGGCCATGCCGAGACTGGTGGATTTGGCCGAACTGAACACCATTCGGCCTCAGGGCCGAATGAGACGGCATGGGAGAGGTCAACAAGAGTGAAGGCCAAAAGAGGGCAGGCCGAGACTAGTGGATTCGGCCTCAGGGCCGAATGAGACAGCATGGGAGATCTCATTCGGCCTTCCATGGGAGAGGTCAACAAGAGTGAAAGCCAAAAGAGGGCAGGCCAAGACTGGTGGATTCGGCCTCAGGGCCGAATGAGACAGCATGGGAGAGACAAGAGTGAAGGCCAAAAGAGGGCAGGCCGAAACTTCAATAGTCGGAGGACTAGAATTTGACTAGTCAATCAAGGTCAAAGGGTTGTACCTTATGCTTAGTGGATTGTTCCCTTGTTTCCTTGTCCTCCCAACTTTAGTAAGGGCAAAGATGTCTTTCTACCTAAAGTTTGTGCTTCAAGCTAACCTAGCAACATCTCTTCATTTCATCCACAAACAATCTAAACACAAAACCTCCATCTTCTCTCTAAGAATTTAGGTAGCTTCTTCTCCAAGCCAAAATTGGGCATTGCGAGATAGTTTCCCACTTCAATTTGTTGTGTGATTTGAATGCTCTCTTTGTCAACAAATCCCTCAAGTAGTTAATATGATTGGCTTAATTATATTTTTTTAATCTTTTCATGGTATTAATAAAATACTTGGTAAATAAATATATAGCATTATTTTGTATTATAACTTTGATATTTAATTAAAAAATAGTGCACAAAAAAGATAATAGACAATGTAGTGAATATAATTAATTGATGAATTTGAATGTAAAGAATTTTGACATTGGAGAAAAATAAAGACAATATAACTAATGAAATTATTTCTCTTAATTAATTTATTGATAATGAATAATTTTTTTTGAATAAAGACATTTTAGGGACAATGTAGCGTCAAATTTGAATGTAAAGAATTTTTATATTGGAGAAAAATAAAGATAATATAACTAATGAAATAATTTCATTTAATTTATTGACAATAAATAATTTTTTGAATAAAGGCATTGTAGACACATAATTCTAAATTAAAGAAATGCATATTTATTATTTTTTGTTGTAGCTACTAAATTAATCCTTATTATATAATTTAATAAGAGTAAAATAGAGTACTAATTATGCCAACTTTGATTGGGATGTGGTTCGAACCTAAGACCTTTCTTATTGAAAACAATGATTAAGTTAACGGTGAACTAACATAAATTAATGGAGAAGATAATATTTAGAAGAAAAGTTCACAAATAATCATTTAATTAAGGATAAATTAGAAAATTTCAAGGGAAAATTAAAATCTGATCAATCTGAGCCATTCATTTGATTAAAAAATTTAACCTATCATTTTTTCTACCCCTTATAGGCGTAACTCTATTTGGCTATATATATATATATATATATATATATATATATATATATATATATATATATATATATATATATATATGAGAAGTTCATACATAGGTAATTGAATGTCGATGTTGTTTATTTAAATATGTAACTCAAAGTATATGAATACAAGATAATATAAGATATTCATTAGAATTGTCAAATAAATCTTTGCAACTTTATAAAATCGATAGTCTAACTACTTAGTCTAAAAACAGTAGTCTACCCCTTATAGGCTTTTGGAAAAATTATGGGAAAAAGATGAGCTTTTGTCCCACATTGGTTTAGGAAGAGGATTTGCACGACTATTTATACAAGAGTCTTTCTAAAACTTATTGAATTGTATAGCATAGAGGTTCTCTCTTGCTCTGGGGGGTGCAAATCAAATCCCAAATTGAGCTTGAGAAGTCTTGATTCAAGCTTGAACTTGTGTACGACTGGCCTTGCATTCGAGCATAAGTGGTATCGCTACTCTCGGCTACCAGGATTATGGGATTTGGCCATGCCGAGACTGGTGGATTCGGCTTCGGCTTGGCCGAATGAGACAGCATGGGTAAGGCCAAGAGAAGGCTAATGACACCGCATGGGAGAGGCCGGGCCATTGGCCATGCCGAGACAAGGCCAAAAGAGGGCATGCTAATGACACAGCATGGGAGAGGCCAGCATCGGCTACCAGGATTATGGGATTTGGCCATGCCGAGACTGGTGGATTCGGCCTCGGTTTGGCCGAATAAAGACAGCATGGGTAAGGCCAGCTCTCGGCTACCAGGATTATGGGATTTGGCCATGCCGAGACTGGTGGATTCGGCCCCGGCTTGGCCGAATGAGGGCAGGCTAATGACACAGCATGGCAGCTCTCGGCTACCAGGATTATGGGATTTGGCCAGGCCGAGACTGGTGGATTCGGCCCCGGCTTGGCCGAATGAGACAGCATGGGTAAGCCCAAAAAAGGGCATAAGCGGTATCGCTGCTCTCGGCTACCAGGATTATGGGATTCGGGCAGGCCGAGAGCAGCACTCTTGGCTTGCTGGGATTTGGCCGAACTGAACACCATTCGACCTCAGTGCCGAATGAGACAGCATGGGAGAGGCCAAAAGAGGGCAGGCCGAGACTAGTGGATTCGGCCCCGGCTTGGCCGAATGAGACAGCATGGGTAAGGCCAAAAGAGGGCATTAGCGGTATCGCTGCTCTCGGCTACCAGGATTATGGGATTCGGGCAGGCCGAGAGCAGCACTCTTGGCTGCTGGGATTTGGCCATGCCGAGACTGGTGGATTTGGCCGAACTGAACACCATTCGACCTCAGTGCCGAATGAGACAGCATGGGAGAGGCCAAAAGAGGGCAGGCCGAGACTGGTGGATTCGGCCTCAGGGCCGAATGAGACAGCATGGGAGGTCTCATTCGGCCTTCCATGGGAGATGCCAACAAGAGCTAGTGAAGGCCGAAAGAGGGCAGGCCGAGACTGGTGGATTCGGCCTCAGGGCCGAATGAGACAGCATGGGAGACGCCTTCCATGGGAGAGGCCAACAAGAGTGAAGGCCAAAAGAGGGCATAAGCAGTATCGCTGCTCTCGGATACCAGGATTATGGGATTCGGGCAGGCCGAGAGCAGCACACTCTCGGCTGCTGGGATTTGGCCATGCCGAGACTGGTGGATTCGGCCTACTGGTGGATTTGGCCGAACTGAACACCATTCGGCCTCAGGGCCGAATGAGACAGCATGGGAGAGGTCAACAAGAGTGAAGGCCAAAAGAGGGCAGGCCGAGACTAGTGGATTCGGCCTCAGGGCCGAATGAGACAGCATGGGAGATCTCATTCGGCCTTCCATGGGAGAGGTCAACAAGAGTGAAGGCCAAAAGAGGGCAGGCCGAGACTGGTGGATTCGGCCTCAGGGCCGAATGAGACAGCATGGGAGAGACAAGAGTGAAGGCCAAAAGAGGGCAGGCCGAGACTGGTGGATTCGGCCTCAGGGCCGAATGAGACAGCATGGGAGAGGCCTTCCATGGGAGAGGCCAACAAAGAGTGAAGGCTAAAAGAGGGCAGGCCGAAACTGGTGGATTCGGCCTCAGGGCCGTATGAGACAGCATGGGAGAGGCCAACAGACCAGCAGTGTGGGATTAAATTCAACAATTACAGAATTAATCTCTATTAAATTTCCAATTTTAAAATTTGAATTTAAGTCACACATAATGGCCTTGTTGTTTCAGATGTTACAAAACGTGTATTGAATGCCATCATGAATGCTATTGAGTACCCCATCTCCTATATAAGCATGAGTTGAGCAGGTGATTTTTGTGAACAAGGAACACACACAAAGAAATTCTGGTTTTGTTCTCAAAACTCTGCTCCTACTCCTTTCTTGAACTGTGTTCTGCCCGTGCTCTAGTTTGTCGGGTTCTTCGTTTGGGTGCTCAAACGTTGAACCGTAGTACGTTTTATCTTGTGAAACCTGGGCTACAACGCTCGTAGCACTTTTGGGAGGTAGCAAATAAAGTTTTAAGGAAAGAGTGTTTCGTTCGACTCGTACTAACCCTCTTTCTTCATATTCTCTTCTTTCGGTTCATGGGATTATGATTTTAAACAACATATCCTTACTCCTTTCTTGGTTGGAACTATAATCTGGAGGATTATAAATACCATTTTTGGTTGATATATATATATATATATATATATATATATATATATATATATATATATATATATATACTTGTGTTTTTTATGCGCGATGCGCAAAAAATATGTGCCCAATATTAATACATTATATTAAAATTTTAAATTTATTTAGATTTTAGATATTTAAATTATTCTAAATAATAATAATAATAATAATAATAATAATAATAATAATAATAATAATAATAATAATAATAATAATGTAAATCATTTTTATAAATTTGATATTTATATTTTATGTAATAATTAACATATAACTCAAATATATAATGTTTATACATTATTATTAATGAAGAAGATAAGAAAATATATGGTGGATGCATGTGTATGGTAACAATAGTGGAAAAGATAACGGAAGTTATAGCGGTAAGAGTATGTTTGTCCAAAATATTTTAATGTACAACCTTTATAGCATAATGTACAAAAAAAAAAAAAAAAAAAAAAAAAAAAAAAAAAACTTAACGGAAAAAACGGACATAAATCAATGGTATAACTTTCATTCACACTTATTATGTTTTTAGATATATAGAAAGTACATTATTTGTGTACATAAAGTATATTATTTGAATACTAGAAGTACATTATTTTGTATAGTATCAAATAATGTATATTCATTACACAAGTAATGTGTTTTTAATATATTAAAAATGTATCTTATATTAAAAAAAAATACGTTATTTTATATAATGTATATTAAGTATACAAATAATATACTTTTAATATATTAAAAATATATTTTTTTATGCTCCACACAATAATTTGCTGGTAACATTTCCCTTGCCCCCTAAACGCACTCATCCTCCGCAATTTATGCGAAAACAGACAATGGTTTTTGAGGTTTGACAATGTGTTTCTTACGGATTTCATGCCGTAATTATAAGTTAATTAATTCATATAATCATCTGTTCCTGTAGAATTTGTACCTCCTCGTTGACTTGCAAATTATAAGTCTTTTCCCCAAACCAAGGTACTTGGGATGTTAATTTTCTGACTACTAATACATGCATACTCCCACTGCCACTTATATAAATAGCCTACATTACATATTCACCTCCAGTCCACCACCCCACAACTTATTAAACAACATATATAGTGATCTGATTGAGTGATACATGGCCACTTCTCATATATTATTTCTCTCTTTCCTTTTTCATATTCTTCTTCTTCTCGTTTCACTTCCTTTGGAGACTGCAACTTCTGGAACAACTGAGGGAAGAGCCCTTCTCAAATGGAAGAGCACCCTTGATTTCAATACTGATGTTCTTCATTCTTGGTCTATTGCTAATCTTGACAACATTTGCTGGAATTGGACAGGTATTACTTGCAACAATGCTGGAGCGGTTTATAAGATAAAGCTGGACAATTTCAATTTCTCAGGTACACTTGAAAGCCTTGATTTCATTTCATTTCCAAATCTCACCTGTTTTAGCCTCCATAATAATAGCTTTACTGGATCATATCAGTTCTGTATGCTATTGCTAACCTCTCTCAACTAGTTTTCTTGGACCTCAGTTGAACGGTTTTTTAAATTTTATACCAACAGAGATTATATTGGAATTTGGAACATAAACAAATCTCCGGTTTTTGAACCTCTGTCTAAACCGTCTTAGTGGTACTATTCCATCCGAAATAAGCCATCTTCAACAAATTACTTCTCTCTCCTTATATTTCAATTCTTTGACGGGCCAAATTCCAGAAGCAATATTCTCCAATTTGAGCAACCTTCAAAATTTTGATTGTGAGTTGAATTTGTTCCATGGCCCATTTCCAACAAGTTTACTCAAGCTATCCAAACTTAAAAGCCTTATCCTAAGTGACAACAATTTCTATGGGTCAATACCTCCTACAATTGGAAATCTAAGTTCTTTAGCCAATCTTGATCTATGGTTCAACATGTTTCAAGGAAATATTCCACAAACACTATGCAATCGTCACTCCCTTAACAATCTTTATTTATCTTACAATAAGTTTAGTTGTCTGAATCCTCAATGCCTTGGAAATATTGCCTCACTAAGACATCTTTCTCTAGATTCCAAGGTGCTGCATCAGAATATTCCTAGAATACTATGCAATATTCACTCCCTTGAAGGCCTTGATTTAAATTATTACAATTATTTTGGAGATGTAATTCCACAATGCTTGGGTAATATAACATCATTAACATATCTTTTTCTCCATTCCAACATAATGCAAGGAATGATTTCAGGAACGCTTTGCAACCTTCATTCACTTGAGGAACTATCTTTGTCTTTTGATATTTTGGGAGGTCTGGTTCCACAATGTCTAGGAAATATAACTTCACTAAGAGTTCTTTTACTCCATTCTAACACTGGGCAAGGACATATTCCAGAAGCACTTTGCAATCTTCGCTCCCTTGAGCATCTATATTTGTCCATTAATAGTTTGGGAGGCCTGATTCCACAATGTTTTGGAAATATAACCTCACTGAGATCTCTTAATCTCTACTCCAACATGTTGAAAGGAAGTATTCCAAGATCACTATGCAATCTTGGTTCCCTTGAGTGTATGGTTTTATCAAGCAATAGGTTGGAAGGTTTGATCCCACGGTGCTTTGGAAATATAACCTCACTGAGATATCTTAATCTCTACTCCAACATGTTGAAAGGAAGTATTCCAAGATCACTGTGCAATCTTGGTTCCCTTGAGTTTATGGCTTTATCAAACAATAGGTTGGAAGGTTTAATCCCATGGTGCTTTGGAAATATAACCTCACTGAGTTATCTTAATCTCTACTCCAACATGTTGAATGGAAGTATTCCAAGATCACTGTGCAATCGTGGTTCCATTGAGTTTATGAATTTATCAGACAATAGTTTGGAAGGTTTGATCCCATGGTGCTTTGGAAATATATCCTCACTAACAAATCTTTATCTCTACTCCAACATGTTGAAAGGAAGTATTCCAGGATCACTGTGCAATCTTCATTCCCTTGAGAATATGAGTTTATCAGACAATAGTTTGGAAGGTTTGATCCCATGGTGCCTTGGAAATATATCCTCACTAAGATATATTGATCTTAGCTCCAACAACCTGCAAGGAAGTATTCCAGGATCACTATGCAATCTTCAACCATCTCTTGAAGTGCTTATTTTATCGAACAACAATTTGGATGACTCAATTCCTCAATGCCTGGGAAAGTTGAAATTTTTGACAACTTTAATTGTTTTTAATAACAAGCTTGGAGGCGTGTTAGCTCCAACTCTAGTTCCTGCAATTAGTAATGGCACAGATCAAACAACAAATACAAGTTTGATTTATGGAATTGAGACATGGTTGTGCAGTTTGAGTTCCTTGAAATTTCTTGATCTATCAGACAACAATTTACATGGTCCACTACCTCAATGTTTAGTGAACTTTAGCAAAGAACTTACTGTTATTAATTTAGCAAGAAATCATTTTCAGGGGTTTATTCAAGGAGTTTGCAGGACCGGAAACATCTTGGAGTATTTCAATTTGAATGACAATCAATTGGGAGGCCCATTGCCTCGAGGTTTGAGAAATTGCAAAAAGCTTAAATTTCTAGATCTTGGAAACAATAGGTTTCATGATTCATTCCCTCATTGGTTAGATACTCTTCTTGATTTGCGTGTTTTTGTGTTGAGATCTAATCATTTTTATGGTGAAATAAGCACTTCTAATACTACATTTCCATTCCTAAAGCTACATATATTTGATATCTCACACAATGAGTTTAATGGTCCTTTGCCAAGGTATTATATGGAAAACTTTGAAGCCATGCAGAGTGAAAATGATGATGAAAGGTTATCATCTTATGAATCTTCAATAAGCCTAGTGTGGAAAGGAGTAGAGCGTCAAGTGGTGCACTATAATATTTGCACATCCCTTGATTTATCCAATAACTACTTCCACGGTGAGATTCCAAAATCTTTAGGCAAGTTAAGTTTCATTCGATTTCTCAATCTCTCACACAACCATCTCACTGGTTCCATTCCACCATCATTGGGAAATCTGAAAATTCTTGAGGCACTAGATCTATCATCGAACAAACTAGTGGGCGAGATTCCAGATTTGCTTTCAAAATCTTTGAAATGTCTTGCTGTACTGAATCTTTCTTATAATAATCTTTCTGGTCCTATACCTCATGGCCTACAGTTTAACACCTTTGGCAACAATTCCTATTTAGAAAACCCGGCTCTGTGTGGATTTCCACTAACTTTGAAATGCCAGTACAGAGGTGAAGGGAAAGCACCAGCTGTGGAGGATTCACAAATTTTTTGGAGTGGATTTGGTTGGAGAAGTGTTGTTATTGGATATAGTTGTGGCATGCCATTTGGTATCTTCATAGGATATCTCATATTCAAGTTTCGAAAACCACAGTGGCTTATAAGGTTAATACTTGGGAATTGATAGTGGGAGTGCAAGAGTCAAGAGGATGGTGAGATGAATTGAAGCAATGCAGCAGTCTTAGTCTGTGACCCATTGTGGTTTTCTTTGTCTGTTTTTACAGTTTTTGTTGTCTTTATTTTCATGCCATGGCTGTGTGATTGTTGTAGTGTTTGGTTTCTAACTATTTTTCACCTAGTAAAAGTTCAAATTGGACTTTGTATTCTACCTAGAAGTTGTAGCTCTTTCAATTAACTTTTTAATGCCGCTTGAATCACTTAATTTAGATATTTCTACATTGAGATATGATTAAAATACCGAGATGCCGCATGAAAGAAGAAAACATAACAAAGTTTCTCACGCAGATAGTCACAGTCATGAGCATTAGCATGAGTCTTGATCTTCACTATAAAATTGCATTTTTCTTCATTTCCCTAGCTTGCTCCTTTGAGTCCCTGGTCATGTCATGATACATCTTACTCGCTCTTCTTCACTTTCTTAACTTCCCATATGAGTCTTGAAACATATCTTTATGGTAAGATAAGATGACTTTAAACCGCATTCACTTTAGCTACAATTTACATGATTTTACCATCAATGCCCCAGATCACCCTAATGACACAAAGGAATTAAATATGCACATATTTTGCTTCCAATTAACACAGAATCATGTGTTTGATGCCAAATATACACATAAAGTAGTAAGAATTGTCACTCATCAAATGGACAAAAATAATATTAAAATACAAATTAATTTGATATTTTAAAAATAATACTCTAAATCAATTAATAACTTTAAATAAAGTATAATTTTTTTAATGAAAGGTTTAGCCATGTCGATGTATAAACTAGTCAATCCTTCCTCTTATTTTCTTAACCATTAATTACTCAATTTTGTGATTTTTGTCCAATTCCTGACATTGACATCTTCAATTAATTTATATTATTCTTTTTCTTCCCCTGAGTTCATCAACTTTATTGTTTTTTTTTTTTTTGGGTATTAAAAATAGTTTTTGATCAAGAGAAAAGAAATCTGCAAAAATGAATTTTGTTAGTATATATAAAATTTAATTGTTATTCATATTCTATTGATTACTCATAGTCCATAAATTTTCATGGCTTAAAATTTAAGTGAGTTAATACCTAAAATATCCTCGATTATAATGGGTTTTCTCAATATCGTCCTAAACGACTTTGATGACCTAATGTAATCCTTGACGTTTATGTTTGTGCTTAATTTAGTCATCCGTTTGTTATTCCGTCCACTTGTTGTTAAATAGAGCTGAGGGACAATTCAATAATTTCAATATTAGCATCTCTTTACTCCTAGACCTACGAAGTGCGAATCCCTATTTCTTTTACGAATTACTCCCAAAATTACTCTAAACTTGCGAATATAAAACTTGATTTGCAGGTCTGGGAGTAATTCGTAAAAGAAAGAGAGATTTCACACTTTGCAAGGTTGAGAGTAAAGAGAGACCAATTTGGTCACCAAAGTCGTTTAGGACTAGTTTGTCTCTTTATTTAACACTAATTTGACAGAATAACAAACGAATGACTAAATTGAGCAAAAATACAAAAGTCAATGACTACATTTGGTTATCAAAATCGTTTAGGACGAAATTGAGAAAAACTACTATAGTCGAAAGACCATTTTGGGTATTAACTCAAATATAATTCTATTTTGTCCAGTGGTCAAACATTTTATATAAGTTACAATTTTTGCTTAGTGGGCAACTCGCATTTCTTACTCCATTTTTTAAACATATTCTACGTGTCATGTTTTGATTGCCTAATAAAAAGGGATAGACCATAATTTTACATTGACGACCAAGTCAAGGGGTCATGTTTTTTAAATAAAATGTTTTGTTAGTTAGTACTCCGTATTATATATATCCATGACCCATGTCCAGTGGTTTCCATTGACGACCAAGTCAAGTGACAAAGTGTGGAATAAAAGTATTTATGTTCTTATTTTCTAACCCATTTTTTTTTTTTAATATTATTGGTTCTATTACAAGGTAGTATCTGTTATATACTTTCTCTAACTAGTGCAGTTCAAAGAGTCAATACCTCACCATTGGAGTTCGATTTTGTGACCTTCCCTCAAGGAGAGCCAAAGAGGTGTCATCTGAGCACAAGGTGCTTGACATTTTCTAACCCATTAATCAATCAAACTTTACATATTCAGAACACTAGATGCATAGACGGAGCCAGAGGGGGGGGGGGGGGGGGGCGGGGGGTCAGCTGCCCCCCCTCACCCCATCCCACCCCTACCCTATATTGTATATAATATGTATATGTAGTACATTATTCATATAAGTATTATAAAACAGATTATGTAAACAAAAGTTGTGATAGACAAGGTTGTAGCTAACATGTATAAGTTTCACAATGGCCTGGGTTCGAGTCTTTGCATTTACAATGTCACAATCTTCTTCATTTTTTTGATTAACACAATTAAATTTTGGCATGATATATATGAATTCCATTATAACTTTCTTTATATTAATAATGGAATGTGTAATTTATAATGTGTTTTATATTCGAATTGTTTTATAAAATTAATTATGTTTCATATTTTGTTATAAATATTTTTATAAAGTTTTAATATGTTTTATTTTTCGCTATATCCAACAATATTTATTGTTATACTTTTTAAGTATTTCATTTCTTTAAACTTTCTCTTTTATTTTGATTTTTTTCCCTCACTAAAAAAAATTTCTGAATCCGCCATTGAATCCATCCTTACTTCTTTGTCCCCCCTCAACATATTTTCTGGCTCCGTCCCTGAGTCTAGATGTGTGTTTGGTTCGCACATGGGAATTGGAATCGAAATGAGAATTAAATATTTGGTAATGGTAATGAGTTTTGGTGAAATTATTTTGCATATATGTTTGGTAGTAGGGTGGAATTGGAATGATTACCAATATTACTTTTTGGTTATGTATGATCCTATAATGGGAATAAATGTTTTAAAAATACAAGAACAAAAAATCAAGACAATTTATTATATTATAAAGACATCCAAAGCACTAATCCAAACTTAAAATAAAATTACCAATCAGGAGGAGGAATAATGGAATGAAACCCTTATTTTATTAGGGGATGAATTTTCTAATTAATGGGGGTAATCAAATCTCATAGTAGTGTTATAGAAACCTGTCAACTAAATAATAACAATGACTTTGATTTCCATTCCTGATAGCTAAATCCATGAACCAAACACATCTTAGATTTCTACCTAATGACTAGTAACAGTGCCCGTCGCACTTTTATATATTAAAAGTAGAAATGTATTAAAGATGGTTCATATTTCATGGTCCATGTTGCTACAAAGATCATGATCCAGAGTAGAATTTTCCAAGTGGGTGAATAACTTCTACAAAGCGTATCGTTTTTCCATTCACGATAATTTAACTTCAAGTCACACTTTAGTGAGACGGGTCAAATCACCATGCAAATGTTATACTTATATGTTCAAATATAATATTGATCAGGAATAAAATATTTGTTACTTATAAGCGAAAAAGTAATACTTTTGAGAAAAAATGTACTCCGTAATACTTTTACATTTTGATATAAAAGTATTATTATATTTTTCATCAAAAGTATTACATTTTCTGTAATAAGTCATGTTGACAACTATTTGTTACTTATAAGGGAAAATATAATATTTTTAAATCAAAACATAAAAATATTACATTTTCCCATTTAAGTAATAAGCACTTTATTCATAATTAGTATTACAATTTTGCATATAAATATTACATTTTCATCTTAACCCGACTCATCCCACGGAGAGACAGTCTCATACAAGTTTTTACCTTTAATTTCTTGGACTCTGTCTCTGTTTTCTTGGATTCTAGATGGGAAAAATAATAGAAATAAAATCAAGAGATCAGATAACACAGCCTTTATTGATTGGAGATGTCCATTGCATGTCCGGTGGATTAATAACTTCCACAAAACTAGTCAATCCTTCCTCTTATTTTCTTGACCATTAATTACTCAATTTTGTGATTTTTGTCCAATTCCTGATATTGACATCTTCAATTACTTTATATTATTCTTTTTCTTCCTCAGAGTTCATCAGCTTTATTGTATTTTTTTTTTTCTTGTTGGGTATTAAAAATAGTTTTTGATCAAGAGAAAAGAAATCTGCCAAAATGAATTTTGTTAGTTAGTATAATATTTATCTGATATTCATATTCTATTGATCTTTTGTTTACTCCATAGACCATAAACTTTCATGGCATATTGAATTTATTATGATACTAATTTTTTACACACATTGCGCGAATGAGATAATGCCCAATGTTTATTTTTAAATAAGTACTTCAAAGTATATCAATACAAGATTATATAGAAGATGTTCATGTATATGTAATTGAATTTTGAATTTGTTTATTTAAATCGGTAGTTCAAAGTATATGAATGCAACATAATATATGAGAGATTTATTATAATTGTCACAAAAATAAATGTTTGCAATTTTGTGAAAACGCTAGTCTAAACACTTAGTCTAAAAATGATAGTCTAACTAAATACTACTTTTGGTTTGAATTTGTCTAAGCCTTTTTTAATTCTTTTTCTTGTAGCATTGTCATTGTCTTAATTTTCAGTACTTTTTTTCTTTTATTTTTATTTATTATTGGTAATGTGTCATGTGCAATTGGGTTACTGGTGATAGTATAGAGGGATGTGTCATGCAATGAGATTATGGTGTACAAAGTTGTGGATTTGCCTCGTTTTGTTTGTATACATGACTGGGATCTTAGTTGTACTATGAACTGTTGATCTTGCAAGCGTTTGTTGATATTTGGCAGTGATAGTTTTTTCCCTACACGTTTCATGTGTTGTGAGATGTGTGTGTACATTCTAATGTGAAAGTATTGAACAAAATATTAATATTTATTACGGAGTATATTTGTAGAAGGTTAATAAGTAGTACCTTTTGTTCTAGTTTCATAACATGTTTACTTGATAGTAACAACAATGACTTTGCAGGTAATATGAATACTGATGCCGTAATATGTCCAGTTTAATCAACAGTTTCCACATCCATTTTGCACCTATTCATTTTGAAGTTAATATTTTTGGAATTAGTATGAATTAGTGTACTACTTGATTTTGTGTGTGCATGTGTGTGTGTTTTTTTTTTTTTTTTTTTTATTGAATTGATATTAACTTTCGAGTTAAATTGTTTTTCATTTTGTGCATAAGTTTTTTTTTTTTTTTTTTTTTTTTAGTGATTACATCCTATATAGTATATACCAAGTATTTTTGTTGTAAAGGTTGATGTTGATTTTGCCTGTAATCTAAGCAGGTTGAGTATAGAGGATGAAATGAATAGTAAATTTATATTAGTTTTTTTTTTTTTAGGTTTGTCAAATTGATTGCAGCATTGTTGTAGTCTCAGCATCTTTTCAGTGCATCAAGTGTGTTACGATGTTCTATTGCCTACATTGACAGTTTTAATAATGAGTTTTAAATGTAGCTACATAAGATAATGATATAATTAACATTTACATATTATTAACATAAAAGCATAACAATCCTTTAGGTGTTCTGCATAGGGTTCATTTGGTTCAACCATTATTGTGTAAATGATTTATCGTAGATAAAGAAATCCCTAGTTTAAGTAATAAGATTAGATAAAGTAGTCAAAATTTGAATATTTTAAATATGATGTAGTCCAAAGATATTACGTGGTAGTTTTATGATTCAATTTGTTGGGTAATTTGAATACCCTCTTTGTCAACAAATCCCTCGAGTAGTTAATATGATTGACTTCAAACTATTTTTATTTTTATTTTTTCATGGTATTAATAAAATACTTGGTAAATAAATATATAACATTATTTTGTATTATAACTTTGATATTTAATTACAAGATTACAAGATAGTGTAAAAAGAAGATAATGGACAATGTAATGAATATCAATTGATGAATTCGTATATAAAGAATCTTTGCATTGGATAAAATAAAAGACAATATAACTAATGAAATTATTTGTCCTATTTAATTATTGATAATGAATAATTTTTTTTTAATAAAGACATTGTAGACACATAATTTTAAATTAAAGAAATTCATATGCATCATTTTTTGTTTTAACTACTAATTTATTAAATTTAACAAGAGTAAAATAGAGTGAGGAACTTAATTATACCAACTTTGATTGGAATGAGGTTCTAACCTAAGACCTTTCTTATTGAAATCAATTAGTAAGTTAATAATTAAGGATAAATTTGGAAATCTCAATGAAAAATTAAAATCTAAATAATCTGAACCATTCACTCCATTTAATAATTTGAGAGATATTTTTTTTCTACCAATTATAGGCCTTGAAATTAATGAGTAAGTTAATAATTAAGGATAAATTTGGAAATCTCAAGGAAAAATTAAAATCTGAATAATCTGAACCATTCATTTCATTTAATAATTTGACGGACATTTTTTTTTCTACCCATTATAGGCCTAATTTTATTGGTTCTTATTAGTATATATATACTAGTTTTACGCGCACATTGCGCGAATGAGTTAATACCAATGTTTATAATTAAATAAATATTTAAAAGTATATCAATGCAAAATTATATATGAGAAGTTCATACATAAGTAATTTAATGTCAAATTTGTTTATTTAAATATGTAACTCCTAATATATGAATACAAGATAATATAGGATCTGAGATTCATTATAATTGTCGCTAAACTTTTTTAAAATAGAGATCAATAAATGAATCAACGGTACCAGTCCTTTAGGTGTTTTGCTCGGTGTTCATTTAGTTCAACCATTATTGTTGAATAAATTATTATGGATAAAGAAATTCCTAATTTAGGGAATTTAGATGAAGAAGTAAAAATTTAAATTTTTTAAATATAATGTAACCCAAAGATATTGGACAGTTGGTAAATATGATGTAACCCAAAGATCAAAATGCTAAAGAAAGTGTTTGGTTATTCAACAGTTTGGGGCAACAATTTGTTCCAAACCACTAAAATTACAAAACTGCAATTTACAATATTTTCACTTAGCGTTTTTTAGAATGATTTTCCCAAAACACCTATATATTTATAAATAATAAAAAAAAAAGTTAGAATTGTAGAACCATTTCGACTCCTTGAGTAACAAGAGTCAATTTCGCTGGATCATTGCTTTCCCATCAACGGATGGGCAGACTTATTTTTAAATTGGAGCCTTAAGGCTCCTTTATAGGAACCTCAAGGCTCCCATGTGGCAAAACTAAGGGCAGCCGAACGTTCGGCTCCCCATATGTTTTATTATTTTTATTCTCTAAAATTTTATTTCTTTTATTAAATTACTATTATTATTATTTTTATTTTTTAAAAACAATTATTATTATTATTATTATTATTATTATTATTATTATTATTATTATTATTATTATTATTATTATTATTATTATTATTATTATTATTATTATACCCTTAGTTCATTTTACATGTTAATTAATTTAAACAGCTATTTTTTTCAAATATCTTTTTATCAACCGTTGATATAATTCACTGGTTAAATCAACTAATATAATCCGCTAACGCTAACCGCTAGCTACTGATTGCCAAACAAGGACATTGCGAGGTAGTTTTTCACTTCAATTTGTTGTGTGATTTGAATGCTCTCTTTGTCAACAAATCCCTCAAGTAGTTAATATGATTGGCTTAATTATATATATTTTTTTAATTTTTTCATGGTATTAATAAAGTACTTGGTAATTAAATAAATATATAGCATTATTTTGTATTATAACTTTGATATTTAATTAAAAAATAGTGCACAAAAAAAAAGATAATAGACAATGTAGTGAATATAATCAATTGATGAATTTGAATGTAAAGAATTTTTACATTGGAGAAAAATAAAGACAATATAACTAATGAAATTATTTCTCTTAATTAATTTATTGATAATGAATAATTTTTTTTTTTTGAATAAAGACATTGTAGGGACAATGTAGCGAATATAATTGAATTTGAATGTAAATAATTTTTATATTGGAGAAAAATAAAGACAATATAACTAATGAAATAATTTTATTTAATTTATTGATAATGAATAAGTTTTTTGAATAAAGGCACTATAGACACATAATTCCAAATTAAAGAACGGCATATTTATTATTTTTTGTTGTAGCTACTAAATTAATCCTTATTATTTAATTTAATAAGAGTAAAATAGAGTGCTAATTATGCCAACTTTGATTGGGATGAGGTTCGAACCTAAGACCTTTCTTATTAAAATCGATGATTAAGTTAACAGTGAATTAACAAAAATTAATGGAGAAGATAATATTTAATAGAAAAGTTCACAGATAATCATTTAATTAAGAATAAATTAGGAAATCTCAAGGGAAAATTAAAATCTGATCAATTTGAGCAATTCATTTGATTAAAAAATTTGACCTATCATAATTTTAACTAATTTTGTAAATTTTGTTACTTACAAATATTTTAATATTGGGCATAAGTTTTCGCGCATCGCGCGTACAAAATGCTAGTATATATATATATATATATATATATATATATATATATATATATATATATATATACATATGAGAAGTTCATACATAGGTAATTGAATGACGAAGTTGTTTATTTAAATATGTAACTCAAAGTATATGAATACAAGATAATATAAGATATAAGATATTCCTTAGAATTGTGAAATAAATCTTTGCAATTTTATAAAAATGATAGTCTAACTACCTAGTCTAAAAACGGTAGTCTAAATAAATACTACTTTTGGTTTGAATTTTTCTAAATATATTGGGCGGTTGGTAAATATGATGTAACCATTTGTGTCAAAACACTTAGTGTTTGATTATTCAGCAGTTTGGACCAACTATTTGTTCCAAACCGCTGAAAATATAAACACTGCAATTCTCAATATTTTCACTTAGCGTTTTAGAGAAAGATTTTCCTAAAACATCCATGTATTTAAAAAAAATTGTTTACTGTGGATGTGCCGTTTCGACTCTTTGAACGTCACGAGCCAGTTTGGTTGGCTCACTGCTTGCCCATCAACGGATGGGCAAGCTTAATGTTTAAATTGGAGCCTTGAGACTCCTTTTATAGGAGTCTCAAGGCTCGCATGCAACTTTTACCACCGATGTGGGAAAAGTGGCAAAACGAACACTTTTTAATTTTTTTTTATTTCTTTTATTAAATAATTGTTATTATTATGAAATATATATATATATATATATATATATATATATATATATATATATATATATATATATATATATATATATATATACCATTTAGGTCATTTTAAATGTTAATCTAAACATCTAACTTTTTTAAATATTTTTTTACCAACCGCTGATATAATTCACTAGTCAAACCTAATAATATAATATGCTATTTGCTAACTTCTAACATAATTCGTTAACGCTAACCGTTAACTGCTGATTGCCAAACTAGGACATTGCGAGGTTGTTTTCCGTTTCAATTTGTTGTGTTATTTGAATACTCTCTTTGTCAACAAATCCCCCAAGTAGTTAATATGATTGGCTTAACTATTCTTTTTTTTTTTAATGGTATTACTGTATTGAATACAAAACATTATTTTGTATTATAACTTTGATATTTTAATTAAAAAATAGTGTAAAAAAAAAAAGATAATTAACAATATTGTTGAATGTAGTATATTTCTCAAACAAATAATACCCGGAGTATCGGGTTATCGATCCACAGGGAAGTGGAGTATTAAGCATTAGCTACTAATTTATTCACGAGAAGCTAATCCTAACGAAAGACATGATGGTTGATTAATTGCAAAACTAAACAAAAGAACAAGTATGCAAGTTTGTGAAAACAATTGAGAAAGAGTGAGATTCCTGAGATTCAAGCATTTAATCACCTAGTGCCAAACTCAAGAACAATATTAAAATCTGGGTTCAACAAGTGTGAGAATGCAAAGGTGGTATAGAGTTACTCCCGTAATCTCTAACCATAGTGAATATTCACTCCCGTGATATAAACACCCAACAATAAAAGAACAAGCATTCATAATAAATCCCTAATTACTACCATCTCCCGATGTGCAACAATCAATAATTAAACTGCATAACATATTTGCCCTCTCCCAAGGTGCAACAGTTAAGTGCAATTGTGTGTGCCCTAAATTATGCCCAACTCCCGTTGTGACACAAAAGAAAGCTATGAAACAAGTAATTACGGTCGTTAACTACTAGCAACAACAATATAAAACGCAATTGCAACACAAGTTAAAATCCAAATTATAATATATTAAAGCATTAAAGAACTAGGCACAAAGGTTCATATATACTTTCACCCAAAAATCTCTAAAGTAAATTAGCCACACATGGCTAACATGCAATACATAGCAAATATTAAGAGTTTACAAGTAATCAAAAGAGTACAAGGATTAAACCAAGCAATTCTCCCAAATCTCCTTAGCTTTCTCCTTGCTTCCCAAGACAACTTGTGTCTCTCAATTCTCTTCTTTCTTATCTCCAAAATTGAGCATGAATCTCACCTAGGGTTGAGGAAGGCGCCCTTTTATAGCGGGAGTCAAATCGGGACAAAATAGGAAATTTTCGGCAATTTTTGGAAGCTGCTGAAAATCGGCACAACAGCCCGCTCGATGCGTCGAGAATGAGGCGTCGGCTGTTCTCGGTTATGGGATGGGACGTTTCGACGCTTCGAGACATGACTCGACGCGTCGAGTCTTCAACTCCTCGCTCCGGACCGCTAATGGAATTTCTCGACACGTCGAGTCTGCTAAGCTTCGAACGGCCACCCTACTGGAATATTTGGAATGGCTCGAAGTGTCGAATCCTCTAAGTCACGCACTTTTGGTCCATTTCATCTCCAAACTCGTCCTAGAACATCCCTTGCTCTTGCACTTGACTTAAAATGGTTCCAAAACTCTAACAAACACCGTAAAACATTCAAAACAAGTGTAAACCATGTCTTAATGAGAAAACAAGGGAATATGTATTTAAAGTGACATTATCATGAACTTAATACAAACAAATACTAACAAACTAAAACAAGAAATATGCACAATTTGGCTCACATCAATATTGAATATAATCAATTGGTGAATTCGAATGTAAAGAATTTTTACATTGTAGAAAAATAAAGACAATATATCTAATGAAATTATTTCTCTTAATTAATTAATTTATTTATTGATAATAAATATTTTTTTTTGAATAAAGGCATTGCAGGGACAATGTAGTGAATATAATAAATTCATGATTTTTTTTTGAAAACCAACCAATAAATGATTGTATTAATGAAGCAATGCTGCAATCGAGTGAGGGGGGATTGAATCCCAAAAAATAAACTGGTCCTGAGCAAAAGCTCTAGAAGGTAAAACATGTGCATGTGAATTAACATGCCTAGAAACATAACTTAACGAACAATAAGCAAACGAAGCCACTAAAGACCTACAATGGTTCACTATGACCCTAGCATAAGACATTATAATCGTTGACTCCTGGTTTGAAACTTGTCGGGCGATTTCTGAGTTTGTATTTGGTGGAGGTGGTGGTGGTCGGTTGTTGCGGAGAGCTATGTCGCTTAGTGCTTGGGCGACTTGGGTTAGTTGTTGTAGGGTTTGAGCCAGGGGGTCTTGTGTAGCGGGTTCCGGAGTCCTTGATTGTCTTCTGGTTGGTGCCATGATGCTGATCTATAGAGCCAATGTTTATAGTAACGTTTGAGTTAGAGTGTTGTACCCTTATCTTGGTGTGATAAGCGAAGGGGAGTCTTTTAAACTAATGCGGGATAAAGTGAGGAGAGGTTACGTGATGATAGGTAGGCTCACAATCTCACCGCGTGTCTTAAGGTTCCTAGTTCCTGTGTTCCTAAATAACTAAATCCTATCTTACTAATCTCCTAGTGCTTTAAGCCTAATGTCCTAAGGTCTGGCCTTACGGGTCTTATCCTAGGGTCAAACTTAGGCTCTGATACCAACTGTAACACCCCGAAATTTTTAAACTTTTAAGACTTATATAATAAAGGTAAATTCTCATTAAATCCTAAAACATGATATAAGAGTACGGGGTGCTATGCCACACCTGAGCTATAGAACTCAGGTGCACAGGCTAACTAACTAATATCCTCAATAATGTAAATACATAAGCAAGACACGCAGGCCGAAAGGGAAACTATCTACTCTACGCTCCAAATCTCTAGCGCGCTCCAGTGTCTACTCCTATGTGCCTGAAAGCCAAATATATCTGTTCAGTGAGAGATGCTGGTAACCCACTCCAACGCGTTGAAATATAGTATAGATAGATATATATAGATATACAAAAACCATTTTGAAGCAGGAAGTTATATACTTAAGAGACACTAGGTTTAAAACCAGGAATAGACTCAGCAAATCGGGATAAGCACACCAGACAACAATAAGCAGTTAAGTAGAAATAACATCATAAGGAATACGCATTTACAGTCACAAGCCACTTCTCAATTTCACTCCACATCATCATCCAATCATCATTCATATCACATAATCATTGATGGCGCCACGGGACCAATCGCATGCCCCGAACATGAGGGTTAATGCTTATAGCATTAACACGGCCCCGCAGCACCCTACCTCAGTACCGCGGTACGAGGGGAGTTGATCGCAACCAACCCTTTGAGAACCGCTGACGAACTCAACGTCCGACCACGATCCGACACACCGCTGACGCGCCCAGTCGGTGGACCGCGATCCCCTTTACAAGCGGGGACTTACGACCCTACACACCGTTGATGCGCACAATCGGTGGATCGTAGCGGATGAAGCCCGACACACCGCTGAGCTAAACTCAGTCGGTGGGAAAAGATCCTCGGAGACTACGGTCCTACATGCCGATGTCCCACCACTCGGTGGATCGCAGCCAGCCATAGCCCTACACACCGCCTGATTACTCAGGTCGGTGGACTACAGCCTTCCTTGGCTTGTTGGCCCTACACACCGCCTGGCACGTCCAGGTCGGTGGGTCATATCACCGAGGCCCATGTGGACCTTCAGTCCTATACATAATCTTTATATACCTGACCGGTCTCTACCAGCCTGGTTAACAGTTAGGATGGTTCTCAGCCCATTCAACTGCCCGTATAGTGGACCTCAGTCCTATATCATATTCATATCCCTGACCGATCTTAACCGGCCTGGTTAACACTTGGAATGGTTCTCAGTCCATTCAACTGCCCG
Source organism: Ipomoea nil (assembly GCF_001879475.1). Taxonomy (NCBI): domain Eukaryota; kingdom Viridiplantae; phylum Streptophyta; class Magnoliopsida; order Solanales; family Convolvulaceae; genus Ipomoea; species Ipomoea nil. The sequence continues at coordinate 5,732,730 of NW_017619742.1, forward strand.
TATAGCCCAATTGATCTTAACCAAGTTGGGGTCATGCATCACGTAACACACAATAGCACATAATACACATAGGGAAGGGGGATACATATAATTAAGCTTACATGTGATCATCCACATACTAAGAATAATTCCTAAGGGCTCATATAACTTCCACCTAGGTCCACAGGTTACCAATTCAACTAGCATGCAATTCCTAAGACTTGTTTAACCTACGAATGGTACCCGAAATTCCAAACTAGACTCAGGCACGATAAACGGGGTCCGTTGGGACACCATGGGGAACGGGGAACATCAAACGGGGAAGTCGGGGACCCGGGGTGGGGGTATGGACCAGCGGGTAGCCGGTGGGTGGGGGTCACCCGCCGGCTGCCCGCTGGAATTCACTGTTCCGGCAGCGGGTTGCCGCCGGGCAGGCGACTGTCCGGCGGCTAACCGCTGCCCGGCGGTGTTTTCTGGGCAGTGGGTAGGTGGTGGGTTCCCCTACCCCCACTGACTCCTTTACCATAATTTCGTCTCGGGGACCTTCGTGGAACCCGAAACCATGCTTAGCCACTTTTAAATGCAAATAACGACACCACGTAAGTAGTTAACGGATCAAAAGCAAGAATCATGTAGGACTTATCCTATTACGATTTCTAATGTAAACAACACCCGAACATGCGAAATCCCACCTGAATATAAATCAAGAGCGTCACAATACAAATTCCCAATCCGACCTAGGGCTCTAATCCCACCCAAATCATCAAGAACATATTTTATCTTTAACATCAAGAAAATATCAAGATTCGTCAAGAATCATCACATCACAATTAGGAACTTCCTTTTAACATCAAGATCATCAAGATTATCAAGAAAGCATATAAATCATCTTATCAATCATCAAGAACATAACATAATTATCATAGAAGAATTCAATCGAGACGCAAGAATATAGAGGGAGGCCAAGGAAGGAGATTATAGCGAAGAAAATAGGTTTTGTTGAGAAATGGGTTACCTCTTAGCCTTAATTAATTTCCTTGGCTATGAAGGGTCTTTCTTTAAGATTTCTCCTTTCTTGATTTCTCCTAAGGGAATTCTTGGAACTTCTTGTGTGGTGAGAGATTATTTGTGGTGTGAATTCTAGGTGCCTCCTATGTCTCTATTTATATAATTAAGAGTCCTAATTAGGGTCTAGGTGGCATGGGTTTACTAATTCTATTTCTTATAGGACTAAGGGGTTGGCTTTAGGGATAAAGGCCCACGGACCATGGTGGGCCCCCTTTTAGCTAATTAGTAGATTTTAGCTCCCTTTTTGGACTAAGTAATTAATTAATTAATTTGGGTTTAGGGGTCGTAACACGGGGTGTTACATTATGTCTAGTTCCAACCGTTACCTCCAGGACCCCTGTACTTCTTAGTCCAACCTTTTCCCTCCTGGGACCGTCGTCCCCCACCAACAAACCACCAATTCATAGTACACAAGCTACCGATCACACACACGGCGACACACGCCTCTCCAAAAATACGTGAACCTGACACACATGTCACAACTCCATAATCACGTCATGGCCACCACGAGGACCACTGCAATACCTTGGTGACTAGTGTCCCATACCACTAATCGTGCAATCCAGGTAAAGCCACACACACATCACACCTCAACAGGAATCAATCAACGGATCACAACGAAGATATGAAATCGTACTCAATCAAGGAATGGGTCACAGCCCAACAACAACAACGATGAATAACACAAGTTATCATCAACCAATAAGATGGTACAAACAACACACACGCTAGAATTTAAACACCGAACTAGCATGCTTATCAAACGGGTAAACCAAACGTAGTTCCGAAGAACACACAAGACCCATCACGGTTCAACGAAATACAATGTTGAACACTTAGCACGATTCAAGACACCAAAACCTACATGGATTCCTACCATATAGTTCTAGACATATGAAACATCAAGAAGACACTCAAATAGTTCCACAAAAGAACATCGGGACATCAAAAGACCAAATACCGAGTCAAAAGAATCACGGGGATCAAATCCCCAAACAACCACCATGTGTACCCCGCGGGTGGACCCACGGGTAGGCCCCTACCCGCGGTTCCGCCCGCGGGTACATACCCACGAGGCCTTTGTACCCCGCGGGTGGGCGACGGGTGGATCCCTTACCCGCCGTTCCGCCCGCGGCTACGTAACCCTGTACCAAAATTAATCCCTTCGGGAATTTTCAACTCCAAGCTTAAATTGAAGTCCAAAACATGCCAAATCTCACCAAATACAACAAAATGACTTGAATCAAAGGAATAGCCAAGCAATGGCATACAAGAACCCTAAACACAAGCTCTAGATATGCATTTTCACAAGACAATGCATAAACACTCACATTTCATAGCAAAATCACATGTAGAATCCAAGAATCATCAAATAGGTAAGCAAAATAGATTTGGTAGAGCATGGGTTACCTCTTGTAGACAAAAACCTTCTCTTAACACCTCACCAAGCTCCTAAATAGGCTCACCTTCCAAACCCACTTCAAGAACACACCAAAAGATCATAAAGATTCTATCTTTAAGAAAAGACACCTTAGAAAACACTAAAAACACAAGATGAACATGGATCTTACCCTCCTAGATGCCCAAATGTATGAAAGGTAGAATCTTGGAGACAACTCTTGAAGTTTTGACAAGCTTCAACTTGGCTTGGAAGAAAAGCTATCTACCTTTTTAGAGAGAAGGTGGAGCTAGAATTTGGAAAGTGTAAGGAGAGAAATGAGGGTGTTCTACTAGGTATAGCTTACAATACTAACACAAGGTGAAAAGTCAAGAATACCCTTACTAACATGAAGATGTATAAGGGAACAAGGGAACTCCCTACAAAGCTCAAGGTACAACTTTGACTTTGGGGTTGACTAGTCAATTACTAGTCCCCGACTATTGAATTTCCAGGATTTTAAGAATTAAATTACCAATTGAAATAGGATTAACTATTTAATTAATCCCTTAATCGAATTTGGATTTCGGGGTGTCACATTCTCTCCCCCTTCAAAGAAGCTTCATCCCCGAAGCTTGGGTACAACGAATTAGAACAAACGGTGAAAAGGAACGACAATGTGACAAGAGTGTCAAGAACAATTTCTTTTGGTCAAAACGCAAAAGATTCCACGAAAATTCAAGGCAAGAAAGAATTCAAACAAGGATTGGCAAGAGTTTAATCAAATGGATATATTGAGCATATCGAACTCTAGTCCCAACACAAACACCAACTTCTAACCAACAACTAGGAACTAGACAACCAACTCAATACACCAACTACAAAACTATCTAAATAACAAAACAACAAGCAAGAACAAGCATACAAGGCAAGCAACAAACAACTAACAAACGATAACAACAACTAGGAAGATAACAACAACTAGGAAGGGCGAACAAGATGGCCACAACTCCACTCTAGAAGGACTCGCTCTCCGACTCCTAGGATTCCTCATCATCCTCTCCTCTGCGGCTTGAACTGGCTTCGATCTGGTCTAGCCTTTGGTGCACGGCGACAAACTGCGTCTTCATGTAAGCGAAGCCTTCTTCGATCATGCGGTTCTGTTGACGAAGCAAGGTGACAACACGCTCCTCCTGTGTCATGGCATCATGCTCCCTTTTGGTGCGAGCGTCCCTTCTTCTTTGATTTTCTTCACTTTCAGAATCACTTTCTTCGGCCTCGGCAGCTTCCGGTGCTTCCATTTCTTCCTCACGGCCTGCTTCACCATCATCTTCTTCATCGCCACCCAAACTCTGGACTGCGAGGCTCAGCTTCTCGGCATGAATCCCAAGCTCGGCTGCCAACTCGGCTCTTTCCTCAGGGGCTTTCCTTGCAACTTCTTCAAGAGTGATGTAATCACCATCTTCCAATTGAAACAGATTGCAACTACGAAGATTGGTGGCATCCAACACCAACTTTCCCACGACCTTCAGTAGAGAACCATCCACACTTACACCCTTTCTAACCAGAATCCAGCTCAACACCATGCCATATGGTAAGCTCTTTCGGTTATGATCACGGCAGAAAACCATGTGTTGCAACATCAAAGCTGGCAGGTTGAACTTGACCACATTCTTGAGGCAAAAGGAAAAGGTGCACTCCAACTTTCCAACAACTTATTTTGTTGTTATTGGGTAACAAACAATCCGATACCAACATAACCAAGATCCTCTGTTCTGCAGACAACCACTTTTTCTCCGGCCTTGAAGCTTGAGTGAAACCACTCGTGCGACCCAACAAATAACTCAAATAGTCCCGGTACCCCATGGTATCCGTACTAATCCATGAGTTACCGCTATACTGAGCAACTACCGAAGCAGATAAACTCAAAAGCTGAGCCAGCCTCTTTTCAGACAGAACTACTTTCACACCTCTCACTTTAGAAGTGATCTCAAGCTTATCACCATCCTTTGTCACAACCATGTGACAATAAAATTCCTTAACCAGACTCGGGTAAGTCTCGGCCCTTATGGCGAGAAACCCATCCAACAAACCTTGGAATCTAAGCATATCCAACAAAGAATCAGAAAAAGATTCCGGTTCAAAGGCTTTACCTTCAAGAACGAGGTAATGGGTATCCACCCATTCCGCTTTCCTAGCCAAACTTGACCTTCTAGGCATGGTAGGAGATGACCCAAAACTCAACAAAAGAAGCCCACAACTTTTTCTTCTTCTCCACTCTCTCGATGGCTCTCTCTCTCTCACTCTCGCTGCTCTCTCTCTCTCAGGGCTTCTGGCGATCGGGGCTGCTCGGCGGGGAAAGCTTCGGCGTGCGACGGCAGCAACATGGCTTCGACGGCGGCGGTGGTCCGGCAGTGGTGGCTCGTCGACGGGCAGGTGAAGAGACGGGTGGGGGGTTGGGTTCTCGGCTACTCACGGGTAGGGAAGAAGAGAGAATAAGATTTGGGAATTTAGGGATTTTTGGGGGAAAAATTGGGGAAAAGATGATTTAATTTGGGGATTTGGGTAAAATGGAAATTTATGGTTTAGATGGAATTAAAATTGGGTAAATTCAAAGAAAGATAATTAGCTTAAGTGGTTTAGAAGTTGGATTGGTAAAGAGTATACCTGGGTTTAAAACTCAAGAGTGACAATTAAATATTTTGCTTGATCTTGACTTTTATGCTACACAAGATAGGATTTGTACATGGGTTTTCTATTCTCAATTCAAAGAATACTTGTGAAATTTAGATGGTTCTCAAAAGGAAAGGTTGCAAGAATATCCAAATGCAAGGATTGTAGAATTATTCCAAGCATGATTCATTCCAAGGATAAATAACTAGCTTCGCAATGAAGCTTACCCATGACAACTAAGAGAATTATCTATCAAGAAGAGCTTACACTTAATTCCAAAGGAACCATTATCAAAGAGAGACGACATGTCAAGGGTAGAAAAGTAACTCAAGTAGACAACGAAGAACACAAGACAACACTCAAGGCAACAAGGAACAAGATACTCACAAAAGATAAGGGTAGGCTAGGAAAGGATTACCTGCTAGCTCCTCCTCCACCAAACCCTCTGTGATACCCGGCTTTTCTAGCCTTTCTAAAATTTGAAATTCTTACCTTACATGCATCTTTGAATCAGCTTTTATCTGAATTGTTTAGAACCGTTAGATTAGATCGTGAAGATCACACCCGTTCATTGGTATGCTTGTCCTTTTCCACACATACTCCAATAACAGATATCACATGCATCTTTGAAGAATCAGCTTTTATCTAAATTGTTTAGAACCGTTAGATTAGATCCTGAAGATCACATCCGTTCATTGGTATGCTTGTCCTTTTTCACACATACTCCAATAAAAGATATCACATGCATCTTTGAAGAATCAGCTTTTATCTGAATTGTTTAGAACCGTTAGATTAGATCGTGAAGATCACATCTGTTCATTGGTATGCTTGTCCTTTTCCACACATACTCCAATAAAAGATATCACATGCATCTTTGAAGAATCAGCTTTTATCTGAATTGTTTAGAACCGTTAAATTAGATCGTGAAGATCACATCCGTTCATTGGTATGCTTGTCCTTTTTCACACATACTCCAATAAAAGATATCACATGCATCTTTGAAGAATCAGCTTTTATCTGAATTGTTTAGAACCGTTAGATTGATCGCGAAGATCACATCCGTTCATTGGTATGCTTGTATCTCTATAAATACTACAATTCGATTTTAGAAGTAATACCACCTATCTTTTGAATATCAATATCTCTTTCTAGTTTAACAGTCATTGAAATATGTCAAATCCCGCATGTTCAATCCGAACTTCCTCATACTCTAATGAAGAAGATAAACTCCTTTGTACTATATTTATGGATATTGTCCAAGATCCTGAAAAGGGCAATGATCGCTCTGCACCAGATTTATGGGAACACATTGCACAAGAATATAAACAAATGCTACCGGCACACATTTGTAACGATCGAACTTCAAGATTGCTGCATAGTCGTTGGGCAAATATATCAACAGCGGTTAGCAAACTAAGAGGGTGCATTCAACAAATAGAGAACATTAACCCAAGTGGTGCATCTGAACAAGATATTGTGAGTATCTTGTAAATTTGTGTTATTTAGTTTTCTCTTGTTTTTTGTTTTAATTGCGTTGTTTAATTAGAATTATACTTTATTTATAACAGCTTGATAGAGAAAAGGAGTTAGTAAAGCAAGATCCCAAATTCAAAGGCGGATTTAAGTTTGATCACGTATGGCCAATTGTCAAAGGCATGCAGAAATTTTGTAGAACTGGGAGCTTGCTAAATGTTGGAGGTCGAAAAAGAACTTCCGAAGGATCACAATCACAATCTTTCGGAACCGAGAAGTCAATAGGCTCTTCCTCATTTGCTGTTGATTTGAATGATGATTTTGAAACTAATGAACATTGTAATGAAATGAACAATGTAGGTGAACGTCCTACGGGGAGGAAGAAGGAAAAGATGAAGCATAAACTCTCGGATGAGCGCAATCAATTTATTGCCGCAATAGAACAACAAACTGCACAATTCAAATGAATGTTTGAAAACAATCATGAGCTACTCCAAAAATAATATGAGCTTGATTTGCTTACAGCTCAAAATGTAGCGAACAAAATAACATTGGAAAAAGAAAAAATGGCATTAGCAAAACGAAAAGAAGATAACAAAATCTTAAGGATGAATTTAAATTTGATAGAAGATCCAGCTGTGCGTGAGTCGATTAGACGCCAACAACTACAAATTGTTGCAGAGAGAAATCAAGAGCATGGAGGAGGAGTTGAATCAAATCGTGAATTTGATCAATTCTTTGATACTTTGGGAGGAAGTGGGAGTGGACTAGGAAATTATTAATTTTATTATATTTGTTCAAAATTGTGTTGTATTTTCTAATATTATTATTATGTCGTATGTATTTTAATTTTTATTATGTTCTAGTCATGTTTGATGTATGTCGTATGTATTTTAACTTTTATTATGTTCAAGTTATGTTTAATGTATTTGGAATTTTATAATTAATATACATTCAATATTAGTCTTGTTTCGATCGTCTCAATGAGATCTTTAAAATGGTATAATTTTTATTTAATAATACAAAGTTTAAATATAAGTATTTAACAAAATAAAAAATTACATATAAAACAATTAAGGATATACTTGGAATTATAAAATAAAATAAGGGCAAAAGGGACAATTTGGGATTATAGCGCGGATGAACAGTGCAGCGCCAAATATAGCGCTACACTGTTCATTAACGCCATTCCCTTTGGCGTTTTGGCGTTTTAGCGAGACACCTTGGAGAGAGAAATTTGAGCGAATGGTGTTTTGGGGATGGAAATTGGCCTTCCGTTGGAGATGCTCTTAGTTATTGAAATGAATTACTATTCTAGTTTATTTATCCTACCCTTGTTTAATCCCATTTAAGAATGATTATCATTGAGTTTTAGAGTTTAGAAAAAGGGGATGTTACAAAGGCAGTCATGACCATGGCTACCTTCAACCTCTTCTCCCTCTCTCTCTCTTTCTTTTTTTTTTTTATTTAAAAAAAATATATTTCCCTTCTTCGTCTCCAAATCTGGAGACGAAGAAGGAGAGAAGAACAAAGCAGTCATGGCCGTTAGCCAGGGTTGCCTTCAACCTCCCTTGCTTTTTTTTTTTTTTTTTTTTTTTTTTTTTAATCTTTCTGCTCTTCGTCTCCAGATCTGAAGACGAAGAAAGGAACGAGGACCCTTCTTCATCTCCAGATTTGGAGACGAAGAAAGAACAAAGGATAAGGCAGCCATGGCCGTCTGCCTTCAAGCTTCAAACTCTCTTCTTTTTTTAAAAACAGATTTATTTTAAAACAACAATCATTTCCTTCTTCGTCTCCAAATCTGGAGGCGAAGAAGGAGGAGGAAGGCAGTCATGGCTGCCTTTGAAGGGTATATATATATATATATATATATATATATATATATATATATATATATATATATATATATATATATATATATATATATATATATATATATAGGAGGCCGTTCAAGTGCGAACTATCCGTCCAGGAGAAGAATGAGAACTATATATATATATATGAGGCCGTTCAGGAGCGAACTATCCGTCCAGGAGAAGAATGAGAACTATTCAGCGCCATCCACATGTCCAGATCTAAGGGATGAGAAACACTGATTTTTTTAAAAAAATTCGGTGACATTTTCGTAAATAATTGAACATCGAAGAGCAAGTAAAATATATTATAAGTGCAAGTACAATGTATTACAAGTGTAAGTAGCAGTTTCATATACTGCACCTCAATGCATGTAAAATGTATTACAGGTGTAAGTAAAATTTACACTGTGCATCAAAACTAAGTACACCTAACGTTATAACTAGGTCCACATTTGGTTATAAGTAGTTGCACCTATGTGCATGAATGTTAACAAGGTAAAATTAATACATGCACTTGTAAGTGAAACTAGGGGCTTGTAAGTGATTTTACCTGCAATTTTTACTTGCAAAGGTGCACCAGTTACTTGAACTTATAACACATTTACATGCACCAAAGTTTGAGTTATTTTCAAAAATGACACCGCGTCATATTTTTCAAATTACATCTGATTCATTGATCTGGACATGTGGACGGCGCTGGATGGTTCTTATTTCTGTCCTGGTCGGCCGTTCGCATGAAAGTGTGCCCATATATATATATATATATATATATATATATAAGGGTTCAGGTGCGGGAGGGGCTTCCCGTGCGGTTGGACGCACATTAAGCATTAACTGACGCACTTTAAGTACACAACACACGCACATTAAGTACACAACAAAAACACCTTCAGAACACGAATCCACACACTTTAAGCACAAAACTCACGCATGTTAAGCACAAGCCTCACGCATGTTAAGCACAAGCCACACGCACCTTAAGCACAGAACTCAGACACCTTTTAAGTTTCAACAACTAGTCACATTAAGCACAAACCCACGCACGTTAAGCACAAAACCCACGCATGTTAAGCACAAAACTCACGCACCGTAAGCACAAAACTCACGCACTTAAGTTTTCAACAATTCACATTAAGCACAAACCCACACACATTAGGCACAGCCCTCACGCACATTAAGCACAAGACTCACGCACTTGAAGTACAAAATTGACGCACGCTAAAACCGCACAACCTCACGAGAAACACTTAAATGCACTGGAACTTATATATATATATATATATATATATATATATATATATATATATATATATATATATATATATATATATATAAGCATGTACGTAAATGATATTTTTGGTATTGTAATACAAAAGTTATTCCCGAGAGCATAAGAATAACTAATACCGAGGCTCCCCCTAAGAATGAGTATTTCCCTGCAAATGGAATAACTTGTTGGGTAATAAGGTGGAAAAATCCCAAAATAATAATCCTACGAAAAGATTATTATTATGTGGAAGAAATATAGGCTAATATTTGGGAAGGAAAGGTGGATGATTTGCATAGTGGTTAGCACGAGTTTGAACGAATCGTTCTCTAGATGTGAGAGAAGTCAGAATGACCCGGCTACCCAATCCAGGCCCATTCTAGGCTGTGATTCCCCTGGGTCGCCCCAGTGTCTAGGCAAGACAACCCAAGAATAGATCTCGGGGCCGGCCGAATAAACGGGTCGGCACTCATAACCCGACTCCGGTATCCAACCAGGCGAATAGTTGGGCTTCGGGCCCAGAGTCACCGTCGACCCCACGGTCGAGCAAGTGGGACCGACTACCCTTAACAAGGGGTTAAGTCGGCTGAAGGAAGGTCGGCAACATCGATAAAATAAAACTTTTTTTTTCCTAGGACAAAGAAAAACAAGACGAAACGTTTATTGATCAAGATAGATAGGCCTACATCACGGTCGTGTTACAAGGTAAAAATCATAAAAGCAAGATCACGGACTGGGCTTTTCCTTTGTCGGACGAGCAGGAGGTGGACCCTCCAGGAACAACTGGGGCCGAAAAGGAGGCGGAGATGGATCTGGGTCCGGCACATCATCCAGATAGACCGGCGGCTCCCCATCATCAATCATTTGAAGAGGTCTTTCAAGAGCACTGGGGGACATAGCCACCCCGAAGAGCGGAGGAGCCTCCCATACCTCCTCCTTGTCTAATGGCGGCTCGTCTATCACCGGTTCCACTCGCCGGTTAGTTAAGTCCACCGGAATCACATCCAGTATGTCTGGGGGAACCACGATAAGATCTGAGTTGGAGTCGCCCACCAAGTGGCCACCATTGGCTAGCCTCTACTGCCTTAGTTTCTCTAGCCGGGCCTGCTCCTTCTAGCAAATGGAGAAACGTCGGTCACCAACTCTGTAGCTCATGTTGAAAGGAAGAAAGGAATAGCGGCCACAAATGGTACCAAGAAAGAGAAGTGAGGAGGGCAAGTAAGAAGAAACCCCATTTATAGCCAGATCAAGCGAGTATCGAGGAGAAAATCACGGAGAAAAATCAAAACTGCCATCATCGGGCAGAAAAGAAGAAAGGGATAAGAGTCAGGAATCTGTGTCAGGGAAAGATCCCATCAATTTTGCTCGGGAAGGGCAAGATTCCTGCCATGGCCTAAAAAAAGTAAGATCTTCCAAAGATACTGGCAAATCGCGAGTGTCAGACCTCGGGCAGTGCATAGGCCGACTAAAAGGTCGGATAAATAACAAGCATAATCGCGTATGGAGGAAAGAAAAGTCAGGAAATAAGCACACACCATTTTATAAATACATCGGGAAAGGAAGAAACTTTATTTTATACTAATATAACATTCATCTCACAGTTCCCCACTGAACCTCACTCGACATCACACCTCGCCACTTGAAAACCCTAGGTAGTGCAGTTCACTCGTCAGATGAAGAGGGCTCGTCTCGGAAAGACATCTCTTCCAATGGGCCAGTCGGAGATGGGCAAACCGAGTCCCAGAAGGCCGGCATGAGAGGCGGAACCACGGGCGCTTCATCATCAGGGTATAGCTCGAGATAACGAGCAAAGTCAGCATCAGTCATCAGGTCGGTGGCCGGCCAAGGTCATCTAGAGGAATAGTGAACGTCATCTTGAAGGCCAGTTGCTCTGGGACCGCCACCTCGACAAAAGTCTCGTCCTGGGCCGTGACACGGGCCTTCGTCTGGGGCTGAGGATCAGTCAGAGAAGAGGAGTCCATCACCGGGGGCGGGCCCTCAGTCGCCATCCGCAAGTCAGAAGAAGTAGAGCTGGAATGATGCCTCCGGGAGGAGGGTCTATGAGCCTTCTTCTTGCCTTTCTCCAATCTCGACCGCTTGAAAGGAGGAGGGCGAGGCGGCGACCCGAAGTCGATCTTTTTCCCTTTTATGGGAGAACGGCCCATGCTGATCAAGAGGATGAGGAGAAACCAAAGAACCTAAACGCTATTTATAAGTCTGAGGAAAGGAGAAGAAGGTGGAAACGGATCCGGCGAATCAGGCAGATTGCGCACGATCTAGGCGTTATCCGACCATTGAAGAAGGAATATTAGAAGAGATTCCAGATTTTGCAATAAGGCTACAGTTACTTTCCAACATTCGAGTAAGAATACTGAATATTGAAAAGTGAGGGACTAGTTGATGGGGTGTGGACCCCGGGCCCAAAGCCTGGGAGAGATAGAAGAAGCCAAAGAAATAGGGAGTGGCCCGGAAAGAGGAAGAGGACAGGCCCAAAAGAGGGAAAGCCCAAGAGAAGCATGGACCGAGTCAAGGAGTCGGCCCGACCCTGAGGTCGGCGCAAGTGCTCGGTCGGTACAAGTGACAAAGGACTGTTGTAGCATTTAAGAAGGCGTTAAAGAGCCCAATCAAAGAGCCGTTGGGAGGCCCAGTAACGGCAGCCCAACGGCCCTTAGGGATAAATAGTGGTAATTGGCCAATTATGGCCTTAAATGTATGTTTTAATTCAGAATTTAAGGGAGACCTACTATAAAAGACTCCTCTATAGCTGTAAGAGGGGGCGAGTTCATGCCGAGAATAGAGACTCATACTCACAAAAAGTGCTTATTCCCTTCTATTTTTGAAAGGTGAATCCACCAACTAAGGTTGTGTTGGACCTCCCTAGGCCCAAAAACCCTAAAACCAACAATATTGATCCTAGGAAAAATTCATAGAAACATCCTAAGCTTTGAAGCTTATCCAGGGATCACAATAAAAATGTGATCCTGAAAGTAAAAGCCGCTCCTTCAATCCAATCATGCATGTTGATCCAAACCTCCATCGCAGATCAAACCATTTGAACCCGGAGGCCCTTCAACCAAGAACAAGCTATATATACAAGCCCTACTTTGAATATCAATCCACTTGAATTCCGGAGGCCCTTCAGTGGTGGAGTGTTCAAGGCATCCAATTAAAGAATCAGAGGACCATTCAGAGACTTGTACCCACACCGCATTGATACTTAATGTAACCAGAATTTTGAATCTTACTATATTTTATTCAATTTTCTTTGTTCACAAATTCAAATTGTATATATTCAAAATTCAAAGTGTCGGTTACGAGTAGTATGTATCAAACAAGAAGGGGTACAATCTCTATATAGGATAAGTCCTCTGATTCTCTACTAGAAGTATGCCTATTAGGAGTGTGCCAAATTCGGAGTATGCCGAGTGCAGAGTATGCTGAACTGGAAGTATGCCGAGCCGAAAGTGTGCCGAGTTCAGGGTATGCTGAAGGGCCTCCGGGGTAAGCAACTTGTTCCTCAATGAAGGGTTAATATGCAGCTTGATCTTCAAAGAAGGGCTCCCGGTGTTCGAATGACGTGTTCCTCAGCGCAATATACGCAGTATAACTGCGGGCGTGTTCCAGACGATATGCTGGCGAAATTCTGACAGAGTTTCGGTATGTAGATCCTCAGAGCCCCCATTCTTGAAAATGAAACCACTATTTATAGTGGTGAATGTAAAGAAGAAATCTCTAACCAATTCATAATATCTAATTTAATTTAATTATTTTAAGTAAACTAAGGAATGTATCGAGACATCATTGTGTCCAGGTTCATCATTTCATCAAATTTTCAAATAAATATCCAAATTTGTTCAAAATTATATAATCCACATATAATTTTGATGGCCCAAAACCAAGTCAAACTCGTCAATTTAAGCAACTCAATTGATCCAAATAGGCTGGTACAACTCCATTAAATAATCCAACATCCAATTACTCTTAATTAAGTAATTAAACTAATTAAATATTTAATGGGCTATTTAATTAACCTAATTAAATAAATATCAGTCCAATTAGCTCAATTAAAGTAATTAATTTAATATTTAAACATCTACCACGACCCAATAACATCATTTAAATTTTCAACGCTTACAAATTGCTCCTTCGAGACTTGCTTGACGTACCTTAAATGCAGAAGGAATGTATTCTCGAAATTAACTATAGTAGTCCAAGAGTCCATATTTGCGTTAACCTAGCATATTATATTCTGACTACAAAACCTCCAATTTATGCGAATGTCCAACAAAATTATATGTAAAAGCCCAACTGCTTCTACAATCTTGTTAAAGGCCCATTTCATTTTTTGAGAAAACTTTAGACCAACTGCAATTTTGGTTTTAGCAAAAATTAATCTCTTCCCACAGCTTGAAATTTGGACCTCAACGATGTTTGCAAGCTTTCATGTTCCTTCTTCTACGCACGGATTTACCAGCTGCTCACAATCCACAAATTAGTTTTAGAATCCCCATCACATTATAATTTGTACCACACAACTCACAATCAGATTCGGATTAATCAACAGAATTTGAATCCTAAGCACATCCAGACTCATACGGATTTCAGGACTTTGCACCTATAAATAGCTCTCAAGAATTTACAATTACTCCGCCCAAGAACTAAAACTGCTTGCAACTGATCTTCGCTTGAGCTGCAATCTCGTTCATCAGTGATAAGGTAATTTTAACTTTTGCAGTAGACTATTTTCTTGCTTTTCTTGATTTTCTTTTGACAGGAGGGGAAGAAGGGAACGAAATACATGAGGTCTGGAAATTGATTTTCTGAGGTGTATTTCACCATTGCTTAAACTCACCGTCGACTGGAAATTGATTCTTTTCCGGAGGTGTATTTCACCATTGCTTGAACTCACAGTCGACTGGAAATTGATTCTTTTCCGGAATGGTTTGGTTTCGCACCGTCAGCCACCGTCTTTGGGGACGAAAGCTACCACGTAGTCGTCTGGCACGCGCTCCGGCGCGTTGCCGCCGTCGCCTTATGGTCGCCGTAGGGCGTTGCTCCGGCACATTGCCATCGTCCTCCGAACCGCCGTCGTCGAGCTTGCTGGGTACTCTCCGGGCATGTGCTCCAGCACGCCTTTCCACCACTGTTTGGGTTCATGCCGCCGGCTGTCGACGAACTTGCTATCGGAGAATGCCAACTTGATGCTTTCGCACTCCAATGTGTCGAAGCTATAGTCGACGACTCCATTCCTCTAAGCTTCTGACGAGGCCATATGCCTTGACTCTTTTGTCTTTGCTTTAACGTGCTCCAGGAGTTCGTTGTGCACCGTAGAATCGTGGCTGGTGAATTCGACGGAGAAAAATTATTTGTTGAAGCTTCGCTGCTGCGTTCGTCGACCGCTACAGAGGTAGGAGTTTTTTTTTTTTTTTTTTTTTTTTTTTTTTTTTCTTTCATTTCTCTTCTGCGCCTTGCGCTTAGTTTGTATTTAAAGGAAAGACTACATAGAGCCATGTGCCTGCCATCTCATCTTCCCATGTCCGCTCTTCTTTTTGCTTTGCTTGTGTCAGTGTATATAAATAAGTTTGTTTTGTTTTCTTATTATTCCCTGCATGCTCTTCTTTTTTAATTTCTTATAATATGCATATATAAAACATTCCACTTTGTTTGCTGTGTGTTTTATGTATGCTCGTAACACATTTAACGCTTTGACCCATGTGCTAGCTTTAAGCTCTCATCATTTGCCCTTGTTGTTTGGTGTAGCAATGCATATATATGTATGTTATATATATATATATATATAAATTTTTTTATTTTTTTAAGGTTTTAAACCTTGCAAAACATATATATGTATGAACGTAATATACATGCGCTTGCTTTTTTCATGTCTGATGCCCATTTTCCTTCACCTTGCTTGTGAGTACATAGATATGCACGCCTAAACTATCTTCACCTTGCTTGTGAGTATATATATGATGGATTTAATTAACTCGGGGGTGTGCCCGAATCAATAATTCCGGATAAGAACGTAATATAATAAGAATAATAAGCGAATAATATAGAACGATTTCGTAAATGTAACACCCCTGATTTACAAGACATTTAAAACTTAATAATAAAAGTAATATCTCATTAGATCCCAAAGCGTAACGTAAGTGTACGGGGTGCTATGCCACACCTGGGCTAGAGAACCCAGGTGCACAGGTTGTCTAACTACTATCCTCTGAAATATAAATGCATATCATGGCACGCAGGCCGAAAGGGAAACTACACTACTTCTACGCTCCAGTTCTAGCGCGCTCCAGTGCTCTAATCCTCTGTGCCTGAAAGCCAAATATATCTGTTCAGCGAGAGATGCTGGTAACCCACACCAACGCGTTGAAATACAATACATATAGAGATATATATAGATATACGAAAACCATTTGAGCATGAAGATATATCCTGCGAACTCTAGCTTTTAAAACCGGGAATGACTCGACAGATAAGGCCAGACACAAGCAACAGTTATAACAGTCATAAGCAGTTCATGACAGATAAGGCAAATAAGGCAAGGTATAAGCAGTAATCATGACCCATCATAAACAATTCCCCAATATAAATTCCATAGTCACATTCCTCCAAGACACTCATAATCACAGCTCATCCATATCACAACACATAGCACACTTTGTTGGCGCCACAGGACCAATCGCATGCCCATACATGAGGGTCAGCGCATATAGCTCTGACACGGCCCCGCAGCACCCTGCCCCGTATCGCAACACGGAGGGGTCGATCGCAACCGACCGATGAACCGCAGCTCATCTTAATGTTTGATCGCAACCAAACAGTGGACCGCAGCCCAAGAGAGTGTATTGTCTAACTGTAGCCAGGAATTCCCATCTGACTACAGCCAGCCTCTGAACCGCAGCTCAGGAAAGATGTCATCTGATTGCAGCCAGGAATTCCCATCTGACTACAACCAGTTTCTGGACCGCAGCCCAGGATACCGTCATCCGACTATAGCCAGGAATTCCCATCTGACCATAGCCGGCTTCTGAACCGCAGCTCAGGATAACCAATCCGATCGCAACCGAATTGGGGTAACACGCACACATAACACATAGCAAGCACATGCAACCCACATTACACATTGGGAAGGGGGATAAAGCGTATAACAACCTTATGCGTGATCCACCACATACTAAGAATAGTCCTAAGGGGTTCATACTTCTTCCACCTAGGTCAACGGGATACCAATTCAACTAGCATGAAATATAATAGACTCATAAACCTACGAACGGTACCCGAAACATCAAACTAGACATAGGCACGACAAACGGGGTCCGTTGGGACACCACGGGGATCGGGGAAACATCAAACGGGGAAGCCGGGATCCCGAGGGGGGGAAGGTTCCAGCGGGTAGCCGGTGGGTGGGGGGTCCACCCGCCGGTAACACTGTTCCGGGCAGCGGGTGCCCGGCGGGCAGCTGCCCGCCCGCCGGCTGCCCGCTGCCCGTGAATGCCGCGGGTAGGTGGCGGGTCCCCTACCCCCCACTGACTCTTTTCATCACTTTTCGCCCCGGGAACCGATATGGAACCCGAAACCATGCTTAGACACTTTACAACGCAATTAACGACAACACGTGGACAATTAACGGATCAATTACGAGAAACGAACGACACATAACCTATCATGCTTTCCTAAATATAATCAACACCCAAACATGCGATTTCCCCACCCGATAATCCAAGAATAATATCATACGATACAACCTAGGGTTCTAATCACTTTTATATCGATCAAGAATACAATTCGTCTTCTAATTGCAAGATTCGGTAGGAACAACACATAATCATCAAGGATACCAATTAATCATCAAAAACATCATAATCATCAAGAACAACACATAATCATCAAAACCCCAATTAATCATCAAGAACATCATAATTATCAAGAAACTCCCAATATCCAGATTATCAAGATTCCTCATGGAATCATTATATCGACATCAATAATAATCATCATCAATCGCCATTTACAACAATATGGGGGAAACCCTAAGGGGAAATCATAGCTATGAAAATAGGTTTTGTTGAGACATGGGTTACCTCTTAGCCTTAATTAATTCCTTGGCTATGAAGGATCTTTCTTTAAGCTTTCTTGCTTTCTTGATTTCTTCTAAGGGGATTCTTGGAGCTCTCCTGGGGTGATGGGCGTTTAGGCGTGTGGGGGTTCCGGGTGTCTCCTAAGTTCTTTATATATATATTTAAGACTCCTAATTAGGGCCTGAATGGTATGGGTTTACTAATCCTATTCCTTATAGGATTCAGGGACTCGCTTTAGGGATAAGGGTCCATATTAATTAGAGCGGATCCTAATCACAATCTGAATGGTAAAAGGTTTACTATCTTTATTCCTAATAGACTTAAGCCTCTACGGTTCATGGTGGACCCCATTAATTAATTAAAGGGGAACTTAACTTAATTAATCATATTTAATTATTATTAGCGGGATTAATTAAATAATTAATCCAAGATTAAAGGTCGTAACACGGGGTGTTACAGTAAAGGTCGCTGGGGACCGTATATTATATTAATTGTCGTAGTATTTGGCTATTACAAAGATCTGATATGACAAAGTGTGTAATAAGTGTAGAATATAGATTGAATCGCCCTTTGTTAGGACAAGGAGTGGGGTTTTTATACAAGCTAACCCCCCAACCGCCTCCCCCTAAATCGGGGGGTGGTTAGATCTCAGCTTTGACTGGGCCCGGGTGGATCGGGTCGGGTCAGGTCCCGAGCTCGGTGGTGCCGAGCTCGGGTAGGACCGAGCTCCCCGACTCGAGCTCCACGTAGGTCGGCTCGGGTCGGGGCACCTCCATGGTGCTCCAGGTCCGCATTGCGCTTGGGCACCTCCGTGGTCCCCCGGGTCCGTGTTGCTCTTGGGCACCTCCGTGGTCCCCCGGGTCCGTGCTGCTCTTGGGCACCTCCGTGGTCCCCCGGGTCCGTGCTGCTCTTGGGCTCCACCAAGGTGCTCCGGGTCCATGTTGCTACCCCGGGTCGGGTCGTGGGTATAATATATCCATCATGAGTCCCCACTCTCTTCGTTGCGAGTGGAAGTCAACGAATGAGAGTATCCGTACGCCGACCCGAGCCCCCTGGGTGAAAAATTCCGAGCTCCAAAATTTAGCCGACCCCCTCCAAGAATTATATCGTGGATAGAATTCTTGCTCCGTGAAAAATTTCTTCAGATAAGTTAGAATCCCTACAAAGATGCAACACTTCCCTATAAAGTCTTGGAAATCTTCCATAATAAATCCAAACAACTTTTCATCTCTCATCCACATAAATTCTCTCTCTTCCCAATCCCTTTTTTGAATTTCAAAATTGGTCAACTCTTATCCCCTCTCTCTCTTCCTAACAATCTATAAAAACCCCCATTCCCTTCACATTTTTTTCCACACCACTCTCCCTCATTAGTAAAAATTCTCCCAAACTCTCCTCAAGTCACAAGTGCTCTCCCGGCAGCGTGCCGAGCTGGGACCTGTTTGTTTGTTTTTTTTTGTTTTTTTTTTTTTTTTTGTTTTTTTTTTTTGCCATGTGTTAGCCTCTTCAACAAAGTCCTATGAGACTATGTCATCGGGCTCACCCGTCGGGGTTGGTACGCGAGGCCGGACCTCGTGCCCCCTTAGGGTACGTAAGCCTCTCGGGCTAAGTCTTTCCGGACCACGCCACCGGGCTCTTTCGTCGGGGTTTGTACGCGAGGTCGGACCTCGTGCCCCCTTAGGGTGCGCCAAACCGCTTGGGCCCAGTCCTGCCGGACCAAACCACCGGGCTCCTCCGTCGGGGTTTGTACGCGAGGTTAGACCTCGTGCCCCCTTAGGGTGCGCGTTAGCTGCTCGGGCACAGTCCGACGGGACTGTGCCACCGGGCTCTTCCGTCGGGGTTGGTACGCGAGGTCGTCCCTCGTGCCCCCTTAGGGTGCGTCCTCCGTCGGGGTTAGTACGCGAGGCCGGACCTCGTGCCCCCTTAGGGTCCACGGGGGGGGGGGGGGGGGGGAAGACATGAGTGAGCACTCGTTCCCTACTGTTTCACGATTTTTTCCTTCTTTTTTTTTTTTTTTTTTTTTTTTTTTTTTTTCTTTTTTAAGGGAGATAAAATGCATGAGAACCAGCTTTGTAACAAAAAAGGTCCTGCGCATAATGTGTTCTGTAATATGCGATTTTATTCCGACTATTGCCACTCACTAAGACATTATTAGGGGAGGGGAATGGTCCTCCTCCTAGAATAGCAACGCCAAGACCCACCTCTCACGTTGTAGGTCTACTGGTAAAATTTCAGTAGGTGCTCTGAGTTCCAGACCCTGGCTATCATCTTTCCTTTGGGAGTTTTGAGCTTGTAGCTGCCCGGGCGGACCACGGCTGCTATAATGTACGGGCCCTCCCAATTAGGGGCAAACTTTCCTCCGGCTTGGGGCTGGCTTGCCTCCCTTCTCCTGAGCAGATAGTCACCTACTTAGAAATAGCGGGGTCGGCCCCGCTTATCGTGGTATGCCTTGGTCTGCCTCTGGTAGTTTTCAGCTCGAATCGCGGCTGCTTCGTGCCTGTCATCAATCATGTAGAGGTCAATTCTATGGTGCTCCTCGTTCATGTCAGGGTCATAGTCCTCCTCCCGCCGGGAAGGTATGACTACCTCCGCTGGATCTCGGGCTTCGAAACCGTAGGCTAAGGAAAAAGGTGTCTCCCCATTAGCCCTCTGGGGGGTGGTGCGATAGGCCCAAAGAATGGCGTCGAGCTCCTCCACCCACGCTCCCCCCGCGGATTCCAGTTTCTTTTTCAGGCCACCCACAATGGTGCGGTTGACATTTTCCACCCGGCTGTGAGTAATGTGCCATTCTGCACAGAACCCCTCGAACTCTTGCCCCTCGAATTGGCGTCCATTGTCGGTGATGAGTTGCATCGGGACCCCAAAACGGCACAAAATATTTTTGTAAACAAAGTGCTTGCAACGGGCACTTGTTATGGTTGCTAGCGGTTCCGCCTCTACCCAATTGGTGAAGTAGTCCACTGCTACTATGAGGTACTTCCTTTTTCCCGACCCCATGGGCAGAGCTCCCACTAGGTCCACTCCCCACCTGGAGAATGGGATGACCGAGCTGATGGGGGTGTAGCTCGTGGCTGGCCGGCCGGGGGTGACTTGGAAGTGTTGGCAGGTCTCCTAACCCCGGGCATAGTCGGCGCACTCCTTGGCCATTTTGGGCCAAAAGTACCCTTGTAAGATGGCCCTCCGGGACATGGCGAAGGCCCCCTGGTGGGCTGAACAGGTCCCTTCGTGGATTTTTTCCATGACTGACCTGGCTTCATCTGGGTACAAGCAGTGCAGCAAGGCGCCGTTATAGGACCTCTTGTAGAGTGTGTCCCCCATGACCACGTACGTGGGGGCTCGCCGTTTCACCAGCTTGGCGTCGACCTCGTCGGGAGGTAGCGTGCCTGTCTTCTTGTACTCCTTGAGGTGGTCCAACCAGCAGGGAGGTCGGATTTGCACGGGTAGGACCGGGTAGGCGTCCAGGCTCGACCTCTTGAAATCTTCAATTCGGGCTATTTTTGAGATATGTTCCGGGGCCCCTTGGGCGAGCTTGGATAACATGTCAGCATCTGTGTTGGATAATTTGAACGCGAAGCGGAGGGCGTAGTAGGCCCGAAACCCCTCCGGTGTTATGAGGACGACTCCGCCCCCGTAGCTTTTGGTGCTGGAGGACCCGTCCGTTGAGAGGGTCCACCACTCCTCGTCTTCGTCCCTGACCCGCTCCGTTGCTTCCCGGGCAGTGCACTCGACTATAAAGTCAGCCAGCGCCTGCCCCTTGATGGCGGGTCGGGGCTTGAACTGGATGTCGAACTGGCTCAGCAGCATGGCCCACCTGACCAGCCTGCTTGCCGACCCCGAGGCCCTCAGTACTGCGTCTAGTGGCTGGTTGGTGAGGACCTGCACGGGGTGGGCCTGGAAGTAGTGGTTCAGCTTCTTTGCCGTCGCATCTACTGCAAAAATGGCCTTTTCCACGGGTGTGTACCTGATCTCTGCTCCCCGTAGAGCTCGGCTCGTGTAGTATACGGGCCGCTGGACCCCCTCGTCGTCTCGAACCAGCACGGAGCTGACCGCGGCCTGCGAGATGCCCAAGTACAGATATTGGACCTCCCCCTTAACGGGTTTGGCCAGGGGGGGGGGGGGGGGAGCGACATCAGGTATGTTTTGAGGTCCTCGAACGCCTTCTGGCACTCCTCGGACCATTCGAAGCCCTTAGTCTTTTTTAGGACTCCAAAGAACGGCAAGGACTTCTCGGCCGACCTCGAAAGGAACCGGCCCAGGGCTGCCAACCGCCCGTTGAGGCGTTGGACCTCCCGGAGGGACCTCGGAGGTTCCATGTCCAGGATGGCCTTGAACTTGTCAGGGTTGGGCTCAATGCCCCTCTTCGAGACCATGTACCCCAAAAATTCCCCCCCGTGCACCCCGAAGGTGCACTTTTTGGGGTTCAACCGTAAATTGAAGCGTTGCATAATTGAAAATACCTCGGTAAGGTCATCTGTGTGGAGGTCGGTGTCGGCACTCTTGAAGATCATGTCGTCGACGTAGGCCTGGAGGTTGCGACCGAGGACCTGCTTGAATACCTTGGCCACCATTCGGGTGTAGGTGGCACCTGAAATTTTCAGTCCGAAAGCCATAACCTTGTAGCAATAAACCCCCTCTGGCGTGGTGAAGGCTGTCTTCTCCTCGTCAGCCTCCTCCATGAAAATTTGGTGGTACCCCCTGAACGCATCTAGGAAGCTCATGAGGGCACAACCTGCAGTCTCGTCCACCAGCTGATCGATGTTGGGGAGGGGAAAGGGGTCCATAGGGCAGGCCTTGTTGAGGTCGGTGTAGTCCACGCACATCCTCCAGGTGGGCGGCTTTGGGGCGAGGACTACGTTGGCCAGCCAGGTGGGGTATATGACCTCTCAAACATGACCAATCTCCAGCAGTGTGTCGACCTCCTATTTGACGAACTCCCTCCTCTCGGCAGAGAGATACCTTTTGCGCTGCTGGATTGGCCTGACCGCGGGGTCAACGGCCAACTTGTGTGTGATTACGTCTCGGCTGAGGCACGGCATGTCCTCGGGTCCCCATGCAAAGACCTCCTTGTAGCTCCTGATGGTGTTGATTATCCGTGCCCGGAGCTCAGCCGGGAGGCCGACCCCTACCTTCACAACTCGGTCGGGTCGGCTGAGGTCGAGGATGACCTCCTCTGTCTCGACCACGGGCTCGGCCCGAGGTCGACCTACCTCCTCCCGAAATGCCTTCTCGGCGATGGTATGTACCTGGAGGTCCTTTTGACCAATCTGGCGGCACGCCTTCAAGTAGCAGCTGCGGCTTATCTTTTGGTCCCCCCGGGCGACCCCGACCCCGGTCGGTGTCGGAAACTTGAGACACAGGTGCTCCATGGAAATTACGCACCTGAGGTCCTCTAGGGCAGGTCGGCCGAGTATTATGTTGTGGGCGCAGCTGATTTTCACGACTACGAACTCGACCTCCCACCTCCTTGTGTGAGGTGGGGTGCCTATCTCTACCTCCAAACTGATCGACCCCTCCGTCTCAATTGAGTCCCCCGTGAACCCGGACAGGGGGGTCCGTACCTGCTCCAGCTGCCCTCTTGAGAGTCCCAGCTGGGTGAACGTGTCGTAGTACATGACGTTCACCGAGCTACCCGTGTCTACGAGTACCCGGTGCACCACCACGTTGTTGATGTCCAGCTTGACCACCAGGGCGTCTCGGTGGGGGAGGGGCCCATCTGGCAGGTCGGCATCGGTGAACGTGATGGGCTCCCTCTTTGGTTTCTTCTCGTGGGGGTACGTGTGACCTCCCCCACGTACAAGCTCCTCGCCCACCTCTTCCGCTCGGCTGGCGAGTCCCCTCCCTCGGGCCCCCCAAAGATGACGTAGATGGCCCGTTTCTACGGGGGCTGGGAGTCCTCCGTCGTCTTCTCCTCCTCCTCGGAACTGTGGTCGTGGTGGTCCCTCTTGCGGGGAGGAGCCGAGGTGGATGGCGCCTGGCCACCCCCCTTCCGCCATACATTGCTCTGCTTCTGGCCCTAGGCCTGTTCCTGCGCCTGGCCGGGCTTCTTAATGAATTGGCCGAGGTAGCCCATTTGGATGAGCTGCTCGATTTGTCTTTTTAGGAGGATGCACTCGTCTGTATCGTGTCCTTTCTGCCGATGGAACCTGCAGTACTTGTTGGGGTCCCCCCCGTCGATATCTCCATGCACTCCTCCTTCGGGAATACCACGATTCCCTGGTCCTCCGCATGCGCCAAGATAGTACCCACGGGTTGTGTCAGCGGGGTGAGATAGCGTGTGGGGTTCATCCTGGGCCCCTCAGCGTACTCCCGTGGGTGTGGTCGGGGCGCCTTGCGCTCCTCCTGGGGTGCCTTGTCTTTTCGACCTCTTCCTTCTTCCTGCTCCTTCTTCCTCTTCTCGGCAGCCTCGGCGTCAGCGTACCTCGCTGCCTTGTCCATCAGGTCGGTGTAGGTCCTGGGGGGGTACCTGATGAGGTCCTGGTGAAAAGCGCCCGACCTCAAGTTGTTCCGGAAAATTACCATGGCCGATTTCGCATCAAAGTCGGCGACCCCCATGACCTCTTTCTTCCACTTCCTGAGGTACTCAGCTAGTGACTCCGAGCTCCCCTGCTTCAAATCACACAGGTCGGCAATTTGCTTCTTCCGTTGTATGCTGGTGGCGAAATGGGATAGGAACTGCCGGGTGAGGTCCGTAAAGGTGGAGATGGACCCCGCCGGGAGGGATCCGAACCAATCATGCGCCTGCCCGTCCAGGGTGGCGAAGAACCCCCTACAAAAGATTGCGTCTGTCGCCTCGGTGATCATTATGGCGGCTCTGTACCTGGTCAGGTGTGCCCGTGGGTCCGTGGTCCCCGAGTACGCTTTAATGGTGGGAAAGTGAAAATCTCGAGGTAAGGGCTCCTCCATGATGACGTTTGCGAACGGAGAGGACAACACATCCTCGGGCTCTAGGGATCCGTCCCTCTTGTCGAACTTCCTCTGGAGCTCATCCATCCTCCTCCGGAGCTGCTCGACCTCTACCCGATGGGAGCTCGGAGCTCTACCATTCGATTCCCCTGATCGTTCGACCCGGGAGGCCTGTGCACGCCGAGGTGAGACTCTGGTCCCCCGTCCCGGTGACCCCCGCGGGCCTACCTCTTGTCGCGGCGGGGACCGGGGTCCGTGGCTCGGCGACCTCCGGGTGACTGACTGCTGTCGTGCCTGCTTGCGGGAGCAGGATTCTGCTGGTGGAGGCTCATTAGCAGCAGGCCTTGGGCCCAACCTCTCCCGGGCTGGCAACCGGTTGCCCAACCTCTCCAAGGCGGGCCTGGTTTGGGTTGGGGCCCTTTCATCTTCGTCACGCTGGCGGTCTCGGCGGGAGTCCCCTCTTCCCCTCCTCTCCGATGGTCGAGGCGAGTTGACCTCCCCCTGGGTGACAGGTGCCTGGGGCGGTCAGGTTCTCGGGCCGCTGCGCCCCCGAGTTGGAGGAGGCGGAGGCGACGCCGGCGCCCCTCCGGTAGCGCCTAGGGCGGCTTGTTCCTCTGCCCGGAGGCCCGCTGCGACGCGCGCCAGCGCGGTGGAGGCTTGTTCAAAGATCGCCACCCCCTCCCGGATGAGTGCGCGAGCCGGAGCGGGGGTGACGGGGGGTGGTGGCCGTGCACCACTACTACGGTGGTTGGTGAGCTGGGCCCTCAGATCGTCCCCCAACCTGTTGGAGGTGGCCGGTTGGATGCTGGGGGCGGGGGCCCCGTTGGTGCCGTTCCCGTTCGCGACGAGCTGGGTGCCGTGGGAACCATTGGTATGACGAGAGCTGGATCTCAATCGTGCCATCGCTGTCGATGAACAATAGTGGGGAGAGCGCTTAAGCTTGTACAGCGGCTCTCAACAAGAGCACCAATGATGGATTTAATTAACCCGGGGGTGTGCCCGAATCAATAAATCCGGATAAGAACGTAATATAATAAGAATAATAAGCGAATAATATAGAACGATGTCGTAAAGGTCGCTGGGGACCGTATATTATATTAATTGTCGTAGTATTTGGCTATTACAAAGATCTAATAGGACAAAGTGTGTAATAAGTGTAGAATATAGATTGAATCGCCCTTTGTTAGGACAAGGAGGGGGGTTTTATACAAGCTAACCCCCCAACCGCCTCCCCCTAAATCGGAGGGTGGTTAGATCTCAGCTTTGACCGGGCTCGGGTGGACCGGGTCGGGTCGGGTCGGGTCCCGAGCTCGGGTGGTGCCGAGCTCGGGTAGGACCGAGCTCCCCGACCCGACCTCGACGTAGGTCAGCTCGGGTCGGGGCACCTCCATGGTGCTCCAGGTCCGCGTTGCGCTTGGACACCTCCGTGGTCCCCCGGGTCCGTGTTGCTCTTGGGCACCTCCGTGGTCCCCCGAGTCCGTGCTGCTCTTGGGCACCTCCGTGGTCCCCCGAGTCCGTGCTGCTCTTGGGCACCTCCGTGGTCCCCCGGGTCCGTGCTGCTCTTGGGCTCCACCAAGGTGCTCCGGGTCCATGTTGCTACCCCGGGTCGGGTCGTGGGTATAATATATCCATCATGAGTCCCCACTCTCTTCGTTGCGAGTGGAAGTCAACGAATGAGAGTATCCGTACGCCGACCCGAGCCCCCTGGGTGAAAAATTCCGAGCTCCAAAATTTAGCCGACCCCCTCCAAGAATTATATCGCGGATAGAATTCTTGCTCCGTGAAAAATTTCTTCAGATAAGTTAGAATCCCTACAAAGGTGCAACACTTCCCTATAAAGTCTTGGAAATCTTCCATAATAAATCCAAACAACTTTTCATCTCTCATCCACATAAATTCTCTCTCTTCCCAATCCCTTTTTTGAATTTCAAAATTGGTCAACTCTTATCCCCTCTCTCTCTTCCCAACAATCTATAAAAACCCCCCATTCCCTTCACATTTTTTTCCACACCACTCTCCCTCATTAGTAAAAATTCTCCCAAACTCTCCTCAAGTCACAAGTGCTCTCCCGGCAGCGTGCCGAGCTGGGACCTGTTTGTTTTTTGTTTTTTGTTTTTTTTTTTTTTTTTTTTTACCATGTGTTAGCCTCTTCAACAAAGTCCTATGAGACTATGTCATCGGGCTCTCCCGTCGGGGTGGGTACACGAGGCCGGACCTCGTGCCCCCTTAGGGTACGTTAGCCTCTCGGGCTAAGTCCTTCCGGACCACGCCACCGGGCTCTTCCGTCGGGGTTTCTACGCGAGGTCGGACCTCGTGCCCCCTTAGGGTGCGCCAAACCGCTTAGGCCCAGTCCTGCCGGACCAAACCACCGGGCTCCTCCGTCGGGGTTTGTACGCGAGGTTAGACCTCGTGCCCCCTTAGGGTGCGCGTTAAGGGAGATAAAATGCATGAGAACCAGTTTGTAACAAAAAAGGTCCTGCGCACAATGTGTTCTGTAATATGCGATTTTATTCCGACTATTGCCACTCACTAAGACATTATTAGGGGAGGGGAATGGCCCTCCTCCTAGAATAGCAACGCCAAGACCCACCTCTCACGTTGTAGGTCTAGTGGTAAAATTTCAGCAGGTGCTCTGAGTTCCAAACCCTAGCTATCATCTTTCCTTTGGGACTTTTGAGCTTGTAGCTGCCCGGGCGGACCACGGCTACTATAATGTACGGGCCCTCCCAATTAGGGGCAAACTTTCCTCTGGCTTGGGGCTGGCTCGCCTCCCTTCTCCTGAGCAGATAGTCACCTACTTGGAAATAGCGGGGTCGGCCCCGCTTATCGTGGTATGCCTCTGGTAGTTTTCAGCTCGAATCGCGGCTTCTTCGCGCCTGTCATCAATCATGTGGAGGTCAATTCTATGGTGCTCCTCGTTCGTGTCAAGGTCGTAGTCCTCCTCCCGCCGGGAAGGTATGACTACCTCCGCTGGAGCTCGGGCTTCGAAACCGTAGGCTAAGGAAAAAGGTGTCTCCCCAGTAGCCCTCCGGGGGGTGGTGCGATTGGCCCAAAGAATGGCGTCGAGCTCCTCCACCCACGCTCCCCCCGCGGATTCCAGTTTCTTTTTCAGGCCACCCACAATGGTGCGGTTGACATTTTCCACCCGGCTGTGAGTAATGTGCCATTCTGCACAGAACCCCTCGAACTCTTGCCCCTCGAATTGGCGTCCATTGTCGGTGATGAGTTGCATCGGGACCCCAAAACGGCACAAAATATTTTTGTACACAAAGTGCTTGCAACGGGCACTTGTTATGGTTGCTAGCGGTTCCGCCTCTACCCACTTGGTGAAGTAGTCCACTGCTACTATGAGGTACTTCCTTTTTCCCGACCCCATGGGCAGAGCTCCCACTTGGTCCACTCCCCACCTGGAGAATTGGATGACCGAGCTGATGGGGGTGTAGCTCGTGGCTGGCCGGCCGGGGGTGACTTGGAAGTGTTAGCAGGTCTCGCAACCCCGGGCATAGTCGGCGCACTCCTTGGCCATTTTGGGCCAAAAGTACCCTTGTAAGATGGCCCTCCGGGACATGGCGAAGGCCCCCTGGTGGGCTGAACTGGTCCCTTCGTGGATTTCTTCCATGACTGACCTGGCTTCGTCTGGGTACAAGCAGTGCAGCAAGGCGCCGTTATAGGACCTCTTGTAGAGTGTGTCCCCCATGACCACGTACGTGGGGGCTCGCCGTTTCACCAGCTTGGCGTCAACCTCGTCGGGAGGTAGCGTGCCTGTCTTCTTGTACTCCTTGAGGTGGTCCAACCAGCAGGGAGGTCGGATTTGCACGGGTAGGACCGGGTAGGCGTCCACGCTCGACCTCTTGAAATCTTCAATTCGGGCTATTTTTGAGATATGTTCCGGGGCCCCTTGGGCGAGCTTGGATAACATGTCAGCATCTGTGTTCTGGTCTCGGGGTACCTGTAGGACCTCATAATTGATCAGCTGCCCCAGTAGCTGGAGCACCATGTCCCGGTACCTCCTCATTCTTTCATCACTTGCTTCAAATTCACCTGTGACTTGTCCCACCACGAGTCTAGAGTCACATCGGATTTTGAGCTTCTCCACCCTCATATTTAGTGCGAGGCGGAGCCCTCCCAGGAGTGCTTCATACTCGGCCTCGTTGTTGGATAATTTGAACGCGAAGCGGAGGGCGTAGTAGGCCCGAAACCCGTCCGGTGTTATGAGGATGACTCCACCCCCGTAGCTTTTGGTGCTGGAGGACCCGTCCGTTGAGAGGGTCCACCACTCCTCGTCTTCGTCCCTGACCCGCTCCGTTCCCTCCAGGGCAGTGCACTCGACTATAAAGTCAACCAGCGCCTGCCCCTTGATGGCGGGTCGGGGCTTGAACTGGATGTCGAACTGGCTCAGCAGCATGGCCCACCTGACCAGCCTGCTTGCCGACCCCGAGGCCCTCAGTACTGCGTCTAGTGGCTGGTTGGTGAGGACCTGCACGGGGTGGGCCTGGAAGTAGTGGTTCAGCTTTTTTGTCGTCGCATCTACTGCAAAAACGGCCTTTTCCACGGGTGTGTACCTGATCTCTGCTCCCCGTAGAGCTCGGCTCGTGTAGTATACGGGCCGTTGGACCCCCTCGTCGTCTCGGACCAGCACGGAGCTGACCGCGGCCTGCGAGATGCCCAAGTACAGATATTGGACCTCCCCCTTAACGGGTTTGGCCAGGGGGGGAGCGACATCAGGTATGTTTTGAGGTCCTCGAACGCCTTCTGGCACTCCTCGGACCATTCGAAGCCCTTAGTCTTTTTTAGGACACCAAAGAACGGCAAGGACTTCTCGGCCGACCTCGAAAGGAACCGGCCCAGGGCTGCCAACCGCCCGTTGAGGCGTTGGACCTCCCGGAGGGACCTCGGAGGTTCCACGTCCAGGATGGCCTTGACCTTGTCAGGGTTGGGCTCAATGCCCTTCTTCGAGACCATGTACCCCAAAAATTCCCCCCCGTGCACCCCGAAGGTGCACTTTTTAGGGTTCAACCGTAAATTGAAGCGTTGCATAATTGAAAATACCTCGGTAAGGTCATCTGTGTGGAGGTCGGTGTCGGTAGTCTTGAAGATCATGTCGTCGACGTAGGCCTGGAGGTTGCGACCGAGGACCTGCTTGAATACCTTGGCCACCATTCGGGTGTAGGTGGCACCTGAATTTTTCAGTCCGAAAGCCATAACCTTGTAGCAATAGACCCCCTCTGGCATGGTGAAGGATGTCTTCTCCTCGTCAGCCTCCTCCATGAAAATTTGGTGGTACCCCCTGAACGCATCTAGGAAGCTCATGAGGGCACAACCTGCAGTCTCGTCCACCAGCTGATCGATGTTGGGAGGGGAAAAGGGTCCATAGGGCAGGCCTTGTTGAGGTCGGTGTAGTCCACGCACATCCTCCAGGTGGGCGGCTTTGGGACGAGGACTACGTTGGCCAGCCAGGTGGGGTATATGACCTCTCTAACATGACCAATCTCCAGCAGTGTGTCGACCTCCTTTTTGACGAACTCCCTCCTCTCGGCGGAGAGATACCTTTTGCGCTGCTGGATTGGCCTGACCGCGGGGTCAACGGCCAACTTGTGTGTGATTACGTCTCGACTGAGGCACGGCATGTCCTCGGGTCCCCATGCAAAGACCTCCTTGTAGCTCCTGATGGTGTTGATTATCCGTGCCCGGAGCTCAGCCGGGAGGCCGACCCCTACCTTCACAACCCGGTCGGGTCGGCTGAGGTCGAGGATGACCTCCTCTGTCTCGACCACGGGCTCGGCCCGAGGTCGACCTACCTCCTTCCGAAATGCCTTCAAGTAGCAGCTGCGGCTTATCTTTTGGTCCCCCCGGGCGACCCCGACCCCGGTCGGTGTCGGAAACTTGAGACACAGGTGCTCCATGGAAATTACGCACCTGAAGTCCTCTAGGGCAGGTCGGCCGAGTATTATGTTGTGGGCGCAGCTGATTTTCACGACTACGAACTCGACCTCCCACCTCCTTGTGGGAGGTCCCCCGTGAACCCGGACAGGGGGGTCCGTACCTGCTCCAGCTGCCCTCGTGAGAGTCCTAGATGGGTGAACGTGTCGTAGTACATGACGTTCACCGAGCTACCCGTGTCTACGAGTACCCAGTGCACCACCACGTTGTTGATGTCCAGCTTAACCACCAGGGCGTCTCGGTGGGGGAGGGGCCCATCTGGCAGGTCGGCGTCGGTGAACGTGATTGGCTCCCTCTTTGGTTTCTTCTCGTGGGGGGTACGTGTGACCTCCCCCACGTACAAGCTCCTCGCCCACCTCTTCCGCTCGGCTGGCGAGTCCCCTCCCTCGGGCCCCCCAAAGATGACGTAGATGGCCCGTTTCTACCAGGGCTGGGAGTCCTCCGTCGTCTTCTCCTCCTCCTCGGAACTGTGGTCGTGGTGGTCCCTCTTGCGGGGAGGAGCCGAGGTGGATGGCGCCTGGCCACCCCCCTTCCGCCATACATTGCTCTGCTTCTGGCCCTGGGCCTGTTCTTGCGCCTGGCCGGGCTTCTTAATGAATTGGCCGAGGTAGCCCATTTGGATGAGCTGCTCGATTTGTCTTTTTAGGAGGATGCACTCGTCTGTATCGTGTCCTTTCAGCCGGTGGAACCTGCAGTACTTGTTGGGGTCCCCCCCGTCGATATCTCCATGCACTCCTCCTTCGGGAATACCACGATTCCCTGGTCCTCCGCATGCGCCAAGATAGTACCCACGGGTTGTGTCAGCGGGGTGAGATAGCGTGTGGGGTTCATCCTGGGCCCCTCAGCGTACTCCCGTGGGTGTGGTCGGGGCGCCTTGCGCTCCTCCTGGGGTGCCTTGTCTTTTTGACCTCTTCCTTCTTCCTGCTCCTTCTTCCTCTTCTCGGCGTCAGCGTACCTCGCTGCCTTGTCCATCAGGTCGGTGTAGGTCCTGGGGGGGTACCTGATGAGGTCCTGGTGAAAAGCGCCCGACCTCAAGTTGTTCTGGAAAATTACCATGGCCGATTTCGCATCAAAGTCGGCGACCCCCATGACGTCTTTCTTCCACTTGCTGAGGTACTCAGCTAGTGACTCCGAGCTCCCCCGCTTCAAATCACACAGGCTGGCAATTTGCTTCTTCCGTTGTATGCTGGTGGCGAAATGGGATAGGAACTGCCGGGTGAGGTCCGCAAAGGTGGAGATGGACCCCGTCGGGAGGGATCCGAACCAATCATGCGCCTGCCCGTCCAGGGTGGCGAAGAACCCCTTACACAGGATCGCGTCTGTCGCCTCGGTGATCATCATGGCAGCTCTGTACCTGGTCAGGTGTGCCCGTGGGTCCGTGGTCGCCGAGTACGCTTTAATGGTGGGAAAGCGAAAATCTCGAGGTAAGGGCTCCTCCATGATGACGTTTGCGAACGGAGAGGACAACACATCCTCGGGCTCTAGGGATCCGTCCCTCTTGTCGAACTTCCTCTGGAGCTCATCCATCCTCCTCCGCAGCTGTTCGACCTCTACCCGATGGGAGCTCGGAGCTCTACCATTCGATTCCCCTGATCGTTCGACCCGGGAGGCCTGTGCACGCCGAGGTGAGACTCTGGTCCCCCGTCCCGGTGACCCCCGCGGGCCTCCCTCTTGTCGCGGTAGGGACCGGGGTCCGTGGCTCAGCGACCTCCGGGTGACTGACTGCTGTCGTGCCTGCCTGCGGGAGCAGGATTCTGCTGGTGGAGGCTCATTAGCAGCAGGCCTTGGGCCCAACCTCTCCCGGGCTGGCAACCGGTCGCCCAACCTCTCCAGGGCGGGCCTGGCTTTGGTTGGGGCCCTTCCATCTTCGTCACGCTGGCGGTCTCGGCGGGAGTCCCCTCTTCCCCTCCTCTCCGATGGTCGAGGCGAGTTGACCTCCCCCTGGGTGACAGGTGCCTGGGGCGGTCGGGTGCTCGGGGCGCTGCGCCCCCGAGTGGGAGGAGGCGGAGGCGACGCCGGCGCCCCTCCGGTGGCGCCTAGGGCGGCTTGTTCCTCTGCCCGGAGGCCCGCTGCGACGCGCGCCAGCGCGGTGGAGGCTTGTTCAAAGATCGCCACCCCCTCCCGGATGAGTGCGCGAGCCGGAGCGGGGGCGACGGGGGGTGGTGGCCGTGCACCACTACTACGGTGGTTGGTGAGCTGGGCCCTCAGATCCTCCCCCAACCTGGTGGAGGCGGCCGGTTGGATGCTGGGGGCGGGGGCGCCGTTGGGGCCGTTCCCGTTCGCGACGAGCTGGGTGCCGCGGGAACCATTGGTATGACGAGAGCTGGATCTCGATCGTGCCATCGCTGTCGATGAACAATAGTGGGGAGAGCTCTTAAGCTTGTACAGCGGCTCTCAACAAGAGCACCAATGATGGATTTAATTAACCCGGGGGTGTGCCCGAATCAATAAATCCGGATAAGAACGTAATATAATAAGAATAATAAGCGAATAATATAGAACGATGTCGTAAAGGTCGCTGGGGACCGTATATTATATTAATTGCCGTAGTATTTGGCTATTACAAAGATCTGATAGGACAAAGTGTGTAATAAGTGTAGAATATAGATTGAATCGCCCTTTGTTAGGACAAGGAGGGGGGTTTTATACAAGCTAACCCCCCAACCGCCTCCCCCTAAATCAGGGGGTGGTTAGATCTCAGCTTTGACCGGGCTCGGGTGGACCGGGTCGGGTCGGGTCCCGAGCTCGGGTAGGACCGAGCTCCCCGACCCGAGCTCCACGTAGGTCGGCTCGGGTCGGGGAACCTCCATGGTGCTCTGGGTCCGCGTTGCGCTTGGGCACCTCCGTGGTCCCCCGGGTCCGTGTTGCTCTTGGGCACCTCCGTGGTCCCCCGAGTCCGTGTTGCTCTTGGGCACCTCCGTGGTCCCCCAAACTCCCAAAAAGAGAAGACTAATTTGATCCATTAATTTAGATCACTCAACAATTGTGAATTATTGAAAAATAAGTAAAAATGATGAAATTAATTTTACAAATATTGAAAACTTAAAACGTTTATCATAATTATAAAATTTACTTCGTATATGTTTTTTTGTGAGTTAATTACTAAAATAATCACTTGAATATTGTGAAATTACCAATTTGGTCATTGACTATTTTTATTTGCCTAATTAAGTCATCAACTTAAAAAATCATAATCAATTTGGTCTTCTGTTTATTTAGCAGTTAGATGTCTGTATGCTTGAGACCAAATTAATAATTTTGCTATAGTCAATGAACCATTTTGATATTTAACTCTTCGGTTTAATAAAAAAGGAAATGGTGCATGTGATGATTGAAATGATCACTTGATTATAGTAAAATTAAAATTTTTTGAGAAGAAATAATAAAATTATTAATTTGATACCAAGTAAAAGGGTGTTGACGACTAAATAAACAAAATATCAAATTAATTAAAATTTTTAAAGTTAGGAGACTTAGTTAGAAAAACAAAATTAAAAACTAAATTGATAATTTCACTCTAATTAAAAAGAAACATTTCAATAATTAACTTTTGTTAAAAATTTGGATGGTGTTGTAACCTAATGCTCAAAGTAATACCGAGAAAAGAGGGAGAAACTTTCATTCATTCATTGTTACATTACATATTACAACAATACATACATACATACATACATACATACATACATACATATATATATATATATATATATATATATATATATATATATATATATATATATATATATATATATATATATATATATATATAATATACATTTGTAACGGAAACTAATAATGATAGACATAAATGCGACCGTTACATCAATTACATAATCAACTCATAATGTCCACACTTAACTATATTTATAACACTCCCCCTTGGACATTATAACACCACGATCTTAATTGCCTCATTAAAAACTTGATAAGAAAACCCTCTAGGAAAAACCTAAACAAAAAAAAAAAGAGTACAAGGTATATAGATAGCATATTCAAAAACATTCATGCCTCATTAAAAACTTCACTAGGAAAATCGCGTGGGAAAAACCAAGTTGAAGAAAATAATACATGATATTTGTAAAATCATATATTGTTCTGATTGCCTCATTAAAAACCTTAACTTAAGAAAACATTGTGGGAAAAACTTAGTTGAGGGAAAAAGAGTACAACCATAAGCCTTCAGGGCATAACCTGCATAATCTTCAGGATTTTGGAGTTTGTCCATTTAAGTAATTATTTTGCAACTTTTCCCCATTGTCATTATTATATCATACTCATGCCTCGTTAAAAACTTCATTAGAAAAACCTAGTGGGAAAAATTTATTGAGAAAAAGATTGCATGATGTATGTGTTAGGAATAAATTGTAAATTTTGATGAGCCGAATGTATTTTTGAAAAATCAAGTAGTCCCCAATTCTATTTTATTTGAGTCAGTTTTGAGTCTACAGAGTATGGTGCATCATATCATGCAACCAACATACAAGTCTTGAAGATCATAATTTATTTGAAGAAGTTAAGCGGGATTATAGCTTAACACAATTATGATGCGGATAAATCACCAAGAACCATGTTAGAAGAGTTGGATGATATGTGTGTAAGCTATGCTAAATGATACTAAGTTCAAATCTCATGTACCACCGTATGGGAGACTAGGTAGCTTGGGAGACTAACCCAAGATGGAGACTATGCAAGGATTTACCTAAGTAAAAAAGGAGACTAACCAAGTTGAATGCACTAGTCTCACAAAAGCCATGCACAGATGACCAAGCACAAAAACGAAACAGAGCAAAGCATTTCACCATGCACAAACTATGAAGTAGGTTCCAATATATCATTCTACATGGATCGTGAAGGAGAAAATAACTGATATATTTTCATCTGAACAACAATATTTTTACGATGGAACCGGAGACGCTCGAAGAAGGTTGATTCACGGAGATATATTTTCATACTCAAGCAAGAATCAGCAGATGAATTATTTGATCAACTTGATATGTCAGAACATTTATGAATGACAAGAAATGTCAAGCTTGCCGCCCCGAACTTATTCAAATTTTGGTGGCTACAATTTTCAAGAGACGGCAACGGGCAAAATATTCAAATCATCAGGCGAAAGGCTACTGCCTAACATTTCAGATCAAGTTGACAACTTTATTTTGATCAACTACATACGAAGATCGACGATCGAGATCAAAAGTTGATCAACGGGCAAATAGCTTTCATTGCCTATAAATTGCCCAAGCAGACTTGAAGACAAGGACACTTGATAACAAGAGCTTAACACGAATTCTACAGCGATAAACAACAAAGAATATCCAATCAAACATCAAGTGATATATTGAGCTATATACGATAGAATTCAAGTCTGAGTGAGAGAAATATTTTATTTCTTTGTAAACTTCTCTACTGAGTGTAGAAAGAGGGCGGAGTAACTAGAGAGAGTGAAAAGCCCTGGTTAAGTGTAGCTTTGTGCGTAAAACTCGTTGTAAAAGGCAGAGTAACAAGGGGAGCTTGTGAAAACCCTGTGAGAGCGTAGCTTTGTGCGTAGTTTTCGTGGTGTAGGAGTACAGCTTGGTGCGAAGTACTCGGGAAGGCGGAGTAACAAGAGGAGCTTTCGAAAAACCTTGGAGGAGTGTAGCTTTGTGCGAAGCACTCGGAGAAGTGTCGGTGGACACTTATTCACTATTGTATCTGGGTGATTGAAGAATAGTGAATTTCCTCCTTGAAGTGAAAGGAGAAGAGTGGAGTAGGAAAATTACACCATCTCCGGACCACTATAAATCTCTCTCTCTCTCTCTTTACTTACTGCTCATATATTTTGTGCATGCTTATTCTAACTGCGAACTAACCCGATTACGTTTTATCACATATCTTTATCTGTCTAGGTTTAATAGTTCCCATGTTCGCATGCAAGCCAAACTTTACATACATCATCCTTGAATCATATCAAGTGTTTCTAACGTGTTGCATGTTTAGAATCTCTCCTTGAGCACCACACTATTAAGCATAACACTTTACCGCTACCTATTTCGCTGCACACTCTAAGTGGTTTAACTTGTTGATGCTTGTTACTTAGAGTTGAATTTACCAAAGTGTTATTTGCCTTGTGTGTTTTTAGAAGATGTTTGAAAAGTTAGAGAAGTCTATTCATCCCCCCCCCCCCCCCCCCTCTAGACTTCTCGCTACCCTTTCGGGACCAACAAGTGGTATCAGAGCAGTTGTCTATTTGAGTCAATTTTGACTGCTAGACAGATCTCAAATCTTCAAGATGAAGAGAGATATGGTTCTCGCTCAAAATCAGCTTTTCTCACTTGACAAATTTGATGATTGAAAAATTCGAATGCATGTGCACTTATCTGCTCTAAATGACGAAATGTGGAAGTCATCACAAATGGTCCTATCAAGATCATGGAAGTTAATACTGCCGTTGCACGAGATCCAAATGTTCCACAATATGTTCCAAAGCCAAAAATGGAGTGGACAAGTGAAGATAGAGGACCAAATAATTTGGACAACATTGCCAAAGATATTTTGTTCAAGGCCGTAGATGACACCATATTCCCAAAGATTCGAAAGTTCACCACAAAAAGAAATATGGGATACTCTCATTTGTATCGGTGAAGGCGACGAACAAGAAAAAAACAACAAACTAACCATCGCCATGAAGAGGTTCGAAGATTTCAAAATGCTACCGAACGAAAGCATCACCAACATGGAAGCTCGATTGATCAAAATCCTTGGAGAAATCACGGATCTGGGAAAGACCATTACCTAGAAGGAAATATCGCTCAAAGTGTTATGCGGACTACCAACAAATTGGGATATGAAGGTGACCGCAATGCGCGACCATAGAGATCTAAGGACATTATCTACGAATAAACTCTTTAGTGATCTTAAGGCGTACGAGTTCGAAATGAAGACACGAGTCGAAGAAGAACGCAATGAACGAACATCCGCACTGATGGCCGAACAACCATCCACATCAAGGTCAGTAGGAAATAATGATTTTTTATCCGATGAACAATTTTCCTTATTTGTTAGGAAATTCAAGAAGTTCATGCGAAAGAACAAAGGATCACCACAAGGAAATTCTTTTCAAGAGAATAGAAGATCAAGAAGAGAATATGCCGAAGAAAACACAAATGTGTGTTACAATTGTAGGAAGCCTGGACATTTTATGGCCGAATGTCCACACCCCAAGGTGAACAAAAATTCGAATACTTCTAACTCACCACAGGTGGAATACAAATCCAAAGAGAAGAAATTCAAACAGGACAAGCGGAAGGCACTAATAAGCGATCCACTAGAAGCAAGTGAATCCGAAGAATCATCTAGTGACGAGAGTGATTCATCACAAGAAGATACGGCGCTACTATGCTTAGTAAGCAAGACATCCAAACATGAGGAATGCCTTATGGCGCGTGAAACCGACGAAGAGGTATCTTCTAGTTCCTTTAGTTCCTTTAGTTCAGTTGACACCTCTTTCCAGACTCAAGAAACATTTCAAAGTCTTATGGAAGATTGTCAAAAGGTCATGGCCACTCATACTCAAATCAAAGAGCTCAATAATACGTTAATCCTTGAAAAGGAAGAAATTGCACAAAAATTGCAAAATGCTCTAAATGAAATGAGTAACTTGAAAACCGAAAATATTCGACTTCAAGAAGAGTGCAAAGCTAGAGAGGTTCGAGAACATAACCTTCGGGAAGTTATCGCATTATTTACGCATTCATCCAAAATAATGGATAAGATGGTGAATATGCAAAAACCCGCTGGAGATAAGGCCGGATTGGGCTATGATCTATCATGTTCTCAAACCCCTGTGAAACTAACTAATTCTACTACTACTTTAATTAATAAAGTTCCAGTGGTAAAATTTGTGAAAAGTCAGTATAGAACAATGAGACAAGGAGTTGGAAAACAAATCAATGCCCAGAAAAATGTTGCAAGGCCGAATCCAAAAATTAATATCTTGGATAGGCAACAAAATTTTAAAAGGCAAAAATTTGTATCTCAAAAGAGAGCCAACGAGTCTAGTGCAATAAAACCTCATAGGAATATGGGAAGAATTCCGAGAATTGGGGCTGGGAGATTATATCCTAGAACAAGATTGGTGGCTTGAAGACAAACCATGGACCAAGTCCAGATTTGCTCTTTTTCATAGGATCAAGCAACTATCTGCTTCCCAACCCGCACCAAAGCATTATTCGCAAGTGCGTTATGATTATAGAGTCTTTAATGGTTACAAATCACCTACTATTGGATAAGTGGAATCTAGGTCGATACTGGGTACCAAAAAGAAATTAATCTTTTTTGCAGGAAATTTGGTATTTTGATAGCGGATGCTCTCGACATATGACCGGCAATAAAGCTAGTCTAGTTGAGTTCAAAAGTATCGAAGGACCAAAAGTAGTTTTCGGTGGAAACGATCGATATGGAATGACAAAAGGAACAGGCGCAATTGTGAAAAATGGTCTACGAATTGGTGACGTATCTTATGTCGAGGGATTAAAATTCAACTTGTTCAATACAAGTCAATTTTGCGACAAAGGATATCTCGTAGAATTTTTCAAAGGCAAATGTCAAGTCAAGGACGAATTTACGAATGAAGTCGTACTCGCCGGATCAAGAAAGAAGAATATGTACGCTGTAGATTGGAGTACAACAAAAGAATCCGTATGCTTGATGGCAAGCAATTCGAATGAAGCTAGTTGGGAATGGCACAGAAGGCTAAATCATTTGAATTTCAAAACCATCAACAAGCTTGCAAGAAATAAGCTAGTCGAAAGACTACCCAATATTGTGCTAAAAAAGGATCAAATATGTGACGCATGCCAGAAAGGAAAACAAATCAAAGCATCTTTCAAAATCAAAGCTCAAGAGTCATCATCAAGACCCTTAAGTCTACTGCACATGGACTTATTTGGTCCAGTAGACCCAGTAAGTATAAGTGGTAAGAAATATAATTCGGTTGTTGTTGATGATTTTTTCAGGTACACATGGACAATATTCATCAAGAAAAAGGATGAAGTTTTATCAAAGTTGTCAGACCTATTGAAGCTACTACAAGTCGAAAAGGACATGAAGATTGCGACAATACGAATCGATCGAGGAACAGAGATTGTGAACATAGTGATTCAATCGTACTGCAACTCACAAGGAATCTTACATCAATTATCTGATGCACGAACGCCACAACAAAATGGTGTAGCAGAAAGAAGAAGTCGAACACTCAAGGAAGCCGCACGAGTCATGATAGCAGCCGCCGAACTACCAAAAAGATTTTGGGCAGAAGCAATCAACACGGCGTGCTATACTCAAAATCGTAGTCTAATCCACAAGTCCTATAACAAAACACCATATGAATTATGGAAAGGGAGAAAACCCAATCTCACCTATTTTCATACATTTGGTTGTAAATGTTTTGTACTTGTTAATGGAAAGTCTCACTTAAAGACTTTTGACGAGCGAGCGGATGAAGGAACATTCTTAGGATATTCATCTACCAGCAAGGCGTACAGAATATTCAACAAATCAACCATGGTGGTAGAAGAATCAATTCACGTTGTGTTTGACGAAAATCACGACAAAAATAGCAAAAATAATGGATGTAATAGTGATTTAAATAATTCTATTAATACTTTAGAAGATAATGTGTTGCAGGAGGTAGAAGAATCAAGTGATATGGGCACTCACCAAATTGAGACAATACAAAATGTGATACCCGAAGTATCACTCACACCTACAACCGAAATTGCACCCGGAATTCCAACGGAAGAAATCCCAGTAGATGAATCCGAAGATGCACCCGTCAACAATACACAACAAATGGAATCACACCAAGTGGTATTTCAACAAGAAGGAAACTCTAAGAATCCAATGAGTTTTCAACCAAATCGAAAGTGGCTAAGAAGTCACCCACATGACTTAGTCATTGGAAATCCGAGGGACGGAGTAAGAACACGATCATCTACTAGGGACCACCAACAAGATGTACCAACAGGGGATGCAATGTTCTCATGTTTTCTATCACAACTGGAGCCGAAAGAAATTGACGAAGCTTTAGCCAATCCAAGTTGGATAGACGCAATGCAAGAGGAATTAGATCAATTCAAGTGCAACGACGTATGGAAACTTGTTCCAAGACCAACGCACCAAAATGTAATTGGCACTAAATGGGTTTTTAGGAACAAAGCAAACGAAGACGGCGTCATTGTTAGGAATAAAGCAAGATTAGTCACGAAGGGGTATTCACAAGAAGAAGGTATTGATTTTGATGATACATTCGCCCCCGTCGCACGACTCGAAGCAATCCGGATATTCCTAGCATATGCAGCGCACAAGAATTTCATCGTATATCAAATGGACGTAAAGAGCGCATTTTTTAATGGCTTACTTGAAGAAGAAGTTTACGTCGAACAACCACCCGGTTTTGAGGTAAAAGACGTTAGTGATCAAGTCTACAAATTAAAGAAGGCATTGTATGGGTTAAAACAAGCTCCTCGAGCTTGGTACGACACCTTGTCAATGTTCTTAATTAGTTGTGGATTCACCAAAGGTCTAGTCGATAAAACCCTCTTTAGAATTCAAGAAAATAATCACATTTTATTAGTACAAATTTATGTTGATGATATTATTTTTGGAAGTACTGATAAATCTTTATGTGAGAAATTTTCTAAGCTCATGCAGAACAGGTTCGAGATGAGTATGATAGGAGAATTAAATTACTTTTTGGGATTGCAAGTCAAACAAATTGAAGAAGGAATTTTCATAAATCAAGCCAAGTACACAAGAGATCTTATCAAGAAATTCGGCATAGATGGAAAATCCTCAGTCAAAATTCCCATGTAGGAAAATATGTCGACCAAATGATGTATCGAGGGATGATTGGATCGTTACTTTACTTAACCGCAAGCAGACCAGACATATCCTACTCAGTTGGCGTATGTGCGAGGTTCCAATCAAAGTCCAAAGAAAGTCATCTGATTGCAACCAAGAAGATAATTCGATATCTCAAAGGAACAATCAATGTGGGATTATGGTATCCCAAAGAAGGAGATTTTACACTAACTGGTTATTCAGATGCAGATTTTGCAGGTTGTAAAATAGACCGAAAAAGTACCCCAGGGACATGCCAGTTCTTAGGGGGAAGATTGGTCTCTTGGTTCAGCAAAAAGCAAAACTACATAGCTATGAGCACTGCCGAAGCCGAATATATTGCAGCTGGGAGTTGTTGTGCACAAATCTTGTGGATGAAGCAACAATTATTGGACTATGGGATTAAGTGCGAAAACGTTAGCATTTTATGCGATAATACTAGTGCAATCGCCATAGCTCAAAATCCGGTGCTTCATTCGCGAACCAAGCATATCGGCGTTCGACACCATTTCATCCCAGACCACGTCGAAAAGAAAGATTTGAAAATCGATCATGTTCCCACGGAGAATCAAATTGCCAACATTCTCACAAAGCCGTTGTGTGAATCTCGCTTTGCAACTCTAAGGCATGAAATAGGAATGATCGAAATGAGCTAAGCGTTTCTAAACTCTTAATTTTGAAATATGTTCGCACTTTGTGTTAATCTCTGTTGTTTATGTGACCTACGTGTTTTAATAATATTCTGAAGCATATGTTATATTTGTATGCGTGTAATATTTATTAAGTTGCGTACATGTTTCCGTAAAATTTATATGTGCTTAAATATGTTAATTGTGTCTTACGAAAATTATGTGAAATGTGTGTTTACATATTTGTCACGTTTTTAGCATATTTAATTTGTGTGATTTAATTACTATCTAAGTATGCTCTAATTAATTAGTTTAATTAAGTAAAGTTTTTTTTGGTTATGTAATTAAGGGGAACATTTTTTTTGGTTGGGTCAGCATATATTAAGGGGGAACTTTCAAATTGCCTGCATGCATGTTTGCCTAAAATTTATTTCTCAAAAGTCAAAGAGAGTTAGGTTCAGGTCTGTAGAAAGTCCAATCCATTTAATTTACTTTGAAAATTGGAAAACCTTTTCAGACTGTTAGGTATATATCTGTCAGTTCAGAGAATTTATCAGCTTTATTGAAATCAGAAATCGAGGTGATAATATATATCTGGAATATATTTATTGCTCTAACATATTATTTTCGAGATTTTTTTTCTCTGTTTTGCTCCAGGTTGGCAGTTATTTGAAGCACAATTTTTGGCGCCATGTACCTACAAGTGGAGTATTTAAATCTGAGCTGGCAAATTTAAATCATGTGGAAGGTCGAATTTATCCTCAAAGATCAATAGTCTCTCTCTATCCACTAAGGGGCAAGGATGTAATTTCGCAAGGGAATTACCCTCTTTTCTAACTGGTGGGAGATGAAAACCAAAAAATTGAAAGCTCTTCTTCTTCTCCACTTCGCCGGCCGACTTCACCAAGAGAAACAAATCCAAACCACCTCAAATGCTTCTACACCCATCCAAAACCTTCTACACAAATTCATTCTACCCATAAATACCCATTACCCAAACCTAAAATCACAACCAAAAAGCCTCTAAAACCAAATACCCAAACCCCTCAATATTTTCGGACATCATCGCCAAAAAATTTGAAAAATCCGAAAACTCCACCAAAATCACCCAACTGAAGTTCTAATCAATGGAGGTTGATCAATTGGAGACGGAGACAATCACTACTGGAGAGACAAGGAGATCAAGCCGTGTGCTTAGTGACATGATTCTCGACACCACCGATTTGAACTCTCAAGTCCAAGACAAAGCTTTGGGGGTAAAAATTATCAATTCTCTTGAAACTTGTGGATTGTTAAATTTTTGCACCTTTAGATACATTGGATTTTACAAAGATGAAGTGACCGGGCTATATTTGCATGCTAAAGTTGAGAATAATTCGATTAAATCTATGGTGAAATGAGTAGAGGTGGAAATAAAAGTCGATGATTTTCGGAGGGTATTTAATCTTGTTGAATCGAATTTGAGATTAGAAACTCATGATTTTGATGTCAATGCCTTTTGGGCCGAGGTACGCGATGCCAATGCACCGCTAGCTCCTAAGATAAATGGCAAGAAAAATGATCTCAAAAACGAATATGGATTCTTATTGGATATTGTACACAAATGTGTTGAGTTTAGATATTATTGCGGTGACAAATTGTCTAGGGAGAAACTCATGATCATGAATGTTATTATGGATAATGTATGTGTTGATTGGGGAGCATTCATGTTTGAGAAGCTATGTGATCAACTAGTGAAGGCCAAGCCGTTAGTTGATGGTTGGTTCCAACAGGAGGTTGGATATGGTTTTGCAATTGGGGAGATCCTACGAACCAAGAATTTAACCCTATCCAAAGCTAGACTTGTCCTGAATCATAACTACCTCTTTAGACCAAGCTCCACCGAACCAAAAGCCCCCACCGTACCCAAGCCTACCCGAAAAAGAAAAGCCCTTAACCCTCCTAACCCCTCCCTAGCTCTAACACCCATTATCCGTGAACCGAGTAATGAGGGATCCAACACCCCCGTAATAAGATCAAACGAAGATGCCTCAAGCCACCCCGTACCCGCATCTATTGTCAACCCCCTAAACCCAAATAATCCACATTTGCCTGATGATAGAGTTGATAGAGTGGAAGTTGATGAAGTGGAGGATGATAGAGTTGAAGTTGGTAGTATGGAGGATGTA
Source organism: Ipomoea nil (assembly GCF_001879475.1). NCBI lineage: Eukaryota > Viridiplantae > Streptophyta > Magnoliopsida > Solanales > Convolvulaceae > Ipomoea > Ipomoea nil. Next base: position 5,777,029 of record NW_017619742.1, read on the forward strand.
CCAACTATTGGGGCGGGCAGTGTGTTACTAGAGGAATTTGAGCGTGCTAGAGCATGGAGAGCTTGGAGATTATCCAATCACAATAAGTTGGCCGAAACAATTGGGCCGAACACTTTGGAATGGGAAGAGCTTGTTTTGAGTTGGCTAGGAACTCGTGACCTTGCCCGGGCCACGAGATTATCGGTTATTAACTCTTGTTTTGTGACTAAGCTTGCAAGGAAGAAAATAATTGAGAAGGGAATACTTGTTGAAGCTGCATCGGACACACCGATTGGAGAATTTGATCCAAATGACATCCGCCGAGCCACTATTAATTCTATGGAAGAAATTCGAAGAGCTCCCAGAGAAGGATCAATGGCAAGAGTTGATGATGGAAGTTTGCCGGAGTTGGACCCGTACCCTGCTACAACTGGGGATGAAAATTTAAGCTTTGAATCCTATTTTTCTCATTTCGCGACAGAGATTACGGGATCAATTCAACATGATGCAAGTGCACCGAGCCACCAAGTATCTTTGAACTTGGATGAAGCAAACAATTTGACAACTTTGCCAACTAGGTGTGAATTTTATGACCAAGAAAATCCAAGAAACAATACACGGTTGATGATTTGCTACACCAATGAGGATGCCGAGCCGAATCTAGCCGAGACATTGATAGCCACTCCTCATGATGATTTTCTTCACTCTTTTCCGAATCCCACACCTCCAACTCAACCCGGAGCGACCTTCAATGTTCAATCCTTGCGTGAGGAAATTGTGGGTGATATTAAATTGACAGTTCAAGAGTCAACAGGAGGTTTGAATATCAAGATTGACAACATGGACCACAAACTTGATGACTATCATAAAGCCATGTTCAATCGTGCCGAGCAATTGTTCAATAGGCAAGGACTTTTGAAAAATGAAATTGACACGACCAAGGAAGAATTGAAGAGTGAAATTTTGAAGATGTTTATTAAAATGGGCAAGTTGGGCACCGAAACAAATTCAAGGCTTAAGTTGTTGGAGCAACAAATGAAGGGCCTCCTACAACAAACAAATGTCAACATGGACTTACTTGATGGTGTTCGACAAAACCAAGTCATCGCCTCGGAGAGCTTTCAAAAGTTTGTAGATGCTGCCGAAAAGGGGGAAAGACTAGCAAGTCATTTTGTACCTCAATCTTACGCACCACAGCCGAGAGGACCATTGGTGGAACTCATTCGACCGATAACAACATCTAGAGGAGCACCGAGAGGAGAATCTAGTCAAAACCGAGGTCGAAGTGGTCTAGGCCGAGGGCGTAGTGGGAGTATGATTGATTATCTTAGAGGTACTTGTCCCAGTTCAAGTTCAAACCCGCACGATGTCTTACCATCCACGCCGAGTGCACCATTGCCGAAGCCAATTGCCACAAGAATGCAAAAATTACAAGAGCTTCAAACCGAGTTCGGGCATCGGAGTGAACAAATGTGTGATGGCCGTTCATTCGATGAATGCATTACTTGGCACGAAGCTGGCGTATTGAGAGGAGAAATCATAAGAGAAGCCTATGGTCACTACGTGATTGGACAAGTGACTGCCCCGTACCAAAATAAGAGCTACGACAATGACTTCAAGAAGCTACGGGCGTACATCAATGCGAAGCTAAGAGGGAGGTAAAAGCTGTTTGACACATTTCATCTTTTTGGTGTACATAATTTTTTGGCTAGCACAATTTTATATTTTGGTACGTGATTAATGCTAAGCTAAATGGGTTGACTATGCATAATTAAAATTGGTACCATACTATTGTGTCTTAGCTTTATTTTATTTTAATTTTCTTAGTATGTCTCAAGATTTTAATTTGGACCTAGTATTATATGTAACACGTATAAATGAGAAGATAAAATTTAGGGGATGAAAAATTCAAGCTAAAAAGAAAAATGCAAACCCCACGATCATAATCTCGAGTATACGTTTAGAATTCTCCATTTTTAAAATATCTAAGTCTCAATTTTTGTTAAACCCATCAATTGGCTAGTCGAAATAAAATCAAATAAAAGAAATTATTTTTCAAAAATTGAAGACCGTATAGGAGACTAAGGAGCACCGTATGAGAGACTAAGCAAACCGTATTGGAGACCAACCAACAACATGGGATACTAGCTAGCTTGGGAGACTAACCAAAATGGAGACTAGCTAGCTTGGAAGACTAACCCAAGATGGAGACTAACCAAAATGGAGACTAGCTAGCTTGGAAGACCAACCCAAGATGGAGACTAACCAAAATGGAGACTAGCTAGCTTGGGAGACTAACCCAAGATGGAGACTAACCAACTTGGAGACTAGGCAAGAAGGAGACTAACCCAAGATGGAGACTAACCAACTTGGAGACTAGGCAAGAAGGAGACTAACCAAGGTGGAGACTAAGTAAAAAAGGAGACTAACCAAGTAGAATGCATTACTCTCACAAAAGCCATGCACAGATGAAGAAACACACCAAGTAAGGTGGACCAAGCACAAAATCGAAACAGAGGATCTCACCATGCACAAACTATGAAGTTTTTACAGAGGTTCCAATATATCATTCTACATGGATCGTGAAGGAGAAAATAACTGATATATTTTCATCTGAACAACAATATTTTTACGATGGAACCGGAGACGCTCGAAGAAGGCTGATTCACGGAGATATATTTTCATACTCAAGTAAGAATCAGCAGATGAATTATTTGATCAACTTGATATGTTAGAACATTTATGAATGACAAGAAATTTCAAGCTTGCTGCGCCGAACTTATTCAAATTTTGGAGGCTACAATTTTCAAGAGACGACAACGGGCAAAATATTCAAATCATCTGACAAAAGGCGAAAGGCTACTGCCTAACATTTCAGATCAAGTTCACAACTTTATTTTGATCAACTACATTCGAAGATGGACGATCAATCGAAAGTTGATCAACGGGCAAATAGCTTTCATTGGCTATAAATTGCCCAAGCAGACTTGAAGACAAGGACACTTGATAACAAGAGCTTAACACGAATTCTACAGCGATAAACAAAGAAGAATATCTAATTAAACATCAAGTGATATATTAAGCTATATACGATAGACTTCAAGTCTGAGTGAGAGAAATATTTTATTTCTTTGTAAACTTCTCTACTGAGTGTAGAAAGAGGGCGGAGTAACTAGAGAGAGTGAAAAACCCTGGTTTAGTGTAGCTTTGTGCGTAACACTCGTTGTAAAGGGCAGAGTAACAAGGGGAGCTTGTGAAAACCCTGTGAGAGCGTAGCTTTGTGCGTAGTTCTCGTGGTGTAGGAGTACAGCTTGGTGCGAAGTACTCGGGAAGGCGGAGTATCAAGAGGAGCTTGCGAAAAACCTTGGAGGAGTGTAGCTTTGTGCAAAACACTCGGAGAAGTGTCGGTGGACACTTATTCACTATTGTATCTGGGTGATTGAAGAATAGTGAATTTCCTCCTTGAAGTGAAAGGAGAAGAGCGGAGTAGGAGAATTACACCATCTCCGAACCACTATAAATCTCTCTCTCTCTCTTTACTTACTGCTCATATATTTTGTGCATGCTTATTCTAACTGCGAACTAACCCGATTACGTTTTATCGCATATCTTTATCTGTCTAGGTTTAATAGTTCCCACGTTCGCATGCAAGCCAAACTTTACATACATCATCCTTGAACCATATCAAGTGTTTCTAAAGTGTTGCATGTTTAGAATCTCTCCTTGAGCACCACACAATTAAGCATAACACTTTACCGCTACCTATTCCGGTGCACACTCTAAGTGGTTTAACATGTTGATGCTTGTTACTTAGAGTTTAATTTAACAAAGTGTTATTTGCCTTGTGTGTTTTTAGAAGAAGTTTGAAAAGTTAGAGAAGTCTATTCACTCCCCCCCCCCCCCCCCCTCTAGACTTCTCGCCACCCTTTCGGGACCAACAGTATGTGTCGTTAGTCATCAATCTTCAGGATTGATTCATGTAAAATTGTACTCCCCCTCAAGATAACAATCTTGATGTCCTATACATTAAATTTCCAAAATGTATAGAGGAATTTTGTAAATAAATATGTACAATTGTGAATGGAACAAATATACTTTATAATAATCCCGTGACTCTTCTGGAGCTCACGTGGGTATAAGATTGATACCATAATATCTTAGTCAAAAGATTTCATTATATATTATTTTATCATTTGACCAACAGAATCTTTATTGTCCTTATATAGGACAATGAGGGTAAATATAGTACAACCAGTTTTGGGACTTGGCATTATGGGGATACAAAATTAATAGCTAGTACCCAATTAGTAGCCAAGTATCTAATCAAAATCAAGTATTGGCTAACTGGTGTATAAAATATTATTCAAGGAAAAACTCGATCTTCAAGGCGAGATAATACTTATAGCTTTTACAAGTATTTCATTGATGTTTACACCATCAATATTGACTGAGATAATAAATAAGTCCATTATCAACTCTTTATTGAGCACATAATGGTACATATTATTCCTTCTTATATGAAGATAATAACCCCATTCGCAACTCTTTAAAGAGTAAATAATGGCACATAATAATACTTAAATAAATCCTCATTTTGGGAATTATAAATATATTAGGGATTTTTCAAGATAAATTTAACTGCATATCTAAATTTATTATTCTGCCAATTGTATTATACAGCGGAACTTATTGCATTTACCGTGGGAGAGTATATTTGAAAAGGGTCTCTAGGTGAACCCATAAGTTACAAACTCGCTTCATAATATATCAATTTTAGCGAGTCAAGCTATGCCTTAATTGGTCCTTTATATGTTAAATACTCATGACACTTCCGGTGCCTAACTCTGGATCCAGATTATCATATAACGAGCAATTTGTAATGGCAATTGTGTTGTCGACAACTATAACATTTTTATAAATGTCTCCCATATTTGTAAAAGTAATGACAATTTCTAAAACAACCAGATTCTAGACATTTCCCAAAAATATTTTGATCTAGTCATTCCGCATCCCTAGTATTATGTTTGTTTGGTGCTCCTATAATTTTACTAGGATTTTTCGTCATCTGGACGAACGTCTGCAGGACATAATTATTCAAACTATTTCAAAAGTGACAATGTTTCTTTACTAGATCTAGTATTATGATTCATATCTCTTTCATTGATAGATATCCTACACTTCTAGTGTCAATGAGTATTATATCGGTAGATATGTTTGGTCCAAGTTTGGGGAAGGTATATGGGCCCTAGCCACTCTTTTATGATCATTATGATCCATAAGTATGTTTGGCAGATTATTTGCTAAAATCGCAAATAAATTATCTTTTGAACTTCTAGTCCAGTCTAACTAATACATGGATTTAAATAATAAAGATGTTTTCGTTCTATGAAATTTATTGGCTTTCTATTAAAAGTTAGTATATTTTCTCCCCCTAATGCCGAGAGACAATCTTCATTAGGAATGCAGTCAACGTACCCAATTATATGTATTGATCCCCTATCATGGGCTTTCGGTATTTAATCAATAGACAGAGGTTTCTTTGATAGCCCTTTTAGAGGTACGTTGTGCTAGTGATATATAAAAATAGATTGCACACTAAAATTAACGCAGATAGGGAAATGTTACTTTTGAAACCACGTACTAGGTGAAAAGAGGGTAGGGGTGACCGCAATTCCTGTTCCGGTTCAGAACTGCTGGTTCTGGTTCCGCAAATGGACAAACCGGAACCGGAACCTTATAGTAAAGTTTCGGTTCCGGTTCCGGTTCCGGTTGGAGCCGCTGGTTCTAACCGGATTAATTTAAAAAAATAAATAAATAAAATAAGCTATAATTTTTAATTTTTTTCGGTTTGGAACTGGAACCGCCGGTTCCGGTTCTTTTTCACCTCGAACCTTAACCGGAACCATATTGGTTTCGATTAGGAACCGAAACCGTGACCGTACGGACAGTTTGGTTCCGGTTCCTGTTCAACAGTGCACGGTTCATTTTGAACCGTCCAGTTCGAACCGAACTGTGGTCATGCCTAAAAGAGGGTATAATTGCGATATGCAGTGAGTTAGATTTGGGTAAAAAAACTGGCTCATAGTAACATCATAGCAATCCTTCAGGGATTGATGGGATAGGTGGACCATTTTTGGTCAAGAATTCATTGTGAAGGTTCATCCTAAAAGGTGACTTGGAGAATTAAAGTTCTTAATCTACCTTCTAGGCAAATAAATATACCAAAAAAATGAAGGCTATAAATTTAAATATCATATACCCAAATCTCATGTCAAAGAGTTTCTATAGCAGAAACTAGTACGGTAAACAAGTCATAACCTTTAATTGTTATCACATGCAAGCTAAGGTTTAGCAACGACATGTGCAACCTACTTTTCCAAGCAAGCTCTCATTTTATCTCATAGTTTCATACAAGCATGAAAACATCACAAAATAACAAGATATAGCTGAAAACGGTAGAAATTTTCTGAATTTTGACTTGGATTGCTGAATTTTCTGGGAGGGGGGGGGGGGACGGTAACACATTTTGACACAAAATTTTGCAGATAAGAAGTACATCAAGTCTAGATTGTACACAAAAAGTTTCATGCCAATCCAAGGTCTGGAAGTATTTTTCTCAAAAAATTTTCCAACATTGAGTCAGGCTGAAAATTAACTGGCAGCACACTGCCAATAGTTTACAGAATTTTTTTGGAACAACCAAAGCATATTTTTAACAAAATATTTATACAAACATCAAATACCACAAGTCTAGGTTCTCCAGAAAAAATTCCAAGCCAAAAGAAGTTCAACAGGTATTTTTCACGAATTTAATTTTCAAGCTATGCTGATCAGAATTTTTCAAATAAATTTAATACTCAAGAGGTGCATTCTAACGAAGTACTTATAAAAGTTTTGGAAGGCATGTAGCGCAAGGCGTTAAATATGGCATGGAAGGCATTGAAAACTTGATCCATCACCACACCTCATATTTCAACTAAGCAGCAACAATTACCAATATCATCAATCAATAGCTTACTTAAACATAAACAAGTAATGAGAGTTTATGAAAAAAAGCTATACAAAATCTGCATACTTCATGATGCAAATGATACAAATACAAGCAGTGTGCCAAGGCAATTTATCTCACTTTGATAACAAGTTTATATTATGCATATGTATAGTATACTCTCAAGTGCCCGAAAATATCAAAATCCATGTATATATCATGCAGGAAATAGACATAGATACTTAGCTTTTAGTGCAGAACAAGGTCTAGCAAGCTCCTTGATGAGCAATATACTACTTTGTTGATTTCACAAAGAAAAATGTGTATACTATATTATGACTTGCATGTTATGAAGTATATGATTAGCATTTGCAGAAGCAAGTCAAATCCCAGACATATGAACCATGAGAATAAGACTATGAGGGATTGCATTAGCCTTTCTGGTTTTACTATGCATCCATTATATATATTGCTTTTTTGGATAATTTATCTTTCTCAATATATATTATTTGGACAAAGCTATAGATTACAAGCAAAATCAGACAAACAATTGTGTGAGATTGAGGAGATTAAATGAAAGGCTCAAATTTGTCACTCTCAACCAGATGACAGTTCTTCAAAATAGTATGATTCACAATTATATTACTCACAACGTTCGCATGATATATAAAATTATTTCTATTCACAAATTAGCATTCATGATATTCTCCTTAAAATTCAAGGCAGCATTCAAACTAGATTCCAGATATCAGCATAGAGAATGACTCAATCATTGACACAACAAGTTTCATATCAAGATTATCATGAATATTGCACAGGCAAAGCAAATATATGATTTTATGAAGTATAAAAATATGTAAATATATGTGCAATCTGTTAAAGTACCAAAAACATATTTACTGGTGAGTGAATCGTTTTCGTAGACCTTTAATAGATTCTCTTCTTTAAATAGTTTTTCAGCAAACTGCACAGTATTAAATTGAAGTCGCGAGTCGCCTTTCTTGATATTTGCTCAACACCCGTTTCTGATTGGCCGATGATCGGATGCCTGCGCCAATTCCGGTAAACAGTGCGCATCCGCCACTTTTCGGCGAACAGAGTGGGTTGACAGAGAAAGGGGATTCGGAATCGCCGCGCTTCATCCCCAACATACGCATTTTTCCTTTGATTTTCGTTTGAGAAGATTTCCGATCGGGAGGCTGATGTGCCTCCGTTGCTTACTCCACCTATGAGAATGGCACCGGCAGGGAATGCAACGCCGCGGGGATGGGGAAACAAAGCACATGTAAGTACATTGGATCAGTGGATATTTGGTTCACAGAAGATATAGAGTAAAGTGTCGATAACGTGTTGTAACCTAATGGTCAAAGTAATACCGGGAAAAGAGGGAGAAACTTTCATTCATTCATTGTTACATTACATACTACAACAATACATATATATAATATACATTTATAACGAAAGCTAATAATGATAGACATAAATGCGACCATTACATCGGTTACATAATCAACTAATAATGCCTACAGTTAACTATATTATAACAGATGGCCACTTTTTAAGGGTTATTCACATTTTATCTCACCTAAGTATAATCCTATATTTCACAAAAAAGGCTAAAGTGTCATCCCGCACCATGAACTATTCCCGATTATCCACGCCGCACCATAATCTTTAATAAGTGATATTTTGAGCCCTAAACCAATTTTTTTTTTCCGCCTAGCATTTTTTTGTAGGTTTATTCCCGGTTACCAGTAATTTGATGCTGACATGGAATTTTTTATTATTTTATTTTATTTCTTCCTATTTATCTTTTTTCTCCTTCCATTTGCTACTTCTAATTCTAAAGTATCGCTTCCAGTGGAGAGGAAGAGACCGGCACCGATTCGCTAGAGCACTTTGATGTCATAAGGGAGGCCGGTGAGGTTCCTGGCGGCGGAAACGAGAAGGCGGTTGTAGAGGGCGACGGAGACGAGGATTGTGGTGCTGCTTCGCTTCCGACTTGGTTTTTGTTGTTGCTGGATTCTCCGTCGCCTTCCACGCCGTTTTCCGCCGAAACTGCTTCTCTTCCGGGTGAGGTAGCGGGTAGCAGAGCTTTGGGGACGTCGGAAGATACTCGTGGGAAAATTTCTCTGTTGCATTCATGTAGCAATAAATGGACTTTCCCACGCTCGCTTTCCTGCTCTAAAACACAAGTTCCCAGAATAAGTCTCACTCAGACAACCTCAAAAATCATAGGAGATTCATGGACTGACAGAGAATCAGACAAATACCTTTAGAAGTGAGGCAATGTATGATTCTGGGATTTCCATTTTAGACAGAATGCAATTGTTAATAGTCATTGCTGCCTTGTGAATCTGGTTAGCACAGTTGCATTTGTGCCTCAAATTCTTCCTGGATTTCTCAGACAGCCCACCAGAAGGAACACAAACAACTGACAACCACCACTTTTCCTTCTTCCTCTGATGTTGTACGTGACTGTGGCTGAATTATCCTCCTAAACGATCCAGACCATGGGGGCAGCAGCCGGAGATTCTCGCCGTCGCGAAACTGGTTCAGGCAAACCGAGCAAGTCTTTCCTCGAGGTGCGGATATACCAAATGGGGTGGTCGATCACTGGGCCACGACTGCTTTCCTCGAGGAAGTCTTCATTCTCGAATGTCAAGCCGCCAGTCGGAGCGTCTCCTACGTTGCCAGTTGAAGCAGTTCCGGACGGGGTGCTTTTGCAGGTAGTGCAAAAATCTGGCGTTGGATACGAAAAAGGTGATGCATGGGTTTTGGTTACGAAGAAGGGAAAATCGTGTTTGTGGAGTCCTACTTTAGGAAAAACGCTATAGCCCATAGCAATTTTTAAAAGTTAATAAACGGTTACTTTACGTATTCTACGCTTCCCAAAATCTGTAAAAACCCTAGTTTGACTCCAATATATATATTTATCTTCTTCCTATTTCTTCTCCATTTTTATCTCCTTCCTCTTTCTTCTCCATTTTTTTACCTTCTACAAATGTCTTCTATGGTCCCAGCACAATTCCTTTAAAATAGCAAAAAAATAAGATTTGTGGTCCCAAAAATCAGTTACCAACTGTGCTTGAGTTCCTGGGGTGGATCGAAAGTCTATTCGGGCAGTGGGTGGGGACGGCAGAGGCGGCGGTTTCCGGCAAGGGACGGCTGTAGGAGACGGTTGTGGGAGTGGATTCCGGCGGTTTTGTTTTTGCTTGAATAACATCTTAAGGTTAGTTCCTCCATTAATGGTGAAAGCTTGATTTTTTTTTTATTTATAAATTTCTGTTTTTTCTGAAATTTGTTGTTTATTTGAACAATGTGATCCACATAGTTCCTCCACAAAATGGGATCAAATATCTTAATATATAATATGTGGTTGTTTATAGTCTAACTCTTAGGGGGCGTTTGGTTCCGGTTATATAACATAACCAAGGAAATGTGACATTCCAAAGCTCACATTCCTATGTTTCGTTCACATTAACTCAGGGAATCTAACATTCCCCAGGAATGTCACATTCCCTCCACATAGGATTTTGAAGGGAATGTGATTCCCTTCAATTTCTAAGGTTATGTAAGATAACCTTGGTTATGTTAGTTTATCTCTCTCACACACACACACACACACATATATATATATATATAATTATTTTTGTAATTATATATTTTTTATTTTTATTATGTTAGGTTAGCATATAAAATAATTTTGTTTCTCAAGTTCAATATTTTAGTTAATATTTTAAAATCATGTAATTATATATGATACCGTTATCTTATTTATTTATTTTTAATTTTTAAATTTATTAAAATATATGAAAATATGTTAAGGATATTATAGTGTGTGAATAAATGATAACCCTAAACCAAACATGATTATATTACATACCCCAATTTTAACCAAACACATGAATCTCACATTCTCAGTAATCTCACATTCCCAGCAATCTAACATTCCCTAAGGTAATCTGACATTCCGTGAACCAAACGGCCCCTTAATTCACATAGTTGTTGTTTTAGTTAGTTCATTTGTTAATTCACTCGGTCTAAAAACGAGAAAGCTCCTATATTTTGAAAGAATTAATGTGCTCAGATCATTGCATGTGAAATGGAGTGAACAACATACTAGCTACTGTATGCTACATATACAGTATTTTCAAAAGGCAATGAAGCTGATGTCTGGAGTGAAATAATAGGAAGATATTCCTCCTGCAAGTTACCAAATAATGTCAGAAAAATAAAATAAAAAAATAATAATAAAAGAAAGCAGTCAGTGTGCAGCGAAACTTCATTTTTTTCTTTTAAAATTTGATTTGTTTGTTTTTTATTGTTTTATTACTTATATTTTAAAATTTTCACAAATTTCAATTATATAATATACGGAGTATATTTTTTATTAAATTTTGAATAATTTAATTACAATTAAAATAAAAATGATTAAAATAAATAAAGTAACAACAAAAATTAATTTATATATGTATAATTATTATTTTAATTAAATGTAGGTGTGTTTGTTTTAATTAATTTTCATACTTATAAATTTATAATTCAAATAAAAAGTGGGACCACAAATAACTCATAAAAAAAACTGAAAACTGATATGGAGAAGAGTTTTTTGTGATTGAGTGAGATAATAGAGGATGAGTTGGATGTTGGGGCCCACAAATAACTCATAAATAACCCCAACTGATGAGGTTGCTCTAACAACTTTGTTAATAATGCTTATGATTTTAAATTGATTGAAAACTGAAATTTGTGATTTGCCTTATGATTTAAAATTTTACATTGATTTCAATTAGAATGATTCTGGAATCGGTGTGAGCTCAAAAAAAAAAAAAAAAGAAAGAAAGAAAGAAAAGGCCTAGACTAGGCCGTGTTTTTTTTTTTTTTTTGAAAATGAAAAACGGCCTAGACTAGGCCTTTTCTTTTACTGATTTTGCTATTATGGATGTGGAGGTAAAGTTGGACATTCAATTAGTTACTCTGCCTTTTTTTTTTAGCTAATTGTCTCCGTTTAATTTGTTGCCTAATTTGCATTAGTTAATCCTGTAGTTTAAAATTCATGCTGGTTAAATTTTTATTTTACCGAGCTCAACATTTATTATTTGCACTTTTAATTTTTACCTATATATTTTGATCATAATGTATGTTTATTATTTAAGTGTATTTTATTGTATATCATGATTGTTATTAAGATTGTCGCATGATTGTTTCATGATTGATTGTTACTTAGGATAGTTATGGCACAACGAGTGAATCCTGGACCTATTAATGGAAGTGTGCTAACATTTCAAAGCCAACATCGTAGTGGAGCAATTTGGACCGATCCCAACTACGAATATGAAGTGAAAGTTGCACGGTACGATACCGTAACACTGTGCGATGCCTCACTTGATCCTCGCGTGCAAGAACATCTACGTACTGCCGGATTTTACGGTATTTCGCGGTTGACGTCCATTAAATTGGACCATGGGCTAATTACTGCACTTATTGAGCGATGGCGGGCGGAAGTGCATGCCTTCCATATGCCATTCGGTGAGGTTGGAATAACACTTCAGGATGCGGAAGTGTTATTTGGGCTGAAGGTGGACGGGTTGCCAGTGTCGGGGGACGATACTGTATATGAAGCAGCTAAAGTTGTGAGAAATTGTTTCGAACTGCTTGGGTTTTATTTGGCACCGCAATTCATGACCAGGACAAAGATTAATGGGATTGTGGTTCCGAAGGCTGGCCAGTTAAACGAGGATAGCACACAGGAATCGGTGCTTTTGGAAACACGCCGTTTTATTTTTCATTTATTAAATGGTTTTTTGTTTCCGGACACAAGCAATGTGTATTATAAAACATACTTGCTAGAGTATATTAGAGATTTTAACTTATGTGGACAATACAGCTGGGGATCGGCTGTTTTGGGATATTTGTACCGTTCCTTGTGCAGAGGTGCTAAGAAGAGCACTAGTGACGTCACACAATTGCATGGCCGAGTGAAACGCAGGTATTGCCTTAGACACCTTCGGAGCAATGTCCTAACAAAGGTCAGCAGAAATCGGTGGTTACGTAGATTGATTTGGGAAGCTGGTACTGCTGTTACAACAAATCAATTCAATCAACACATGCAGACCATCCAGCAAAACTGGCCAAATGCATACAACTATCTGTCCGCACTCGATGAAGAGGCGCGGACATTATGTCACGATGGGGGTCATCGGTACGACATTATGACAACCAATCTATCTGAGTCTTTTAATAACTCCATTAAGAGTTGCCGGATGTTACCTGTCACGGCAATCGCACGAATAACTTTTCACAAGTTACGAACAATGTTTGCCGATAGGCGTACTGCAGGGGAGATGATGCATCAACAGCAAATGCTTTTCACGCCAAAGGTTCATGAAGATTTGGTTGCTAGAGAAAATGAGTCAAAAAATGCAAGCATTGAAAGATATAATGACACTCTTGGCATTTACGGCGTTGCTATAATTTCTGGATACATGGCTCACGGTCTGCACCATCATTTTCACGTCAACTTGGCTGAACGAACATGCAATTGCGGCAAGTGGAACGTGGACGGAATACCGTGTGCACATGTGATAGCAGCTTGTAATTTCCGAAGGGAGGCATTTTACCAATTCGTGCCACAAGTTTACTCCGTCCAAAACTACAGGAATGCTTACGCAGGTAATTTCTATCCGTTGGTCGAAAATACTCAGTGGACAAGTCATATCACTTACCTTCCGCCTATTAACGCTAAGCGACGAACACAAAGAGGCCAACGACGAACAACAAGATTTCCCAATGAAATGGACTTTAGTAGCAATCGTAGAACAAAATGTAAGTATTGTCGAAGGACAACACACTCTTCTTTGCAATGTCCAAATTTAAATCATTAATAAAATCGAATGTTTTACTTCAACAGTCTAGTAATTTTTTTTTTTTTTTTTTACTTACAAATACATCAAAATAACACTTTTAATTAAATAATATCATAAAATATTTTAAATCTACATATATATATCAATTTTTTTCCTCTAACTACCAATCAGATGAATTCTTGCTACAACCACACAAAATGACAAACTAAGTGTTAAAAAAATAGTCCTACTAGGACTTTGCTAAAAACAAAGTTGTAAAAGTCTCGCACGGAAAAATGTGAATAACATTGCTAAAAACAAAGTCCTAAAAGTTTGACATGGATAAATTGAAATAATATAATATATTAAATTGAAATACAACATTCTAATACGAAACCAACATACATATTTAAAATGAAAAAAAAAAAATAAAAATACGGAAGATTAAATTGCTAAGGCGCATAGCAACTTTCTATGGGAGAGAAATGCACTCCACAAACACGGTTTTCCTTGTTTGGTAACCACTTTCCATGCAGAGACATTTTGGAATCCCCCATATTTTTTTTGCTCATTCGGGGTTATGATTCTACGTGTCCTCGCGATGATTATGTGAGAGATGGTCGATCAGAACATGTTTACTAAACGGCAACGTTTAGTTTTTTTTTTTTAAATTAAAAATGCTTACATAGACTGAGAAATAAGGCCACATCAGCTTATTACCGCACCATGTCATCAGGATTACCAGATAACCTACAAAAGATGCTAGGCGGAAAAAAAAAATTATTTTATGGCTCAAAATATCACTTGTTAAAGACATGGTGCGGCATGAATAATCGGGGATGACACTTTAGCCCAAAAATAAAAAAGGTATAATCCTATATAAAACCTAGGCATCCGACATCATCGTCGTCGCTTAGCAGCAGCCGCCATCGTCGTCACCACCTTGCAGCAACTGAAATCACCGCCGCCTAGCAGCAACTGACGTCGTTGCCGCCACTTAACAGTAGCCAACATCGTCGTCGCCCTCAATAGCTTCCAGCTACATCCTTCGTCGTAGACCTCCTCTGACGTCACTACCTCGTTTCTCCGTTTCTATTTTCGGTAATTCCTCTAAACCCTTAGGGGGTGTTTGGTTGGATGTAATTTGAGTGTAATTGAATTGCAATTTCGTGAAGTGTCCAATTACGCTGTTTGGTTGGAGGGAATTGCAATTCCACCGAATTGCAATTCCCTCCAAATGCTGAATTGCAATTCAGACCTCCACCTCAAGAATTGCAATTCAGTGATTTGAAGGGGGGAAAAAGATAACTTAAAGACAATTTTACCCTCTAATTATTTTGTCTTATTAGCTATCATCCACCTCATTCTCATCGCTATAACCCCCATTCTCTCCGTTTCTCTCTTTGTTGAAAACGCAAAATCAGAAGCAGCAAAGGAGAGCATCCAACGATTGTGGGGAGGGGACCAAACATTTTAATAACATTATTAATTTATTATTATTATTATTACTTTATTATTATTAATTTATTATTATGATTATTATTAATTATTATTATTATTATTATTATTATTATTATTATTATTATTATTATTATTATTATTATTATTATTATTATTATTACTAGTATGATACCCGTGCGATGCACGTGAAATGATTTGTAAAATAAATGTTATACTGTGTTAATAAAATATTAGAATAATTACATCAAAAGAATATAATTAATTTCATACGACAAAATAAATTTTCATGTATATATATATATATATATATAGGTGTGTAATTAGTATGATAATGCACGGATTAAATATTTGAAATATTAAAATTCTAAACAACACATTTATAATAGAAGATCAAATGAAAAAGAAATTCCTTTAGAAAAAAAAATATACAAAATAAACTCAATGATTTTTTTTGCAATTTCTACACACATTGAAGAACCTCCTACAGTGAGTTTTTGTCAAATCTTTCATCATATTCAGTCCTTCACAAATCTTTCATTTACGTATGCACATTGGTCCACTTCCACCAGATTTGTTAAGGATCATCATATAACCATTGAAGAAGCAAATTAAAAAAAAAAAAAAAAAAAAAAAAAAAAAAAAAAAAACTTAAACTCTTTGCAAAATAAAGGAAATAAGAAAATACAAAACCCTGCATAAGAACAACCCTGCATAAGCATTCCATTAAAAAAAAAAACCCTGCATAACGTAGGCATTATCTATACCACTTCCAACCAGCAGATGCACTGCAGCTACCCAAACGCTCATTGAGTTGTCACCATCTTCGACCTCTACCCTGTGCAAGTAATTGAAACATCAAAATCCTTGCTCCCATAACTCAAGCTGCCTCCTCTTCGATGTTGCCTCGCCTCCGCCATGTATAGTTTCTCCACCATGGCCAGCCGCAGTAATCCATACAGAACGTGAAGTTCCCCAAACCTACTTCTAGATAGCCATCATTCAAGATAGAACAAAAATAGCCAATCATTCAAGATAGAACAAAAATAGCCACATGAACAATGCAAACCTTTTCACCAGAAAGCTTTTCTAGTTTATCAATGGATCCATAACAACAATCTCCTCACCATCCTCACTAATCCATACAGAACGTGGAGTTCCCCAGAACCTACTTCGACTAACAACCCAATCCCTTGCATTTTCCTGTCAAAGAACACACCTCATTAAAAATATCAAGTGATAAATTTATTATATGAGTCGTCAAACAAATACCTAATCGGCTACCTCTTCTTTTCTTCTTCGCCTGAATGAGATCGGAATCCGAATCTGGGTCCATTTCCTTCCCGCAATCTGAGACCTATGTGAAATCCATGAACCCAATCTTGCAACCACTATGCCTATATATATATATATATATATATATATATATATATATAATGCAAAGATGATATCGAGAATTGAACAGGCGCCTTGAGCATAACAATAGATCATTACTCTTTATCAATAAATATTTTCTAGAAATAAGAAAAGACATATTGAAAAATAAATTGTTTGCCTAGGAAATCTAATCCAGGAACATACACCATTAATAACATCTTTTATATGGAGTAATTAAATATTTCAAAAATTGTAAAATATCTGAGATTTTGCACAAATACCGCATTTACCAAACGGTGTCGTATTGCTTGGGCGGGAATTGGAGCCATTTTTTGTGGCCAATACATCCGGCTTTATTATAGATAAGATTAGTACATAAGGGCATTTCCGTCATTGTATCACTTATCCCCTTTCAATTTCATGCTTTATTACTACATATCAAACACTGTAATTTAAATTCCTACTTTATTCTCACCTGCATACCAAACACTGTAATTTGAATTCCTACTTTATTCACACCTTATTCTTTCCCCACCGAATTACAATTCTTTTCCCCCCCTAATTCCTTCCTTCCAACCAAACACCCCCTTAGCACAATTCGACCAATGCATATGTTTCTATGTTTTCATTTGGTAAAAATCTGTTGTCGATCGGTTTTGTAGAAGAGGAAGATGCAGGATAACACTTAACTGGAATTAGGTTAGTTGAAATGATTGAAAATCCAGTGGTGATGAGTTCACTAGTCAATGGTTTGCAGTTTGCTTCATTTTCTAAGTATTAGTGCTTGAACTTGAATTAAATTACATATTCTGGATACATATTTCATCTTCTTGACTTTTAGATGAGCTGAAATATTGAGTACTTCACCGAGACTTATTCTGATAATTGGGTCGTGGATTCAATATGATTAATTTTTCGGTATTTTTCATTGGAAAAAATGGATGTATTTAGATTAGCTTATTATTTGCCTGAAGCCCTTTGCATGCCAGAATTTATTTAGTAAATTGATTGATTTCATGACCTTGAATACCTAACTATCTTTGCCAGTGAATTTCTTGGGTCTAATTTCTGGTGATTTTTCTGTTATTATTCATGTAATGGCTTACTAATTTCTTAGTGATATTGTAGATTAAACCCCTCATTGAGTTTGCTAAGATAATTGCACATTAGGAATTTCATCTTATGATGTACTAATTTGGGTTATGGGATGGAAGCTTTTAGGGCAAGGCCTGTTAACAAACCATCCACCTGCAACAGTCATGAGCTTTGCTGCCAAGTATGAACAGTCGTGAAGTTTTCTGCCATACCTTGCTATTTTCCTTTATGAACAAATATATAGTGTTTTTTTTTTCTTTTTTTAACTGTTATAATTCCATTTTGCCTTCATAAATCATAATTTTGAGAGTGGTTGTAGAAACTGCAGAATAAGCTATAAGCATTCTTTCCAACTTCTACCTTTTCTTTTTTTTTTTTTTAGGTAAAAGAATGAATAGAGTTCCAATCAGCCTCAACATTTACAGCTTTGCCAATCAATATTTCAACAATCGGGCAGCATATAGCCTTATCAGTTGATCAATCTTTGCACAACAAACAGGACAACCCCAAATCTTGGCCTTGATTTAGTTCAGACAACCAGCCATATGGCCACATGGGATGCGAGCTCCTTCCACGGAAGCATCCAAGCATATTGCACAAAATGATTTTGGAATGCCTTGGCTTTGGGTTTGATTTCCTATTTCATTATTTAATAGTTCAAGTACTTGCTATTTGTGGAACTTGGCAATAATAAGCTACTGGTATGGTCATGGCTGTAGAAGATGAAGTGGTGGGTGCTCTAAAGAAATCAGAAAAGTCTAAGAAAAGGAAAGAGAGGAACAATGATATGTTAGCTGCCAATCCTGTTTATATTGTGAAAGATGTGGGAGTTAAGGGAGATAAAAGCTTTGAGGAAGAGACAAAAATGAAGAGTGATAATGAAGGTGTTGAAAGAATGAAGAAAAAGAAGAAATCTGCAGGAGATAATAAAAGGGGAGCACTTATGGAGGATGCTAATGGGATTACTGTTGAGAAAGCAGCAAAGAAAAAAAGGAAAAGAGAAGTCCAAAGCAAAAACAATGAGTCCCAAGATACTGCAAATGATGTTTCTGTAGACAATGGAGATTATGTAAATTCAACTGCAACTGAGATGCTTGAAAGCAAAAGCAAACATGAAAAGATGGCACGAACAATCACTGACAGTTGCACTGAGGGTAAAATGGACAAGGTTAAATGGAAGAATAAAAACATGAAGGAAAAGGGAGAGGATGACCAAGGATCAGTAGATGTGGCTACAGGTCTTACATGTGCTGAAGGCATTGCAGATTTTAGTGTAAATGTAACACAGGCTAGTGGAGTGGGAAATGATAATATTAGTCGGAAACAGGTCAAAGATAGTTCTAAAGATCCAAAACGGAAAAATAGCAAGAAGAAAGTGATATTTTCCAATGAGTTGAAGGTATCTCCCAAGTCTAATGTTCCTCAGAGTGGGAAAGGTCAAAATAAAGTAGTGGAGTTGATTCGAGGTAAGCGGTTCTCTAAAATAGAAGATGAGATAGTTAAACAAGCCGTTTTCAAGTACATAGAGGCATATAATTTAGGCGAGGAAGGTTTGGATATGGTTTTAAATTGTAGATCTCACCCTGAAGTAAAAAACTGCTGGAAGGAAATAGGAGCTGCCATACGAAATAGGCCTTACCTTTCAGTCTATCATCGTGCTCAAATATTATTTCGACGATCTGAAAGCAATAAATGGTCTGAAGAAGAAAAAGCTTTAATACTGGAGTACGTGAAATTAAATGGGAATGAGTGGAAAACACTTGCTGACAAGCTTGGCAGTCATAAGATTCATGTGAGGGATACATGGCGCAGGATATACTTACCTAACTTGAAGAAAGGGCCCTGGTCTCAGGATGAGTACCAGAACTTATTTGATTTTGTGAACTCTGATCTGCAATTGAGGATACTTAAAGAGAAGAGATCCAGGCATGGCATGCTACGGGATAACATCAGTTTTACAGCAATTAGTAATAAGTTGTCCACACGTACTTGTGGAAAATGTTGTTCGAAGTGGTACAGTCACTTATCATCACCTATGGTAGCTGAAGGTATATGGTCTGATTCTGATGATTATCGCCTAATTGGTGCACTTTATACCTTGGATGCAACCTGCATAGAAAATGTGGACTGGGATAATCTGCTGGAACATAGGCCCGGAGAATTATGTCTGAAGCGGTGGAAGCAAATGGTTCTTCTCATAGGGAACCATGGGAGCAAACCCTTTTCAGAACAAGTTGAAGTCCTAGCCAAAAGATACTGTCCCTCTTTAATTGAAGTAAGGGAGGCCTGGGATAGCAAGCCTGTGGTACCATGATGCAATGTTTTTTCCCATGAATTTGAAGATACATAACTATAGTTTCTTATTGACTTATTGTTATGTAACATCAAAGTGGCTCGTGTTTAATTCATGCAAAGCAGTTGGGATTGTGATTAATGCGCTTCATGTGTAACTTACTGTTATAAATATAGTTAAGTGTGGACATTATGAGTTGATTATGTAACTGATGTAACGGTCGCATTTATGTCTACCATTATTACCTTCTGTTACAAATGTATATTATATATATGTAGTGTTGTAATATGTAATGATATATATGGATGAATAAGAGATTCTACCTTTCTTCATTTATCTCTCTATTCTATTTTTCCTTTTAACACGTTATCAGCCCGTGTTCTAACCAACTGAGCTTTCGGCCGAGACAAGTCAACGTTTTTTCCGGCTGTTTGCGCCGAAGGTCACCCTTTTTTTTTTTTTTTTTTTCGGTGATCTGTTCGGCTCAAAGGCTCCGCCTCATTGAGACGGTCATGGAAAGGGTTGATGGCCTTCAGACTCGATCGAACGATACCTGGATTGTGTTCGAAACATCCTTGCAGACTTGAGTCGTAGAGGCGTCTGTTTATCTCCATCGCGATCCGTTGGCTTCAGGCTGGCGATGAAGGTCCGCCAACATCCAACAACATCATCGCCAACATCCAACAACATCATCGCAATCATCAGTTCCCCGATTGCCATCAGTTGGCGATCTCTCAAATCGCGATCCAGGGTTCGACTATTGAAGCTTCGTCCACGGCAGGTTGTTTTTCGCGGACGAAGATTGAGGACGATTGTTCCCTACACCCGCTTCAGGCCACCAACGAACAGAGAGACCTGACAGAGAAAGGGGTGGTGACGATGCCGGTGGGCCTTGTGATGTTGCTCAATTTACAATGTCAGGAAACAACTCGGCGTCAACCTCGGTGGTGACACCACGCGAGCCCTCTATTTTGGCCGTCACGGTTGACCGGAGATTACCCTTCTCCTTGGGCTCGCTGTTGGCTTAATCGCCTAGAGACGGCAGAGTCAACATTCGGCGATCGCAGACGGGAGTAGGCGGAGCGACAGCTCGTAATAGGTTCGCCGTTCTCGTTCATGTTTGGACTATGACTTTGGAGGATGAAGCTAAGCATCTTATATCTTTAGTACTTGAGTTCTTCAATCATGAATGTGCATATTTCCATAAAAAGTATATTTGTAGATATGAATATCTGCTAGAGTATATATATGCACCTATCATTATGTGATCATTTGCTGCTACTTTCTCTTAAAAGGATGCCAATTAAACAGGGGTCTTGACTGGAACTTGGGTGTGTTGTATATATACCATCAATCTGTGTGTTGAACCATGGATAAAAATATTTTAATTAGACATGCATTACAGTGTATGTTGTTGAATTCTCCTCTCAATTGCCATTCTGATGTCAATTTTGGAAGTATGCCTAATAATTCTCTAAGTGTTGGCTGTGTGGCCATGGTTTTTTTTATGATGTAAATGCTACTTTGGAGAATGCTTCTAATGTTGTGCCTAATTCTATTATTAGGGCCACTAAATAGTATGACCGAATTGGTAATCTGACCAACATTGTTGGCAAAATTACCAACAACATTAGCCAAACCACCATCACCCTTATATTGCTTGGTGATCTTGGCCGGAAAAATTGAGAGTCAACCGGGCACTAGTACAGATCTGATCATTTGCTACTGTTGTACAACAGTCGCAGATACTAGCGTCACAAAAAGCCTCGGACATTACGCGACTGTTGTGGAACAGTCGCGAATTGGGTATTATTTATTTTTCATTTTCTTTATTCCGTGGTCATCTGTGACTGTTTTATGATAGAAACAGTCGCGATTGTTTTCGTTTTAATATATATCCGCGACTGTTCTAGAGGAAGAACAGTCGCGGATTTTTTTTATTTTAATTATTTAATTTATTTTTGTTAAATCCACTATTTTTTTTATAATAATTCTTGTACCTGTTATAGTTAAAGTCCTACACAACACAATTTATCTATCAATACACTACTTTATATCACCAATATCATAGAAACACAATACTTTTAACACAAAACAATCATCAATACTTTAACAAAATGCACTTGAACACAATACTATCATCAAAACACAACTACTTTATATCCTCGATTACACTTTAATATAATAATATCATCAAAACATGCACAAAACAATACTATCATCAAAACAAAACTATTTATCAATAAAACAAAAGTTACACGCACTCCGAAAAGAAGTATTTTGCCCATTGCTCCCGAATCTCATTTATGTCATTGATGGAGTACGGACTATTGCTTTCAAATGCCTACAAAAAAATTTAAGTAACCAAATTTATGTTAATTAATAAAATATAACTTAACTGTACTATACATAGTTGCATTTAAATTCACTTACCTTATCCAAATCATCAATAGATGAATATTTTGTCACGATATCAAACCATTGGTTAGTTTGATGATAACCATTGGCTTCCTCGACTATTGTGTCATTGCCACATTCAGAATAACCATTGGTTAGTTTGAGACATGAAACAGTGCCAATTTCTTTAAATTTTATCACATGAATGAATGCACATGACAAGACATTGGAAGTTAATCCACTAGAAGATGGTAGAGTCTTCTATATTACTATCAAGAAAAGATGATAACTACACCAATCTTAGGTTTATAACAAAGCCTGGCAGATGGTAAATTTTAGAATCACTCTAGTGGATTAACTTCCAATGTCTTGGTTCTCTAAGATTTTTTTAAACCAATAACAATCCAAAGCAGGATATGTGGGCTGCTCTGAAGCTTATGTTGAATGGAAACTGATTCTGCTTCAGAATATAATGTGATTTTTCAATAAACATTAGGTGCTGGGCAGTGTAAAATCACTTCTAGTTTCCTATAATACCATAACAAGAAACTGGAAACAAAACTAAGTACCTGTTTTTTAAGCTCTTTTACATTTGCACAATCTATCTTTGTTTACTCTTGCAGCACCAAGTTCCAGAGCACCCACTATCTCACCAAATTAGGGCAACCTTTGTGTTAGCTGAAATACATAAACTTCTATATAATAAACTATGGTATGGAATATGATATGATGATTAAGGGAATATCTTTATTATTATAACTGATTTATTATCTTTACTATTAGAATTGATTTATTTCCTTTAGAGATAGCAAATAATTAGGGTAAGGATCTTTAATGATTCTCCTTTCCTTTTTTATGTTTTTTGCTAGTCTTCCTTTCCTTTTTAGGTTTTACTAGTCTTTGTAACCCTCTTATATAAAGGGGATTTTCATTCTAATAAAAGGACAAGCAAGAAAGAAGTTAAGTTAAAATCAAGAGGTGGGAAAACTCTCAAAACGTTCCTATTATCTTTGTTCCTTATATTTATCTCTCAACATAGACAACCCCAATAACCCTACTCGCCCTTTGACGCGTGCTTTCGCCCGAAAACATAACATTTTGGTTCCGTTGCCGGGCGTCAATATGGGCGATATCAAGAAACTCCAGGACGAGGTCCGAGCTATCCAGGCATCCATCGTAAAACTGGAACACCTTCCTGCAGCTGTGGACTCTCTAACCGAAACAGTAACCAATCTCTCCCAGATGGTGCACTCTTTCTTCACATCGCAGGCCACCACTTCCACAACTGTGGCAGCCTCTCATGGCAACCAAGCCACTCCGGAGACCGCACTGCTGCAGCCAGCTGCTCCCATTCCGGCTACACGATTCACCAGATTGGAGTTCCCCACTTTTGATGGCAAAGGGGACCCTCTTGTTTGGCTCCATCGCTGTGAGTTGTTCTTTGATAAATCACCGCATTCTGATCATGAGAAGGTTACCACAGCAGCATATTATCTGTTCGATAGCGCCCAACTGTGATACAAACGTCGCATGCAGGATGGTCAACAATTTTCTTGGAATCAATTCAAAGGTGCATGCACCCTCCGTTTTGGACCACCCCGGAGCATCAACCCGTTAGGTGAACTGGCAAACCTCAAACAACATGGTCGGGATTTAGACGAATTCATAGATGATTTCCAGACCCTCCTCGCTAGAGCTGACAACGTCCTTTATTCTCAACAAGTCAATCTGTTCACAGCCGGCCTTGATGAGGTTCTACGTATGGATGTTGAAAGGATGCGGCCAGTTTCTCTTGATGAGGCCATTAACATAGCACGAGATTATGCTCGTAAAGGCCTCCTGCTTCACAATGCACCTCCCCGACAAACTTTCCCATCCCAAACACCCCCTAGTTGCGCCATAACAGTGCACCAACAGCCACAATCACGCCCTCAGTTCCATAAACTCTCCCCGACAGAAATGATAGAGCGCCAAAAGCGTGGCCTCTGCTATAATTGTGATGAACCATGGGTAAAGGCCCATCGTTGAAAACAACAACTATACATGCTTGGCTTTAATGGCGAAGGGGACGATGAGCCAATTGACGCAACGACCCCAGACTAATCCATTCCCACTTTTCTAGATTTCAAGCTTGAGGACAAGCTTGATGTCCAAGAGGGGAGTAATGATATGATGATTAAGGGAATATCTTTATTATTATAACTGATTTATTATCTTTACTATTAGAATTGATTTATTTCCTTTAGAGATAGCAAATAATTAGGGTAAGGATCTTTAATGATTCTCCTTTCCTTTTTATGTTTTTGCTAGTCTTCCTTTCCTTTTTATGTTTTTGCTAGTCTTCCTTTCCTTTTTATGTTTTACTAGTCTTTGTAACCCTTTTATATAAAGGGGATTTTCATTCTAATAAAAGGACAAGCAAGAAAGAAGTTAAGTTAAAATCAAGAGGTGGGAAAACTCTCAAAACGTTCCTATTATCTTTGTTCCTTATATTTATCTCTCAACGTAAACAACCCCAATAACCCTACTCGCCCTTTGACGCGTGCTTTCGCCCGAAAACATAACAGAATATTATATATCATATTCCACAAAGCATAGAATGTAGACAATCAATTAAACAACAAATATTGATTGAGCTCAAGACACTCCCAACTCCAGGTGTGTGCTATACTTGGAGCCCACCAAGACCTCCCCATTCAAAGCACAAGCCAGAATGGGAAGTCAAGGCTAAAAACCTACTAAAAGGTCCCTTAGTCGGGAACCTCCTAGCCTACCAAGTATAGCTATCATAGAGCCAAGAGCACCTAAACTCCTAGGATCTTCAACATCAATCTTCAATCTTCCACCTACCTGCAAAACAATTAAATGGCTTCATCTCTACATATGTAGATCCACCAAACAAAAGCTGCACAGTATTTCTACTGCCAGTAACCTCAACAAGCTGTAACCCTCAGAGACTGCCCAGCTAGCAGCCCATCATTGGGTTAAAGTATCCGAGTGCCATGATGAAGGTCTCAGCTGGACAGCTTCATAAACCAAACATCCTAGCAAACAAGCCTCAGCTTCTCAGTTTTCTAGGCAAGTTCACCAAGTTCTTTTACCCCTCAAGATTGCCAAGCCAAGCAACCTATCATTGGGGTTTATTATTACTTTAACATTAAATACAACACCCCTCAACTGAATATCCTTAGGGTGTTCTTCCAATAATAACCAAAACTATCCACCTAACTTATATCCCCCTCATATCCATTTTTCAACTCACTTCCTATTCATTCTTTTTTTTCACTCAGCTTTTTAAACTGACCTCCTTATAACACCTTTTCTTTTCATCATCTTTTTTTCCAAATGGCCAACAAAGAGACCCTTTTCAGGGCAGCTTTATGGACTTATCTTAAAAAATGAATAAATACAGTTAATATTCCGTAGAAACATAAAGTTAATATTCACGGACCAATCTACAGTTTGGTTTTAATAACACTAGTTAGATGAAGTTTATTAACAAAACTCTACAGTCTTCAGAGACTATAGGCTGGATCAATGGAAAATCACAAGAACACCTCAAATTGACATGGATTTAAACAAACTGGGATCTAATAAAAAGCAATTATGCATAAAGAAACACACTTGAGAGATAGAAATGCACTCACCAAGCATATATCAAAAAGGGCTCTAGTATTTTGCCACCAGTTAAGTCTACAGTTAATGCATAATATTTCTTGGCTGTCTGAAGATTTTCTTGTCCACCTAGCGTATATAGAATCTGGTTCAGCCAAAAAGAGTCCACACAACATTTAATTACATGGTTTAAGGAGGGGAAAATATCAAGTTCTATAGTGATTTATAATATTAGAGCAATTTATCTTCATAGAATCTGTTAAATAGGGAATTGGAAGAAGAGAAAGAAAGGCATGTCTAAGAACAAACACTTTGCACATTTAGATTATTATCTCCGTGAAGAACAAACTAACCTGGTTATTGCAGATGGACGGTGGCTGTGGCGAGCGGAGACGGTGACGGCGGCTGTGGCGACCAGAGACAGTGACAGACTGACAGTGGTTATGGCGGGCGGAGGCAGTGACGGTCGTCGCGTCCGCACCTGTGGCGGAGGAAAGGGCGTTCAACGGCTGTGGAGGCGTTCGCCGTTGAAGATGGCTGTGGCGGCGTTCGCCGTTCGCAGTTCGTCGGAGGAGCTGAGATCGAAAGTTTTTAATTTTCAATTCATTTGATTTGTTATTGTTGCATAAGGTGCAGTGGTAGGGTTTTTTTTTATTGTTTTTTGAAATAAATTTTAATTATTATTTTTTTAAATAAATTCCGCCACTGTTTCAACTAGAAACAGTAGCGAAATATTAAAGCGTTATTTCAATTATTACGAAATTGTCACCGCGAATTTTTGAATTAAGAATACACTACTATTTTTTTTAAACAGTAGCTAAATGCCAGTCTCCTATGCCCTGTTTTGTACTAGTGGAAACTACTGAAGCAAAGTTTTCGATGGCTCACTGGGAGAACTGTTTCCTAATTTACTTTCTGGTAGAAGAATGCCCGAAGCTTTGCACCTGTTATTAGTGAGGATGTTTGGAAATTTTGTTAGGAGGGGAATAAAAACCAAGAGTTGCTATGACAAGAAACAGAATTGTTTCTTCGATTTATTCTGGCAAGCTAAGGTTAGCTTACGGTTTTTCATATTTGATGTGAAGTTTTTAATCCATGCATGTGTATAAAGAAAGTTGAGATCATTTACCAACACAAGCAACTGAGACTATTTGTGATGTGCATATGCTTGGGCAATATGCCTGGTCATCGGATCGTTTTTAATAAAGGTCTAGAAGACTTCTAATGGGATTGATTTTTGGATGATTAATGACTCGTGAAAAGTCTTAAATTTCTAACTTTAATGCTATGTTATTCAATCCAAAATATTTTATGATCATGTCACAAAGTAATACATGATATAGTTATTTAAAATGCTATGTGTTTGAAAGTTAGAAGTAAATTACGTCATAATAATTTGCTCGAAGCAAATTAGTTGTATATATTTGATGACGATGACTTCTTATATGTTTATGAATTTTTGAGATCCTGAATGGTCTCACCATTTATACATCTATTTGGCATTTAACCTATTTAAGATGGTTGCGTACTCGTATAATCTCATTTAATTAATATGTATGCTTTCTCTATTTTGACATATATGTGCATATACTTATGAGTACTCCATATGTTGCGATATTTTTTTTTTTCAAATTGTAAAGACCCAAATTCCTTTAAATTATGCCATGAACAATTGGGTCACTTAGGACAAACATAATGAGTCAGATATTGAAATTTCTTACCCATATATGAGTAAATTATAAAGCATGTGTGAATGAGAAATTATCAAATTATTTATTTTTGGGGATATTTGTATTAATTCAAATCTGACTCACTGCATATCGTAATTATTCCCCCATACACATAGTACGTGGTAGAATTACACATTTTCCGATCTGAGTTTCTAGTCTTCGTATGTAGTCCATTTTATTGTATCACCACCTCACGCGTATCTCGATGGGCTAAAACCTCTGTCTGTTGTTTAAATACCTAGAGCCCATTATAGGGGATCTATAGATACGCTGACTACATACATGAATCATGAAGATCATTTCACGGCATTAGGGGGAGATGAGTCCAAATTTAATGAAATGACGAGAAGTTCCATGCAATGGAAAGATCTTCATTAGTTAAGAAATCCATGTACTAGTTAGACTGAACTAGAAGTTCAAAAGATAGTCTATATATTTGCGATTTGCAAATAATCTGCCAAATACATCTATTGATCATATCGATCATAAAAGAGTGATTAGGTCCCATATACTTTTCCCAACTTGGACCAAATATATCTACTGATACTCCTTGACGCCAGAAGTGTAGGAGATCTATCGGTGAAAGAAATATGAATCATAATACTCCCTCTGTCCCGATTTATGTGTCATACTTTGCTTTTGCACGGATTTTTAGAAAGTAAGTAGAAGAATGCTTGCTTTCCCATTTTGCCCCCAACTTACCCATGTGCTGTGAGTTGACCATTCAATCTTCATTCCACATCAAACATCTTTCTCTCTCCTCTTTCCTTTCTTCTTTCTTAGATTTGCGTAAATGGAGTTTGATATGCAAATTTTCTTAGATTATTTCATTTCAAATCTAAGCCAAACCTCTATGGATTTTCATTTCTCAAAATTTGATAATCATCTTAGTGGCAATGGTTTTACAGATTTTGATGACGTCGGAGTTATGTAGAAGAAGAGTTCATCTCCTTTGTACTTCTACCCAATATATTTTTTCTTCTCAAATACTCCATTTTTAGGAAATCAAAGCTTGAAATACATTTTTCCACCTCCATTTTACAAAGGAAAAAAGGTACTAGAAGTTTCAGTAAGTGGAGTAACAAAACATACATACTTTGTGTGAGATGCCGCCACTGTAGCTTCTACACCCAGACGAGATGGAGTGCTGCTTGTGCATATCTTATTACTCACACTAGAAAACATAATTGGAGTAGTAAGGAAATTAGGAGAACTAATACTGGAACATGTTTGGTTTTGATTCTTAAAAAGGGGTATGGTTGATTTGATTAGTCATATTTCTCTAGAAAAGCTAATAGTTGGATTATATTAAAATTTTTAAATCCAAGGGTATTTTGGGAAAAATAGAAAGGTACTAGTGTTTATTTTAGGAAAGTGGACAATATTTTGGGACGGATGAAAAAGGAAAGTAAGACAGATAAAATGGGACGGAGGGAGTACTAGATCTAGTAAAGAAACATTGTCACTCTTAAAATAGCTTGAACAATTATGTCCTGCAGACGTTCGTCCAGATGACGAAAAAGCCTAGTAAAATTTATAGGTGCACCAAACAAACGTAATACTAGGGATGCGGAACGACCATATCAAAATATCTTTGGGAAATGTCTAGAATCTGCTCATTTTAGAAATTTGTCATTAACTTTTACAAATATGGGAGACATTTATAAAAATGTTATAGTTGTCGACAACACAATTGCCATTACAAATTGCTCGTTATATGATAATCTGGATCCAGAGTTAGGCACCAGAAGTGTCATGGCTATTTATTTAACATATAAAGGAGCAATTAAGGCATCTATGGGTTCACGCAGAGACCCTTAATTGATTTTAATCAAATATACTCTCCCACGGTAAATGGCATTAAGTTCCGCTACATAATACAATTGGCAGAATAATAAATTTAGATATGCAGTTAAATTTATCTTGAGAAATCCTTATGGATTTATAATTCCCGAAATGAGGATTTATTTAAGTATTATTATGTGCCATTATTTACTCTTTAAAGAGTTACGAATGAGGTTATTATCCTCGTATAGAAGGAATAATATGTACAATTATGTGCTCAATAAAGAGTTGATAATGGACTTATTTATTATCTCAGTCAATATTTATGGTGTAAACATCAATGAAATATATAAAGAGCTCGATGATGTCAGTTCATGTTTGAAGACTGAGATATTTTTTTTTTTGAAATAAAAAGCTTGTGAAAGCTATAAGTATTATCTCGACTTGAAGATCGAGTTTTTGCTTGAAGAATTTTGTTATACACCAGTTAGCTAATACTTGATTTTGATTAGATACTTATACAAATCAATATATAATGGGCTACTTGGGTACTGGCTATTATTTTTGTATCCCCATAATGCCAAGTCCCAAAACTGGTTGTACTATATTTACCCCCATTGTTCTATAAAAGGACAATAAAGATTGTGTCGCTCAAATGATAAAATAATATATAATGAAATCTTTTTGACTAAGATATTATGGTGTCAACCTTATACCCACGTGAGCTCGAGAAGAGTCAAGAGATTATTATAAAGTATATTTGTTCCATTGACAATTGTACATATTTCTTTCAAAAAAAAAAAATTGTACATATTTATTTACAAAATTCCTCTATACATTTTGGAAATTTAATGTATAGGACATCAAGATTGTTATCTTGAGGGGGAGTATAATTTTACATGAATCAATCCTGAAAATTGATGACTAACGACACATACATCATGCACTCTTTTCCTCAACTAATTTTTTCCAGTGGTTTTTTTTTTTTTTTAATGAGGTTTTTAACGAGGCATGAGTATGATATAGTAATGACGATTAGAGAATAACTTTCGATTCAATTCAAACAGGATAAAGATTACAGAGTATATTCACAACTAAAACTCTAACTAATCCTGAATAATAGAACTAGTGTTGACTGACTAATTCTAACCACAAACTATAAGACAATATATTATACAATAATAATATGTAAATAATAACTTCACTAATACACCCCCTCAAGCACAAGGCGGAAGTGAGGCCACATTGAGCTTGCCTCGTAGAGTAGAAAAACGCGGTGCTGGAAGCGGCTTGGTGAAGATATCAGCTAGCTGATCAGCAGTAGATACATAATTCACAACGAAGTCCCCCGAAGCAACTTTATCACGGACAAAGTGATAGTCTATTTCCACGTGCTTAGTGCGAGCATGGAAGACCGGATTAGCACACAGATAAGTCGCACCTAGATTATCACACCACAGTGTCGCAGGCTGACCAGAGTGTAACCCAAGTTCCTGAAGTAAAGATACAACCCAAGTTACCTCGGCAGAGACATCAGCTAACGCTTTGTACTCAGCCTCAGTGGAAGAGCGGGCCACAGTTCGCTGTTTCTTGGACAACCACGAGATAAGATTAGAACCCAAATAGACAGCATAACCACTGGTACTTTTCCTGTCGATGGGACAGCCAGCCCAGTCAGAATCAGAGTAAGCGTGTATAGTAGTAGAAGTAGACGGTGTAAGCTGTAGCCCATAGTCAAGGGTGCCCTTGATGTACCGGAGAACCCGTTTCACTAGATGCCAGTGATCCTCTGTCGGAGAGTGCATGAACTGACAAAGCCGATTAACCGCATAAGCCAAATCGGGACGCGTGATCGTAAGATACTGCAATGCACCAACAATGCGACGATACTGTGTCGGATTATCATACGGCGTGTCTATCGGAGTGACTGACTTGGTGACAGCCGCCGGAGTGGCCAACGGCTTGTAGTCAACCATTCCTGAGCGACCGAGAAGATCCATCATGTACCGCCGCTGAGACAAAAGAAGACCATCACCAACCACAACCGTCTCGATACCCAAAAAGAATCCTGGTGACCCCAGATCGCGGATTTTAAAGGTCGTAGACAGACGCTGTAGTAAGGTAGTCACAAGCTGAGCATCATTACCCATCATAATGATGTCATCTACATAGACCAGCAAGTAAACACGTGAATCACCGGCCGTGTAATAAAACAAAGACACGTCAGTTTTTGATGCTCGGAACCCTGTGGACAGCAGAAAATCATGTAGACGTTTAAACCAGGCTCTCGGCGCCTGCTTCAGCCCATAAAGAGACCGTTGCAAATGACATACGTGACCAGGTGTTGTAGGGTCTTCATACCCCGGAGGTTGCTTCATGTAAACCGTCTCAGATAGGTGCCCATTGAGGAAGGCGTTGTGGACATCGAGTTGCCGTAGAGTCCACCCTTTGGATACAGCTAATGAAAAAAGCATGCGGACTGTAGTAGGTTTGACTACCGGACTGAATGTGTCGAAAAAGTCCTCCCCTGCGACCTGATTAAAGCCCTTGGCTACCAAGCGTGCTTTATACCGTTCTACTGACCCATTTGCCGTACGTTTTGTTCGAAATACCCACTTGCTACCAATTATGTTCATATGTGGTTCCGGCGGGACAAGGCGCCAAGTGTGATTGTGGAGTAGGGCATTAAACTCCTGATCCATTGCCTCACGCCAGTGAGCATGGCCAACTGCCTGTGAATAACACGTTGGGTCAGTACTTATAGTTAAGGCCTGAAAAGACTCATCCGTACCCCTCGTCATATGACGTAGGCGCATGACATGATCCCGTTCCTGTGGTTGAGCACGTTTCTTTCGGGTTCGTGCCGGTGCTGTGTGAGTGATCGCTAACTGTGGCGGATCACGTGCCAAGGGAATGGGTTCAGATTCAACCATTACTCGAGGGCTTGTAGGTACGGTGGGCACTTTAGGTGGAGTTGCCGTAACAACAGGTGCAGCCGCCCACGGTAAGCCAGGTGGTGGCGACACTTGTTGCATATTCTTCGCTGAAAAAGGAAACACATGTTCATCAAAGCGGACATGGCGGCAGATATAGGTCTTACCAGTCGCCAAGTCAGTGCATCTGTATCCCCTAAAGCTGGGAGGGTAACCTAGGAAGACGCACGGGGTGGAGCGATACTCTATCTTATGCCTGTTATACGGGCGTAGATGAGGGTAACACTGACACCCGAAGACACGAAGGAAGGTATATGGGGGTGACACTTTGAAGAGGCGAGTGTATGGGTTTTCATAATTAATGGCTGAGGACGGTAAGTAGTTGATTAAGATAGTTGCTGTTTCAAACGCATATTCCCAATATTCATGTGGGACTTTTCCTTCAGCTAGTAGAGTTAAAGCCCATTTCGACAATATGTCGATTACGGCGCTCTACACGCCCATTTTGCTCATGTGTGTATGCACATGACTGGCGGTGATTGATGCCTAAGGTTTGAAATACAGTGTTTAATTTTCTGTATTCACCCCCTAGATCCGATTGGACTGACTTTATAGAACGCCCAAATTGGCGCTCGACCAAAACACGAAACGACTCGAAACATTTATAAATATCTGATTTTACCCGTAATGGATAAAACCAGCAAAAGCGAGAAAAATCATCTACAAATAAACAAAAATAACGATATCCACTAATAGAGAGGACCGGAGACGGTCCCCAAATATCGGTAAAAATAAGATCTAGTACATTTTCACTAGAACGTTGTACATTATCTAATTTAAACCGTGATGATTTCCCCAAGTGGCACGAGACGCAGGAACTGACTGGATCATTTTTATTGGATATGACCGGGCAATCTTGTAGAACTTTATTTTGGACAGTTTTGTGTGGGTGACCAAGCCGTTGGTGCCAAACTGTAGGAGTGGCCCGGGAAGTAACAAACGCAAAATGTGAAGGTGACGCCGAAAGCTTGTAAAGACCGCCCGTAACTAGACCCCTAAGTAGAACTGCTTTGGTGATGGAATCCTTCACAAAAAAAACAAGAATCATGAAACTCAAAATAAACACCGTTATCTACTGCAAATTTATGAACAGACAGTAACGGGACCGAAAGACTCGGGACATGCAATATATTATTTAAACACAGAGTTTTTGACGCGGAAGGAAGAGATGCACGACCGACTCTAGTAATGGCCAAACCTGCACCATTACCCACGCGGAGCACATCCGAACCAGTAAATTCCTCCGACTGCCCCATCATACTCGCATCGGGGGTTGCATGCGCGGTGGCACCGGTGTCCGAGTACCACCCATCAATAGGAGCATGTGTCGGAGCCACCAGGGTGTCACTTGACACGGCAACATTGGCTTGTGGTGTGGCAGGTTGGGGATGATACCGTTTAAAACAGTACATAGCCGAATGTCCGTGAGAGCGGCATATTTGGCACCGTGGTCCTCCTCGGCCTCCTCGACCCTGCCGGCCACCGCGCCCACCGCGACCACCAGATTGTTGCTGCTGCCGTCCGGCCTGCTGCTGCTGTTGGCGTCCGCCTCCAGAGGAACCACATCGGCCGGAGCCAGCGTAGAACGCCGTGTGTGCTGCAGTAGCGTCGACAGTGGGATATTCATCCACTAGGATGAACTCGTTAGCCTGTAGGTAGTCCGAAAGATGCTCCAGAGACACTGGTTTGCCGGAGGTGTACG
The DNA here is from genome assembly GCF_001879475.1 of Ipomoea nil. Taxonomy (NCBI): domain Eukaryota; kingdom Viridiplantae; phylum Streptophyta; class Magnoliopsida; order Solanales; family Convolvulaceae; genus Ipomoea; species Ipomoea nil. Next base: position 5,811,289 of record NW_017619742.1, read on the forward strand.
CAGCCGCTAGTGTTTTCAGTTCTGGACGGAGGCCACGAATAACGTACAAGTTCTGCTCCGTTAAGGACAGAGGACGACCGGCTTGAACGAGTGATTCAACCAACACCCCTGCGCGCCCAAGGTAATCGGACGTGGTGGAATTGCCCTGGCGGAGAAGCTGGAATTGCCCCAATAAATTGAGACACCGAGCATGACTAGAGGACCCTAACGCCGTGGTGATGGATTCCCAGATCGCCGCAGACGTGTTTCGGCCGAGGGCAAGGTGCAAGACCTCATCTGACATGGACGATATCACCAGTGAAAGTATGGACTGGTCCTGCTTCATCCACGCGTGGTGTGCGGGGTTCGGAACAGTGCTCGCCGGTGTCGTGCTGGAGTCCGCAGAAGACGACGCAACCGTGATTGTTGCCGGCGGGAATGGCAGAGTACCATCAACATAACCCAGGAGTTCCTGGCTCCGAAGGAATGGGAGGAGCTGTGTACGCCAGAACAGAAAGTTCCGGGATGTCAGCTTCATGGTGATGTAGTGATGAGCACCTGCGAGAGAACCCCCGGTGGCCGGAGACGGCATACCAGCGGCGGCAGAGGGAGTGTGTTCGGAGGAATTAGATGACATTCCGGGAAGAAGGTGGTTGATAATTGGCGATGGAGGTTACGGTGGAGAGGGGGAAATTTGGATGGTGGAGATACGAAAGGATCGTTTTCCGGCTGATACCAGATTAGAGAATAACTTTCGATTCAATTCAAACAGGATAAAGATTACAGAGTATATTCACAACTAAAACTCTAACTAATCCTGAATAATAGAACTAGTGTTGACTGACTAATTCTAACCACAAACTATAAGACAATATATTATACAATAATAATATGTAAATAATAACTTCACTAATAATGACAATGGGGAAAAGTTGCAAAATAATTACTTAAACGGACAAACTCCAAAATCCTGAAGATTATGCAGGTTATGCCCTGGAGGCTTATGGGTGTACTCTTTTTCCCTTAACTAAGTTTTTCCCACAGAGTTTTCTTAAGTTAAGGTTTTTAATGAGGCAATCAGTACAATATATGATTTTACAAATATTATGTACTCTTTTCTTCAACTAGGTTTTTCCCACGTGATTTTCCTAGTGAAATGTTTAATGAGGCATGAATATGTATTTTCAAATATTCTATCCATATACCTTGTACTTGTTTAGGTTTTTTCCCACGGGGTTTTCCTAACAAGTTTGCAAGTTTCTTTTTTTAATGAGGCAAGATCGTGGTGTTATAATGTCTAGGGGGGGGGGGTGTTATAAATATAGTTAAGTGTGGACATTATGAGTTGATTATGTAACTGATGTAACAGTCGCATTTATGTCTACCATTATTACCTTCCGTTAGAAATGTATATTATATATATGTAGTGTTGTAATATGTAATGATATATATGGATGAATAAGAGATTCTCCCTTTCTTCCTTTATCTCTCTATTCTATTTTTCCTTTTAACACTTACAACTTAAACTTCTCCAATTTTTATGATATTAATTTAATGTCAATGACCTTGTGGTCTAGTGTCATAAAGTGACTCTCCCAAATGGAAGGTCATGGAGATAGTAGATATGAACAGATATCTACTAAAAGCAAATAATATTGATGAGATTTTAACATGTAATAGGCTAATAGGCATGGATGCTATAATTCTTTTAGAGTACCATATTTTAGATTGTTGTGATATTGCATGTTTAATGTAAATTTAAAATCAATTGACACTCTTGATTTGAGACAAAATGTCAACCTTTTTGACTTTTTCTATTCTCCTATATTTTTATTCATTTTCTCCGCCAACTCTTTATCGCCCAGCAACTCCTTAAAGTTTCAACTCTAATTGTCCGTTTATAATTACTTCATTTCTAGTTCTTTATGTGATGTTAGATCATGATAGTTTCATTTATGTTAAATTTTAATATGTAAACAAACCTATTTAAATGTTAGATCATGATAATTTCATTTCAAAATGTTAAATTTTAATATGTAAACAAACCTATTTAAATTTAAAGCTATTTAAATTTTATGAAGATGTCAGTTTTAGTCTTTTAATTTTATCAAACACTTTTAAGCAACTTAACAGCTCTTTAGTTTTCAACTTCTATCATATAGTTTTTCAGCTTTCAGCTAGGTTTGCCAAACATAGCCAATGAAGGCTAAAAATGAGAAAAAAAATAACAAATCAAATGTAATAAATAAATTTTTGTATGTAAAAATTCAAAATTATAAATTAATTTTTATTTATTTTAAAAACATTAAAAATGATTTTAAAAAAATGTTTTCTTTAAGATGTTGGAATGAATGAGATTTTTTCACACATCACATTGGGTCTCTCTTTTTAAACCTGCATTTCTTCCTTTTTGATTGGGAAAGAGGGTTAGAGACTTAGAGAGTTTAAACCGTTCACATCTTAACCTAAAGCATGGTTGCAATAGGCGCTAGGCGCTAGTCGGGCGGTAGACTAGCGCCTAGACGGCCTAGGCGGGGCCTAAGCGGTCGCCTAGGCGGCTAACTGAAAAAATGAAAAACAGTGTACGTGTGTAGGTGCATATATGTCATATTATACATACATACATACATACATACATACACACATACATATATATATATATATATATATATATATATATATATATATATATATATATATATATATATATATATATATAAATTGGCAAGGTCGAGTCGGCCGGGTTAACTCGACTAACTCGATAGAAATTGACGAATTAACTCGGCGTAATCGGCCGAGTTAGGCGCTAGGCGGACGCCTAGGCGGCCGGTCTCCTAAGCGGGTGCCTAGGGAGGAAATCGCCACGGCCTAGGGGCGCCTAGCGCCTAGGAGCTGATTACTCGGTGCCTAGGCAGGATTTTTGCAACCCTGACCTAAAGTAAAAAATCAGGACACTTAAGCAAATCGTCTTAAATCGTACATAGTTACATACATGTACATTATTTGTATCTCATATGTAATTATTTTATCAAGTTGTTGAAGATGTACTCTTCTCCAATGAGTTATCATTAATCTTTAATCAAGTAAAAACAAAAAGGCATGAAGTTGAATAAGTAGTTAACATTTTTTTATTCAGTTCCTACAATACGCAATTCAGTTTGAACCAGATGGTTTAAACTGAATCATAATCATCCCTAGCGATAGGAGAACATAAAAAATTATTATATCATGGACCATTGTTCGTTATGCGTCATGAACCTAGTGTAGACACAGAAAATTTGAATCCAACAAATAGACTGATAAATGGTCGGTGGACCGGTGTTGAGGTTAAATGTTGGGCCAATTTAATTAATTGGATCATATAAATTAATTTAATTTAATTAGCTCAATTAGAATTTGATTTGGGCTATTGAATTAATTGATTAGTTGGCCCAAGCCCACTTCATATTTGAATTCAAATTATAATTATAATTTAAATATAATATTAATTTTATTATATTTGAATTAGATAATTATAATTTTATTTGAATTTGAATTAGATTATACAATAATGAACCTGGACTTGATCTTGGACAAGGTTCATTTTCCTAATTAATTAATTAATTAATTAATTAGTTAACTAAAAAGGGGGGTTGGTTGAGGAATTTTGGTTAAGCTTTTAGTATAAATAGGGCCTTCATTTTCATTCCAAAAGACACTTGAAACTTGAAGAACTTGAAGGCTTAGAGCCTGAAGGCATTGAAGAACGCTTGAAGTTGAAGGCATTTTTTGTTGATTTTGCAGGCAATTTGAATCCATTGCAGGTACTTTGGATTTTTGCAGAATTGATTGTCTCGAAGATATTGACGTCTTTTGAAGGCGTTTGAGGACCTTAAAGCAGCTTGAATCCATTGCATGTGTTTTGAAACTTTGCAGGGTTGATTACTTCTAAATTCTTGACGCTCGTTGTTGGAAGTCACGCCAATTGAATCCCAGAAGCTACGCCACTTAAATCCCGGAGGCACGGGCCACTTAAATCCTGGAGGCTACGCTATTTGAATCCCGGAGGCACTTCCATAGATAACGTCAGTGAAGAATCAGAGGACTAGACAGAGATTTTGTACATGCATATTGAATTATACACACGCTGTACACGGAATTTTTGTGAATATATACAAAGTTTACTTTTTTGTGTTTACAGATTTTGACACACCTAGTGGGACTACTCTGCCTCTCATCTCTTCACTATTGATTCACGAGCTCTACAAGGAATGAATCCAAATGACATCAAGAAATCCCTCCTCCAAGATGACCTATGCTCAAGCTACCCGCTCCAAGGCATCATCCGTGGGCGGTTCCGGTGATAGCTAAAATGTGGAAGGAGCAATGACTCGGAGCCGAGTGAGGAACCTAGGGGTGCAACTGAACGAGACCCAGAACATGGTTCGTAACATCGTCCGAAGGATTGAAAGCAACTCCACCAAGTCATGGAAAACCGCATATGACAAGGGTTCATCTTCGACGAGGGAAACTGTTGGCGACAAGAGTCATATGGGCCCTACTACCACAAAAGGAACTCCCAGCAGCAAGAGTATGACTCCTTCAAAAGGAACCCCTAGCAGCGGTAGCTCGTCTCCTACATCTCAATCATCACCTCTGCAGAAAACATCGTCGGAATTGACTCACAGCTACACAGTCATGCCCGTTATGACGACGAACGCAGCTTCGGTGGAGGAACAACTAGCAAACATCACCAAAGCTCTTGAGGGGATAACTACGTTCATGCATAACCAAGAAAGGAGAATCAATGAGCTCAGTGAAAAGGTTGAAAGCGGAAGAAACGGCGAAACAAGTCGAGCTTCCGAGAAGCAGTCTCAAACCCAAGAGGATGATATTGATGTCGAGTCACCGCGTCATGAAAGTAGGCCAGGAATGGAAGAGACAATCTCTCGTCCACTACCCGCTGAGAAGAGTATTCCAATTTCTGAGGGCATGATACCTGTAGACCAGTTGAACGACTACATCATGGGAGCAATTAAAGGGAAGCTCGAGGGAGGACAATCTTCATATACTTACACTAAGCCCTATACTCAGAGGATTGAAGAAATGAAGATGCCGCTGGGCTATCAACCTCCCAAGTTCCAGCAGTTTGATGGAAAAGGCAACCCAAGGCAGCACATCGCCCACTTCATTGAAACCTGTAATGATGCAGGAACATACGAAGACCTCTTCGTCAAGTAGTTCGTCCGCTCTCTGAAGGGCACTGCCTTTGATTGGTACACCGACCTGGAGCATGGTTGCATTGATAGCTGGAATGATATGGAGCGCGAGTTCTTGACCCGATTTACAGCACAAGAAGGACTGTCAGCTTCTTGGAGCTCACCACTACCCACCAATGGAAGGGTGAGCGTGCATGCGCTTACATCGAGAGATGGAGGGAGTTGTGCCTTAACTGTAAAGAAAGGATATCCCAAAGCTCCGCAATTGAAATGTGCATCCAAGGCATGCACTTTGAGCTCTCTTACATCTTGTAGGGAATCAAGCCTAGAGCATTTGAAGAACTATCCAGTCGTGCTCATGACATGGAATTGAGTATTGAAGCTAATGGGGGACTAAGTATGTCAAGTATGCCCGGCTCATCAAAGGCACCTGCAAACCAGGATGTCAACAAATGGAGTAAGTTTTTCCAAAGCAAGAGAAGAAAGAGACGATGAACGTGATGACAGGACCAATGCGGGTGTTCACCAAAGTAACTGAGAAGCCCAAGCAAAGATCATTCCCTGGCCCATCAAGGGGAGCTAGAAAAACAATTGTTGAAGAGTGGCAGGAGAAACAATATTCATTCTTAGATTCTGACGTTTCTCCTATGTTTGACGAGTTGCTGAAACTCAAATTAATTGAGTTGCCTGAGATGAAGCGCCCCGAAGAAGCTTCTAGGGTGGATGACCTCAACTATTGCAAGTATCATCGTCTCCTCGGACACCCGATTGAAAAATGCTTCGTCTTTAAGGATAAAGTGATGGGGCTTGCTCGTGATGGAAAGATAGAGCTTGCGGATGCTAGCGCAAGCACAAACCAAATTTCATGTGGGAGGTTTGCTCCATTACTTATAGAAGATGAGGAGAGTAATGGGGGCAAGCAACATAAACGCACACTTCCATTTAGAGTAAAGCATGCTGACGTCCAGTATTTAAAACCATCACAACTTGATCCTGCTAGTCATATTAGACCATTAAAGAAAATGACAAAGCAATGGGTTGAGAAAAAGTCGGCAAGGGACCCCGTCCATGACTCGAAGAAGAAAGGACTTCCCAACAAGCCACAGGCACCAGTTACCCTAGCTCAATACATGCCAAAGGGGTTTCGCCTGAGTAGAACAGACATTCTTGGAACTTGCTTGAATACAATGAAGAACATGTTGAAGTGGGAGAATCTTCATTCCCCTTGATTGAAGGAATCAACGAGGTCCAAACTCGCAAAGCCGCGTCTTACACTGCGGAGATAATTTTAAAAGATGAAGATCTATTGTTTGGTGGTACACCACACAATTGCCCGCTGTACGTAGAAGGTTATACACGTGAGCAAGGAATCAAAAGGATTTTGATTGATCAAGGATCGGCTGTGAATATTCTGTCACTCCGAGCTATGAAAGAACTTGGCATCTCTACCGACGAGCTCTCTTAAAGCCGCTTGATGATTCAAGGTTTTAATCAAGGTGGGCAAAGGGCACTAGGTACCATCAGACTCGATCTCAGGGTCGGAACATTGAACTCAAATACACTATGTTATGTGATAGATGCATGGACATCTTACAATTTGTTGCTAGGCCGACCTTGGATACATGAGAACGAAGTAGTCCCCTCATCATGGCACCAGTGCCTCATGTTTGAAAAATGCGGTGTGATAGAAAAGGTGGTCGCTGATGAAAGTCCATTCACCGAAGCAGAGTCGTACTTTGCAGACGCAAAATTTTACTTGAAGAAACAAGTTGTAGAGGAGGCTGACCAAAGCGATGTTGACACACCTCCCGATCCAAAGTGGAAAGGCAAACAAGTCGTAGACCAACTTCATTGCCATAAGGAACTTGTTTTCCCGCTTACAAGAATTGAACCATTGAAAGCTCCCCCAGCCAAACCGCTTGGAGAAGAAACCAAAGATAACGATGCTCGGGGTTGAATAGATGAAATGTTGCCTGTTAAGCGCACTAATGGCTTTGACCCCAATGCTTATAAACTTCTAGCTAAAGCTGGCTACAATCCCAAGGAGCCGCAGAAGTTGGGGAAGCTTATCCCAGAAGCCGGCGGTAAAGGCAAGTCAAATCAGCAGGGACCGCATGAACGTAAAGGATTAGGCTATGGGCCCCCTAAACCAATGCGAATCTTCATAAACAGGGCCGCAAGTAATTGCATAATGTCTACCGATGAGGAGGAACACCACAAGAGGCAATCAGTCTTTGATAGGATTGGCGAGGTAGAACCACGACGGTCAGCCTTTCATAGGCTCGGGTCAAATCCCAAACCTGCTAAGAGGAAGTCCGTACACGACAGGCTCGGAGCTGCTCGAGTTTTAAAAGAACACACCGATATTTCTATTGAAATAGAGTCTTCAAAAAGACTTAGAAGTATAGTTCCCTCTCGTATGAGACGAGAAGTTGATATCCATGTTTCATGTAGCAAAGTCTTGAAGGTCCAGCCAAAGACCATTATATACACCCGTGTGCAAGAAGAAAAAGAAGAAGACCTTGATTCAAGTTATGGAGCGACACCAACCCAAGATGAGGTGCCGTCTTCATTCCACATTAATTGACATGATGAGATCCCGGTTGCGGGGGGCATGTACAACTTGGTTGATGAAAATGGTGCGCAAGTTGGCCCTATTAATTAAGTAAACGACATTAATTGACATGATGAGATCCCGGTTGCGGGGGTGGTTGATGAAAATGATGCGCAGGTTGGCCCTATTAATTAAGTAAACGAGACTACTTGATGAATGATATCCACCACAAATGCAGCACGTGGTTAAACTGCTAATGCATCTCGCTTGTCCATGGGTAGGCCCAAGTCATAGACGCTCCTGGCCCGCATGAGTTTAAACTGTGAACGGCTTTACTTAAAAAAAAAAAAAAAACATTGAACTACGTTTGACTTGATCTCCTTTGCATGGAGTACGTAGGCAGCTTAGAAATTTTATTATCTAAGTTCAGTTATGGCAAAAAAAAGTTCTGTTCACATTGCGCATAATGGTAATGTTGTAATTAAGTCAAGATCACGTCAATTATTGGCATGGGAAAAAGTGGAAAGAAGTGTAGAAATCATTAGAAGACAACTATCAAGGCATGCATTCTTGTAGCAGCGTTGCTTAGCATTTTGATTGTATCTTGATGTACAGTGGTCCGATTAATGTGATTTAAGTGTCGTTGGAAAGATAATTACAATGCTAAAACTCTCTTAGACATCAAAGTCTGAATTTGAGTTTTAATGGGTCAAACATTAAGGCGAATTGAGGCCACGAATATGTCCATAATGGCTCATGTTCAAATTTTATTTGAATATTTCAAAGATACGATTCATCGATTTTATTATATTAAATTACAAGACTAGTTTGCTTTGATGGTTCAAGAAAGAGCTTCAGGTGTTGGTTGTTCATGTTTCTTGATATCACTGCGATTTTCCGAGTGCACCATTTTGAACGATCTTCAGAGTGCAACATTTTGAACTACGCCAAAATTGAGAAAGTGGCTGCCATATTAAAGTACGTACACATGTATATGTAGCATATGCATAACACAAAACCATGTTAATGAGTTATGTATATATTACATGCATGTCTATATATACATTCGTGGGTTACATATATACCCATATACTTTCAAAAATATTATATACACATAATACTTATTATTATTGTTATAATTATTATCAAAATATTGAAGAAAAAAAAACAGAAACAAAAAAAAAAACGAAACAAAAGGGCAAAAAAAAACACAAAACAGAAAGAAGTAAAAGAGCAAAATGAAAAAAAAAAAAAAAAAAAAAAGAAGAGAAAGGGGAACACGAAAACAAAAAAAGAAAGCAAAAGGAAAGATAGGTGGTTGTGCTGTCGTAGGCTATCCATGTGTTGTCACTATCAAATTAATTCACCATCAAAGTGATTAAAACTCCTCCCAGCTCACAAAGACATGTTCACCGTATTTCATTATGTAGTTCTTCTTCCATTTCTTCCCTCAAAGTAGACAACAACAAGGCTCCATCGACGATAGAGAAACAAAGCACCTGCGGGAATTCAAAGACAAAGAAAATAGTGCCCGACGACAGTCAACGGCGCAAAGCTTCCAATATGCATGGTTCCTGGTCTCGCCCCATCAATTTCCAGTGGCATAATGAAGGAGAAGAGCTTCTAGCGGCATCTACGGTGAAGAAGCAGAGTTGGACGGCAGACTCCAGCGGCGTTAGAACGAACTCTCGCGGGCGATGGTTGAGCAGCAGGTTCTGGTCTCCATCTTGAGCTTCCCTACAGTAAAACAAGAAGTCGTCGCAAGTAGCGTCGACGGCGAGGAACAAACTCCGGCAAGAAGCTTAGCAACATCAACCTCCATGCAGTAGAGAAGCAGAGATGAGAAGAAGGTGACTTCAGGCATTGATTTCCAGCGGCGACGGCCTTCATCAACTCCGGCGATCTTCGGTGACTTCTGCGAGGAACTCCGGCGAGAGTAGCAACGAACCTCCTGCGGCATTCAAAAAAAGAAAAAAACCTCCGGCTAGCATCAACAGTTCGGCGATAATCTTCCAGGAGCAGCGGTCCTCGACAAATGAAAAGCTCCGGCAACAGTGGCAAAGTTCCAGCAGCCTTTGACAGATGGCAAAGCTCTGGCGATCCATTCACGTTGCTCGTTGTTCCTTGGCAAAATTCTTCCTACAAAAAAAAATCAAGCGCTCCCAGAATTGCTTCCTACATTTATGCTTCGCTCCCAGGATCCCTCTTGTTTAATCTTATGCTCCCGTATGTACTTCCATCCCTGAAAATAAAAAATGTATATGGGAAAAGAAAGATACAAAGTTGAGAAATTTAACTGGTTGAGAAGCAGAGCTGTTCTTCCTTGGTCTCTATTTCATTGATTGCTGTGGGTTTAGGGGTGATTGTGACAGTATTTATAGTGAATTGCGAGGAGGTGATGCTATCCATTGAACGAAGTTGTTGAATGATTAGAGTTGATTAGGTGCTGAAATCCCGTATGAGATAAAACTCAGTTTTGATTTGGCTATTTAATTGGAATGGTCAAGTTTTGAATTTGAATGGAAGCCTAACTTGATTTTATATCATTTAATTGATTTCTTTGAGCGGGCTCAGTGAATATATTATCAAAATGGGTTGAGATCATAAAGAAGAGAGGCCCACTATCAAATGCCCAAGATAACACGAATGGTTCTCCAGGCGTTTTTTTTTTTCCTTGTTGTTGGGCTATGGTGGAAATTAATTTTGGTCTAAACATTTTAATTAATTTGATGGGTTGAGGAAGACAAGATTAATTTGACAGGACGTGATTAATAGATTACAATGGCATTGGAAGGTTTCAATAACCCATATTAGCATTGTGGGTTAAATGTGCGACGTGTGTCCATACCCAGAATAAAGTTCTCCAAGCACATTAAGCGGCATGCCCCGGCAAGTCTCGAGGGGGCAATTTGTAGACACAGAAAATTTGAATCCAACAAATGGACTGATAAATGGTCGGTGAACTGGTGTTGATGTTAAATGTTGGGACAATTTAATTAATTGGATCATATAAATTAATTTAATTTAATTAGCCCAATTAGAATTTGATTTGGGCTATTGAATTAATTGATTAGTTGGCCCAAGCCCACTTCATATTTGAATTTAAATTATAATTATAATTTAAATATAATATTAATTTTATTATATTTGAATTAGATAATTATAATTTAATTTGAATTTGAATTAGATTATACAATAAATGAACCTGGACTTGATCTTGGACAAGGTTCATTTTCCTAATTAATTAATTAATTAATTAGTTAACTAAAAATGGGGGTTGGTTGAGGAATTTTGGTTAAGCTTTTAGTATAAATAGGGCCTTCATTTTCATTCCAAAAGACACTTGAAACTTGAAGAACTTCAAGGCTTAGAGCCTGAAGGCATTGAAGAACGCTTGAAGTTGAAGGCATTTTTTGTTGATTTTGCAGGCAATTTGAATCCATTGCAGGTACTTTGGAGCTTTGCAGAATTGATTGTCTCGAAGATATTGAAGTCTTTTGAAGGCGTTTGAGGACCTTAAAGCAGCTTGAATCCATTGCATGTGTTATGAAACTTTGCAGGGTTGATTACTTCTAAATTCTTGACGCTCATTGTTGGAAGTCACGCCAATTGAATCCCGGAAGCTACGCCACTTAAATCCCGGAGGCACGCGCCACTTAAATCCCGGAGGCTACGCTATTTGAATCCCGGAGGCACTTCCATAGATAACGTCAGTGAAGAATCAGAGGACTAGACAGAGATTTTGTACCTGCATATTGAATTATACACATGCTGTACACGGAATTTTGGTGAATATATACAAAGTTTACTTTTTTGTGTTTACACCTAGGTTCTCTAGAAGTATTCAGAGAATGAGAGTATTGAGCGTTTGGTTAAAAAAAAAAAATGCTTACACAACACTTCAATTTATAGTATACAAAATATTTTCGTTGATGAAACCAGAAGTGTAGTTTGAACTTGGAAGCCCGGAAATTGGAATGCCATTCAAATTTCAAATGATGAAAATGTGAAATAATAAACCTCATGGTTTCCTGCAAGGCTGCAAAGCTACACACTTTTTTTTTTCTTCTTTTAAATCCAAACAAACATGAAGGGCCAAATTCTAAACACTACAAATGTACGGCTGTTACGTTAACGAACCGAACATAAACGAACGGGATTGTTCGTGTTCATTTGTTAAGAATATTGAAGTGTTCGTGTTCGTTTGTTAAGAATATTGAAGTGTTCGTGTTCGTGTTCGTGTTCATTTGTTAAACGTTCATTAGTGTTTGTTAACGTTCACGAACGTGTTCGTTTACGTTCATGAACACGTTTGTGAACACTTAATAACCAAACACCTGCACATGTTCATGATCACAATTCGTTCCTGAACAAGAAATGATTTATGTTTACGAACAATATCCAAACATATAACACGACTACAATGAATGAGATGACCTTAAATTACTTTATATATATATATATATATATATATATATATATATATATATATATATATATATATATATATATGTGTGTGTGTGTGTGTGTGTGTGTGTGTGTGTGTGTGTGTGTGTGTGTGTGTGTGTGTGTGTGTGTGTGTGTGTGTACGAGCATTATTAAACGAACACAAATAAGCTTGTTCACGAGCTTTTACAAACGAACCTACAACTGTCGTATTTAAAAATTTTCTAGCAATTCTAAAAAAGGGACTAGCCGGCCAGTGCAGCTAGGGGTGTTCAATTGGTTAACCGAACCATTTTAACCGAAGTTTTTAAAGATTTAACCGTTAATCGAACCGAACTTTGTATTATCGAATTAACCGAACTGTAATTTTTTTTCCGGTTAACCAATTAACCGAAGTTTTTTAAGCTAAAGTTTTAAATCTTTAAAATAATACCTATAATAATAAATCTATGCCAAGACCTTGTAGTCTAATGACACCAAGGTTGCACTCCGATATGGGAGGTTGCGGGTTCGAGCTTGACTCTTTGTGCTTCAGAAGGTTGAGAAAGTAGTTATGAATATATATATATATATATATAAAATTCCGGTTAACCAATAGCTTCGAACCGTTAACCGAAATTTTGCAAATCTTTTAACCATCAACCGAACCGAAGTTTTTCGATTAAAGAACGGTAAACTGAATTTCTTCAGTTTAATCGGTTAACCGAACTTTCACCGAAGTTTGCACACCCCTAAGTGTAGCAGGCAAGTCGCGACTTGGCTGCTGCCTCCTTGGCCCAAAAGCCAAGCTTAGCCTGGCCTTTGCACTAGCAAATTATACCGTGGATCATGGTCCAAAATGGTACCGCTTCTTTTAATGAAAAGAAATGACACCCGTTCTGCGTCATTCCGTGTAAAGTAGCTCTGTTTGTATAACATATTCAGTTTCATTTTATATACATTTTAATTTCATTTCAACACAACTACAGTTCATTTCGATATAACTACAGTTTCAATCCACATATAGACTCAAATATGTGAAACTGTTATTCAGTTTTATTACAACACAACTACAATATCATTTCCTTATAACTACAGTTGAACAATATACACTGAAAAATGTGAAACAGTTATTCAGTTTCATTTTATATACACTGTAGTTTTATTACAACACAACTACAGTATCATTTCAATATGACTACAGTTTCATTGGACAATATAAACTCAAATATGTGAAACTATAACTCAGTTTCATTTTATATACAATGTAGTTTCATTAGAACACAACTACAGTATCATTTCTATTCAACTACAGTTCTTTTTGATAATATACACTCAATGTGTGGGACATATTATTCCGTTTCATTTTATACATACTACAGTTTCATTTCAACACAACTAAAGTATCATTTAAATTCAACTATAGTTCCATTTGATAATATAAAAATAATATGTGAGACCGTTTAATTTTAAATACATTATAGTTTCATTTTGTTATGAACACACAAAAAATACGGACCCTGTTAACATGTAACGGCAGCCATTTCTTTACTTAAAGAAACGGCGCCGTTTTTAGACCATGGTCCACAGTATAACGATTGCTGCTTTGCGCTACGCTGGGCTACTAGCCTATGTCGTAGGCTTTTTAAAAATGTTTTTTAAGGCTTTTTAGAAATGCGATTGTTATACTATTGACCATGGTTCACAGAGCTTTGTGGATATTGGTCAAAAAATGGCGTCATTTACAGTTTAATAAACTCAGCATTTTTTGTATGTGCATAACAAAATGAAATTACAATGTATTTATAATGAAACTGTATCACATATTGTATTTATATTATCAAATGAAACTATAATTGAATTGAAATGATACTTTAGTTGTGTTTGAAATGAAACTGAAGTATGTATAAAATGAAAATGAATAGCTCATGTCTCACATATTGAGTGTAGATTGTCAAATAGAACTGTAGTTGAATAGAAATCATACTTTAGTTTTGCTGAAATTAAACTACAGTATGTATAAAAAGAAAATGAATAATATGCATCACATATTGAGTGTATGTTGTCAAATGAAATTGTAGTAATACTGAAATGATACTGTAGTTGTGTTGTAATGAAACTATAATGTATATGAAATGAAACTGAATAACAGTTTCACATATTTGAGTTTATATTGTCAAATGAAACCGTAGTTAAGTTATAATTATAATTAAGTTGTGTTGTAATAAGACTACAGTGTGTATAAAATTAAATTCAATAACATGTCTCATTGTAATAAGACTGTTGTATGTATAATGTTGAATGAAACTGTAGTTAAAATAAAACTGTAGTTGTGCTAAAATGAAACTACAATATATATATATATATATATATATATATATATATATATATATATATATATATATATATATATATATATACTAGTCTTACATGCGCATTGTGCGGATGAGTTAATGCCCAATGTTTATAATTAAATAAATATTTGAAAGTATATCTGTAAGCGTTAAAAATTTAAATGATGTTATTGGGCCGTGGTAGATGTTTAAATATTAAATAAATTACTTTAATTGGGCTAATTGGACTGATATTTATTTAATGGGGTTAATTAAATGGCCCATTAAATATTTAATTAGTTTAATTACTTAATTATGAGTAATTGGATGTTGGATTATTTAATGGAGTTGGACCAGCCTATTTGGATCAATTGGGCTGCTTAAATTGACGGGTTTGACTTAGTTTTGACCCATCAAAATTATATGTGGATTATACAATTTTGAAGAAATTTGGATATTTGATATTATTTGAGAATTTGATGAAATGATGAACTTGGACACAATGATGTCCCGATACATTCCTTAATTTAATTAAAATAATTAAATTAAATTAGGAATTACGAGTTACGAGTTGGTTAGAGATTTCATCTCTACATTCACCACTATAAATAGTGGTTTCATTTTTAAGAATGGGGGCTCTGAGGATCTACATACCGAAACTCTGTCAGAATCTCGTGAGCATATCGTCTGGAACATGCCCGCAGTTATACTGCGTATATTGCGCTGAGGAACACGCCATTTGAACACCGGGAGCCATTCTTTGAAAATCAAACTGCATATTAGCCCTTCATTGAGGAACAAGCTGCTTACCCCGGAGGCCCTTCAGCAAGGAACTACTTCCAGTTCGGCACACTTCTAGTTCAGCATACCCTAAACTCGGCACACTTCCAGCTCGGCACACTTCCGGCTCGGCATACTTCCAATTCAGCATACTCTGAACTTGGCACACTTCCAGCTCGGCATACTTCCAGTTCAGCATACTCTGAACTTGGCATACTTCCAATTCAGCATACTCCGAATTTGGCACACTCCTAATAGACATACTTCTAGTAGAGAATCAGAGAACTTCTCCTGTACAGAGATTGTGCCCCTTCTTGTTTGATACATACTACTTGTAACCAACAATTTGAATTTTGAATATACACTATTCGAGTTTTTCGCGTTTACATATTTTGGCACGCCAAGTGGGATAGCTCTGCCTCTCATCTCTTCATAGGCACTTTCAACCAGTATGGGGGCAAACCCCATATGAAATTTGAAATGGAGGAGGCTAAATGATACTCCTTGGCACGAGTTAAAACGGCCTCATATCTTTCAAGGTTCCTTGGCACGAGTTGAAACGGCCTTATATCTTTAATTATAGTGCTGAGACTTCCTTGCACTACATACTTTTGAGTGGTATATATATGCTCTCAAGTGGCGTACAAGCAAGTCTCGAGGGGGCATTTGTTGACACTTAAATTTTGATAAGGATAATGTTTTTGAATATTATCATAATATATTTTGGATAATATTGATATTATCTAATTTGTTAATTAGATAATATCAAAAGATTTTAACCTATCAAAACTCTTCTATCCTACAGCTATAAATAGAAGCTCTTATTTCTATGTATTGATCCTAGGAAAAATTCATAGAAACATCCTAAGCTTTGAAACTTATTCAGGGATCACAATAAAAATGTGATCCTGAAAGTAAAAGCCCCACCTCCAATCCAATCATGCATGTTGATCCAAACCTCCATCGCAGATCAAGCCATTTGAACCCGGAGGCCCTTCAACGAAGAACAAGCTATATATACAAGCCCTTTTGAAGATCAAGCCACTTGAATTCCGGAGGCCCTTCAGTGGTGGAGTGTTCAATGCATCCAATTGAAGAATCAGAGGACCATTCAGAGACTTGTACCCACACCACATTGATACTTAATGTAACCAGAATTTTGAATATTACTATATTTTATTTAATTTTCTTTGTTCACAAATTCGAATTGTATATATTCAAAATTCAAAGTGTCGGTTACAAGTAGTATGTATCAAACAAGAAGCGGTACAATCTCTATATAGGAGAAATCATATGATTCTCTACTAGAAGTATGCCTATTAGGAGTGTGCCAAATTCGGAGTATCACGAGTTCAGAGTATGCTGAACTGGAAGTATGCCGAGCCAGAAGTGTGCCGAGCTGGAAGTGTGCCGAGTTCAGAGTATGCTGAACTGGAAGTATGCCGAGCTGAAAGTGTGCCGAGTTCAGGGTATGTTGAACTGGAAGGGTGTCGAACTGGAAGTAGTTCCTTGTTGAAGGGCCTCCGGGGTAAGCAGCTTGTGCCTCAATGAAGGGCTAATATGCAGCTTGTTCTTCAAAGAAGGACTCCCGGTGTGCAAATGGCGTGTTTCTCAGCGCAATATATGCAGTATAACTGCAGACATGTTCCAGACGATATCCTGGCAAGATTCTGACAGAGCTTCGGTACATAGATCCTCAGAGCCCCCATTCTTGAAAATGAAACCACTATTTATACTGGTGAATGTAGAGGAGAAATCTCTAACCAATTCATAATATCTAATTTAATTTAATTATTTTAATTAAATTAAGGAATGTATCGGGACATCATTGTGTCTAGATTCATCATTTCATCCAATTTTCAAATAAATATCCAAATTTCTTCAAAATCATATAATCCACATATAATTTTGATGGGGCAAAACCAAGTCAAACCCGTCAATTTAAGCAGCCCAATTGATCCAAATAGGCTGGTCCAACTCCATTAAATAATCCAACATCCAATAACTCTTAATTAAGTAATTAAACTAATTAAATATTTAATGGACTATTTAACAAATCAAATAACGAATAAAACGAATTAATTAGCTTTGGCGATTGGAGAGAAAAAGCTGATACAGCCTTCGACAAAATAAAAAATGAATTTTTCGGCGCCGGCACGTCTTGTTCCGGCGATCTGAATCGCTGAAAGGCTCCGCCTCATTGAGGCAGTCTCCGTAATGGGAGATCGATGGCTGGATTCCGCCGAAGAAGTCCTCTGGCAAGCCAGACAACTCGCGTCAGTTTTGCGACGCGAGGGCTACGTCTTCTCACCGGCGGCGATTCGTTGCCTAGAGACCGGCACTCCTCTTCCTCGACCATCAGAGGCGTTCATCCGGCCACAAGCAATCAAGCGCACCAACAACAGAGAGGATCGGAGGTCAAATGCGATCGCCAGCGATCGCGATTGCGGGGGTGCCAGGGTTTCGGCCATGGCAGTTCCGGCCACGATCCAGACCTCCGATGGTCTTCTTCGATGCTCTATAGACATGGCGGGACGTCAGCAGAATGGTCCCCATGCCTAGTTGGGCACTCGGCAGCCTTTCGCAAAATCGGCGACTCTTGGTCCCTCCACATTGCTCTCGGAGGCTCCGGTGGCTATGCCGGTGGACGACGCGGCTACGATTGGCATTGGCATTTGTAGTGCTGATCGTGAATGTGAGGCTCTCGCCCTTGCAAATCAGTTGCAAGAGGGGGAGTCTTGGCCGTCGACAGTCCAGGATGGCCAGACGGCAGCGGCGGTCACTCTCGCCATGGTGGGTGGCGATCTTGAAGCGGCCAAACACTTGACGAAGGATGAGGACCTTTGGGACCTGTTGCGAGCTGACATGGCTGGAGATGTGTTGCACGAGCCGCGTGTTATGTCCGGTGGGATTCCGGTTGGGAGGCAGCCGAAGGTGATTCGGATCAAGAAGCCACGCCGGCGGAGAAGACCCCCCACTGCCGATGTTAGGCCGTCGTCGCAGAAGGTTGGCAGAGTGGTAGCTCGGTCCATGGACCATGGTGGACCGCCTATGATCTTCAGCCATGTTGTAAATGCCATGTTACACCAAATGGACCCCCAAGTCCACCACCGTGTTCGTGTGAGACCACGGGTACAGCCATACACGGTGGGGACAGACCAGGACGTCGTTAGGGACTTGGCTGGGCGGCAAAGCTTGGAGTTCGTTGGTCCAGGTATGCCCATTTCTTCCTCTTGCAATCTAAGTCTTGGTCTAAGTCTTGGTGGTACAAAAATGGCATCCTTTCCTCGTTCTAATCGGCTTGGTCACAATTATCTAGCTGGTCATAGAACTCATGGGAGAGGGGGGGGGGGGGGGTTAGATCCTAATCCGCTCAATTCAGGCAATTTGGCTGGTCATAGGCCCCATGATGTTGCTAGGCAAATTGTATTACCGAAGCTTAGTCCTTTCTCAAGCTCTCAATTGTTAAATGTAAGTGTTGGGGGGGAGCTCAAATAATGCTAAGGTTAATCTAAGTGAACAAATATTGGTCACTAATCTTAGTGGTACTAACGCTTTAACACTTAGTCAACCGGGAGTGCCTTATAGTTCACATGGACATGAGGCAAATACTGGGGGGCATCATTTGAGCTCCATGCTAGCACCAAATATAAGTGATGGTAGTATGTTAAGTGTTACGGCTCAAAAACCAAACCTAACACTTAGCACAATTGTTCATACGGCCCCAGCTATGAGCCCTATAGTTAGTGTCGTTCGAGGTAGTACGAGCTTTGGGGGCATACAAAACGTTCCGTTTGCCTCTACTGATTGTGCCCAGAATGGCACTAGTGCAAGGGACATAATTTCAAGTGGCCACCTTACTAGTAGTTTGCATGGACATGACCGGGACACTATGCCTAACTTAGGGACCTCGGTGGTGATACTAGCCACACTAGCTATCCCAAAGCTGGGCATGACATTTTTAGAACGGAGGTTAGCTATAGCCAGGCCAATGTTACTACGATGATCAATAATATTGGCTTAAGTGCACAAATGCAAAATAGTAGTGGCAGGATTGATACTATGGTTGGGGTAGGGAATGGGGCACATTTGCAAACTAAAATATCTACTTTTGGTCCTAATGATGAATTGTTTGGCCACAATTCGGCCCAAGGTGGGACTAGCATGCCTGCACCTAATACATGGGCTCAGCTGGCCAATTTGCATGCTCCTAAGGGCCCCATGAATGGGGTAATGTACATGGCCTCTGCCTCTCAGGTAAATAATGTGGGAGGTGGGCAGCCAGTGGGCTTGCAGCAGCTAGGTACGTTCTCTCAATCCTTTTTGCATGCTCTGAATGTTTCGGGTTTGCCTAGTCAAAGTGGTAATGTCGGTTTGCATCAAGATCGGTTATTGCTAAAAAATTGATTGAAACGCATAAGGGAGATGCTTGCATTACCTTTGACGATTTGGAAGTACAGCAAATGAACAAGATAGAGGATACTCTACTTGTTGGCAAATTTTCTTATGGCAGGCCCCTACTTTCCGTTATAGGAGAACACTTTGCCAAGTCATTTAAGCTGAAAGGCTCAGTAGAAGTTGGTTTAGTCGACCTACGCCATGTGTTTCTGGCATTTTCTATCCTGGAAGATTGCATTAACATTTTGGTTAAGGGTCAGATTCTGTTTAACGGAAAGTGCCCCATGAGGTTATTTAGATGGACAATGGACTTTGATACAAGGTTCGAGACTTCATTGGCCCCGGTTTGGGTCTTATTGCCCAGCCTAAAGGCCAATTGTTTCTCAGAGCCGTGTCTCGGCAGATTGTCAAACCTATCGGTAAGTTTCTGCAGGTTGGCACGGGCACAACCAAGTTCTCCCTGCCTAATGTGGCACGGGTAAAAGTGGAAATTGATTTATTAAAACCCCTACGGCATAAAATGTTCATAAGATTGGGGACTTTAAGGCCTGGCCGGGAAGACTATGGGTTTTAGCAGGCAATAGAATATGAACGGATTCCCCCTTATTGTTTAACCTACAAAAAGCAAGGACATACGACATCTATTTGTCGGGGTAGAGGTGGGTTTGCGCATGGCCCGCGGCCCCCGGTAGGAAATGTTTCTGTCTCTGTAGGTTTGAATGGTCCCCCTAATGCTACCGTGGCTCTCGTTGCTCAGGAACATGGTATGATTGGCACGGGTGGGAAGGGCCAATATGAAAAGGCACGGGTGGGAAGGGCCAGTATGAAAAGGCACGCGGGGCAGTTTATGAGAGTCCGAACCTTCAGAATATGACCGCTAAGCAGAGGAAGAAGTATAATTCTAAAATGAGACAGTTGAAAGGTAAGGCCCCGGTTATTGATAATACTCGGGGGCCAAGCACATGTACTTTTGTGTGGCAGGCTCAAGTTGCTAGTAGTGCCGGGACCTCGGCCCCGATACCCACTTGTAATGGGTTTGCTGAGCTCCAGAAGGAGAATAATGCCACGGAGCCATGTACCACGACAACTCTGGAATTAGGGGATAATGGCCAATTATCCTCGGCTCCAGGGGACATTGGTCACGTTTTGGAGTCAGATGCTATGGCTACTCTGGGATTAAGGGGTCCTGTATTGTCCCCTATCCCGGAGTCAGCTGAGAGGGTTCTTAGCCCAGCTACGTCGGTGCGAGCAGACATTCGGTGCTAGCAACAGGTATCGTTTTCCTTTACTCTTACCTCTAGCATGACTTTACTTGTTGGTACTTTGGAGCTTGGGACTCCACCTTGTACCCCCCGCAGGGTTCATTAGGGCGGGATTCGGAGGACACGCGGGAGGCATCCCCTGTGGCCCCTGGGTGTCCACGCAGAACATGGTGGGGGAGGGGGTCTCTGTCTGATAGTGACGTCCCGAAGGCGGGTCGCATACCTGAGTTACTGTCCACTGGTTTTGAGACAGACCAGGAAGAGGATGAAACCAGGTGTGCAACCGTGCCTCTTGATAGACTATATGTGTTCAAATTTGCAGAGGAAGGCCCTCCAGCAGTTTGCTGGTCCTAGAGATTTCTCATGAAGGTCCTAGTCTGGAATGTGAGGGGGGTTTCCTCTCAAGGTTCTGCCCGTAGGATCTGTGTATTGCTTAGATCCCATGCACCATTTATTTTAGGTCTCCTTGAGCCTTTTAGTTCGCCTGATAGCCTCGAGTTTTTTAGGATGAGATTTAATTTTGATAATGCCTTTTGTTCTGCAAATAATAAAATTTGGCTTTTTTGGAATAATGACTTGGTTGTAAGCATTAAGAGTCAAAATGAGCAGTGTGTTGCAATATATTGTGCTCATTCTACCGTGCTCACGCCGTTTTGGCTCTCTTTTGTCTATGCTAAGACCAAGGAACGTCTCCGGGACCCGCTGTGGGATGAGCTGAAGGCTGTATTCTCTATTATCACCGGGGGGAGGGGGGTTCTGTGGTCTGTTATAGGTGACTTTAACTGTTTATTGAGTGTGGACGAGAAAAGAGGCGGGCTCCCTTATTCCCATAGGAAGACCATAGATTTTTGTGAGTGTGTTAGTGCATATAACTTGATTGATGCAACTTACTACGACTCCTGTTTCACCTGGTGGAATGGGAGACGTGGAGAGACCGATATATGGATGCGTTTGGATCGATGTCTTTACACTTTGGTGTGGGAGCCCGTTTTCAAAACGTCTGTGCGACACCTATCAAAGGCCACGTCGGACCATAGTCCACTTTTAATATCTTATGATTTATTGAATACACAGGTGGCACCGAAGCACTTTGTCTTTCTGAATGTCTGGGTTAAGCATGAGGATTTCCAGCGGGTGGTGCGTGATAGCTGGCAGGCCCCGGTTGAGGGGGTTCCTATGTTTGTAATGGCCACCAAGCTGAACAGGTTGGGTAGAGTGCTGAGTAAGTGGAGTTGGAAAGTATTCGGGGACATCTTTGCTAAACTCCGGGAATATGAGGATAGTGTCCAGGCTCTGGAGGCTATATTGCAGCAGTTTCCTGAGGATGAGCATGCGTTAATTGAATATAAAAAGGTTTTTGCCTTGTTACAGAAACAAATTGCAATAGAAGAAGAGTATTGGCAGCAGAAGGCGCGCGTCACCGAGGTCCCGGAGGGTGATAGAAACTCCCGGTATTTTCATTC
Source organism: Ipomoea nil (assembly GCF_001879475.1). Classification (NCBI taxonomy): domain Eukaryota; kingdom Viridiplantae; phylum Streptophyta; class Magnoliopsida; order Solanales; family Convolvulaceae; genus Ipomoea; species Ipomoea nil. Next base: position 5,833,681 of record NW_017619742.1, read on the forward strand.
CATTGTTAAGGAACGCAGGCGCAAGCTGTATATACATAGAGTTAAGAACGATGAAGGTGTCTGGCTGGAGGATAGACAGGGGATAGCCCAGCAGGCTGTTTCCTTTTTTGAGCACATGTTTACTGCAGAGGTGGGGGGGTGGGTTTGATCTGGCTAGATAGGATTGTGTTCCGCGGCTCGTTACAGAGGAAGATAATGACTTATTGACAACTGTGCCAGAAGTGGAATAGGTTAAAGCGGTGGTAATGCAGATGAACTCTGCTAGTGCAGCAGGTCCAGATAGTTTCTCGGGGGCCTTTTGCAAGGCCTGCTGGGATATTATTCAAGATGATGTAGTTAATATGGTTTGGAGTTACTTTGCAGGACGGGATTTTACTAGAGCTATCACGCATACATTTATTGTTCTATTGCCGAAGAAGCCAGGCCTGGAGACCTTTGCAGACTACAGGCCGATTAGCCTTTGCAATTTTAGTAGCAAGGTGGTCATGAAGCTCATGGTGGTCAGTGTTGGTCCCAAAAGAGGTAGGGTGAAAGTCTAGAGGGAGGGGGGGTGAATAGACTTTCAAACTTTTTCGCACAGCACAACAATTGCTAAGACAGAGATAAACCAAAACTCTTAACTAGATTGTTAGAGTATGGTGCACAGCGGAAATAATTAAACATAAAGTGTGTGTGAGATTGTGTGAGCAATATATCTTCGTGAGAGCAAATATATAAAGAGCAGTATGTAAAGAAAGCAGTAAAGAACACAAGACAATTATAGTGGTTCGCGAGGTGGTGTAATCCTCCTACTCCACTTGCTCTTTTCTCCAAGAGCCAATTCACTATATCTACCACTCCTTGGTTCCAAGATACAATGAATTTCCGTGATCTAGTGCTTTGATCACAAAGCCCGCACTAATCACGCCCAGTGACACCACACTGCTGCTTCGGGTTTCACGTCGCGGCGCTAATATCCCAGGATTTCACGACTCCGCGTTACTTTCCCCTCGTCTTCCACACTCCGGTAGAAACGTATCCGTGATCTGGTGCTTTGATCACAAAGCCCACACCAATCACGCCCAGTGCCTCCGACACTGCTGCTTCGGATCTCACAGCTCCGTGTGACAATCCAGGATTTCACAGCTCCGTGCTACTTTCCTCCCTTCTCTTGTTTTGCTCCAAAACAAGTGTTGTCTTGCTTCCAACTTTTGAGACTCTGTAGATGATCTTCAATGATGCGCAGGTCTCTTTGATGAAGATAAACACTTTGGAAAGATTTCTCTTGATAGATCTGAGTGTTTTCTCTCTTTGAATGAATCAAGTAAAGCACTTGATTTCTATGCTCTGTTTTGCTCTGTTTAAGAACTCTCAGAATATTTTTCTCTTGAAGCTCTCTGAGTTCTTTTCTCACACTTGAAGATTTTAGCTCTTAGAATTTTAGCTCTCTGCTCTTTTAAGCTTAATTGCTCTATTCGATCCTTTGATGGATTCGAATTTTCTGTTCGTGAGTTCGTTGTATGCTATTCTTCTCTTGTTTTCTTCAAGTCTTCATATCTTCATCATTTTATAGCTGGTAATGAGAATCTGTCCGTTGGAAAGAGACGCTCTCATTTTTGAAATCTTGTATCTTTTGTCAGAGATCTTATCTTATCTTCTGCAAAAATGTCAGAAAGAGATAAGCTAGCCGTTGATGGAGTTTCATCTCCATGTAAATGAGCTCCCAAACTTCATCTGATACTCCTCTGGTTTTACGTTGAGTGGAAAATATCTGGGTCTCAGTTTTGGTGTAGAATGGCTTCTCTGATTAGCTCTGAAGTGGTCCTTGTATCTTTGGGATTTAAAAATTATTCTTCAATTTAATCCCATACTAGTTAAAACTAATATTTTTCCTTGTGAGAATATTTTCACTGTAAGTTCATCTTCATCTTCTTCATTCTCACGTCTGGGTGTTCTCAGACTTCAAACTGGCTTTGAACTTCCACCCAATTTGAATTTCTCCATTGTAATTGACACCCAATTTCGATTGGCTTGTAATTGGCACCCAATTTGAATTTCTCCATTGTAATTGGCTCCCAATTGACTTTGACTTGCAATTGGTTCCCAACTGCTCCTGGTGCTTTCAATTGCTTCCCACTTTGAATTGTTGACTTTGACTTTGAAATTGGCTCCCAGACTTCTTCTGGTATTTGAATTTCATCTCAATTCAATTTGATCTCCATGTCTTCTTTGAATCGGTCCCCAACTTTGAAATTGCATCCCATACTACAAAATTTGAATTGTTGACTTTGAAATTGGCTCCCAGACTTCTCCTGGTATTTGAATTTCATCTCAATTCAATTTGATCTCCATGTCTTCTTTGAATCGGTCCCCAACTTTGAAATTGCATCCCATATTACAACCTCAATTGGCTCCCAATTTCAATTCTACATTGGCTTCCATATTGAATACTACAACCTCAATTGGCTCCCAATTTCAATTCTACATTGGCTCCCATATTGAATTGATTTCCATGTGAAACTTGCTCCCAATTTCAATTGATTTTGATTTCTCTGAAACTGGCTCCCAATTCCTAAATTGCCACCCAAAGCTTAAACTAGCGCCCAAATCCATCATATTAATTTAATTTGACTTCTCAAATTTTACCTTGTAAGGTACAATGGTGAGTTTCGAACTTGAGCCATTTTGGATAATATATCAAGCATCATCCACTTCGTCCGTATAGCTTTTGATTAAATATCCAATCACATTTGATGTACTTCTTTCTTTCCATAGATGCTTGATCTCCAAGTCAATTTCATGCATTCTTCCAATATTAATTTTCTTCACGAAAATTCTTCTGGGATATCTTCTTTGAGTAGTAGCGACGTGAATATTGTATCATTCATCTTCTTCTTCAATTTGTCATTTTCTCTAGACAAATTCTTGATTTTCGGCTTTATATCTTCTTCTTCTATTTTCATCCATCTTCCTCTGTTTTTCTCTTTTCATAATTAAATAATTTCCCGATCACGGTCTAAGACTCTACTAGACCTATAAATAAAATTGGGGGATCTACAAATACAAATTTGGCATATCAAAACCATTACACTTTATTCCTAACAATTTCTCCCCTTTTGATAATGCCAAAACCTATACTCAGTCATTGGCTTTAAGTCTTTGAAAAATAATCTTTTTGCTCAATTTTATTTGACAAAGCCAAGATGAGTTTAACAAATGGTTTTCTAGACACAATCAAAAGAAACTTGTGAATTAAATTTTTAGACAAGCTCCTAAACGCATCTTGAATTATTTTTATTTTGATCATCATCAATTTTTAATTTTGTCGTGCGTTTGACATATTTCTTGTCTTTTAATTCACGAAAGTCTATTTACATTAAACAAATAAAATTAAAGACTCAAAATAGACCATGGGAAATTATTATTGATATATTTCGAATTTATAGAGAAAAACGCAACAGAGGTTCGAAAATAGAAAATATCAGCTTAAGAGAATTTTCAGATTACCTTATGGGTTTCTTCACACCAAAGTCTTTCTTCAAAATTTCCTTGACATGTTCTCTGAGCTTGAAGAAATCATCTTTGAACTTTGCATTCTGAAATTTCTTTGTAAGCTGTCCGATCATGTAATGTCCAAAAGCTTCTTTGATATTGTTACCCGGAAGAACTCCGTTTTCCCACCATAAGACACATTCTTCGAAGCTTCTTTCTTCTCCAAGATTCATGCCCATATTTCCAGTGAAATCTCTTAGTTCATACCACATCTCGGTTCTTTTCCTTTTGCCTTCTTCTTCTTTATTCTTTTCCGAGATCCATTGGGCTTGATCGGCTGCAGACCATTTCTTGATCATGCTTGGTAAATTTTCTTTGGTCCATATTGTTGTCTGAGTGGCGGTACCCTTAGAGCATTCGAACCAGCCACGCTGTTCAGCAACCTTGATGTACTCGTACCAAGACTAGGATTCGCGAACTGAGCAAAACCAATCTGAGATGGTCCTTGTGAGGATTGTCCGCGGCTTCGGCCTCTACCTTGAGTAGACACTACTGGCTGTTGTTGACTTCCAAGAATAAATTCTTGTTGTTGCAAAGCCAAGTGACTGAGAATTTCTTCCCCCCTTTTGGCGTTATCAACCAAAAATGCAAGGGTCTTAAAATCTCGGTTTTGGTTTGCCTTCACAGTTTCAACACTGTTGTGTGTTTCAATGGAAACGGTTTGCACGTTGTCAAGCTTGTTTGTTGTAACTGCGAGTTCAGCTTCAAGTTTGTTGATTCGACTTTCTTGGTCTTGAATTGCTTTGATCCGTCTCAAGTGACGTTCGTTGTTAATCTTTTCAGCTGCTTCTCGTTCCTTCTTCATGAGCTGAAGCACTTCAAGTAAGCCTTTTGTCAATTCTCCTTTCAAAATTCTTTCTGCTTTGTCAATCTGGGTCTTCAAAATATTTTGATGCTCCATTAACTCCTTCAGATTGACTCGTACATTTGTGTGTTGTTGATCTAGCTTTTGGTTTTGTTCAACCAATTTTTCTCCAATTGTTTGACAAACAACATCACTGGATTCGGCTACTTTGGCAAATAAGGATGAAAATATGTCATCTTCTTGTTCATCTATCTGCACAAAATTTTGAGGGGATCCGAATGGACTTTTATTTGGATCTGTGAGAATAACTGTGTCAATAAGTTGCATCCCTTCTTCTTCAGGTGATTCAGCTTCTTGATTGAGATCACCAATTTCTTCTTCTAAGACCTCTGTTCTCGTGTAGTTCTCTGTAAATAAATCTTCATTTATTTACCAATGAAGATCACCAATTTCTTGATTGAGATCACCAATTTCTTCTTCTAAGACCTCTGTTCTCGTGTAGTTCTCTGTAAATAAATCTTCATTTTCTAGAACAGGGTCCATGGTAGGCATGGTAGACTCGGTATGGTGTACCGGCAATACACTAGATAAATCCTCTGTGATTGGTTGTCTATTCTCAGTAGCAACTTCTACTGCAACTTCCACTGGTATATCTCTTCTTCTTTCTTCTGACACTTGTTCTTCTTATTTCTTCTTGTACTGACATTTCTCCTCTTAATCTTTTCTTCTTTTTATCCCTTTTGTAGCCATAATAATTTTTTTTTTAATTTCTTTTTATTCCTCTTTTTTTTTTTATTATTCATATAATTTTTTATGTATCTTTTTGGCTACGAAACTTGTTCTTTTTATATACCGTAGGGATTTTCATTTTGTACGAGAGAAAGGCAGAGAGAAAATAGAGATAGACAAGACCAGTAGCAAAAACATCCATAAAATTTTATTTATCTCCTTCTTACAGAGAAGGAGAGAGAGAGAGAGAGAGAGAGAGAGAGAGAGAGATAGCATAACATTTCTTCAACAGGCAGAAAAACCCGTACTCATGCAGTCTTCTGAGTCATAGCCTACTGGTGGTGAAGGAGCATATCTCGGTCCTGAGTCACCACTTGACTCACTTTCCTCGAACATCGACCCGTTTGAGCTTGAAGATGAATAGGTTTGATTAAAAAACCTAGTAAAGTCCACTCGAGGACGGATGAACGGGTTGAGTGGCATCTGCTGAGGAGGCGGTGGAGGAGCAGGGATTTCTTGTGGCAGAGGTGCAAGAACTGGCAGACTTGGTGGAAACTTCGGGAGAGGCTCTGGTGGAGGAGGAGGTTGATAGAGCCCATCAAAACCAAAACCGGGAGGAGGTAGAACCGGTCCAAAAGTCAGTTGTTTTAAATATTGGAGATATTCTGAATTGCTCATATTCAGAATTTCAGCGTATATGTCAGGTTGAACAACCGGAGAGAACTTCATGAATGGAGGCTCAGACCCTTCCACTCGGTCTTGTTCTGCCAATGGTTTCTTGGCACCATCATCTTCTTCATAGATAAAGCCCGGTTCACACGGTGGTGATTCTGCAACTGCTTGAATTTGTGGCGACTCCTTCTCTTGCTCCCTTTCATCAGATATTAACACCAGAGGGTTGCTTGGTGTTTCTCCTGCCATTTTTCGTCCGTCCGTGCGTGTTGCCCTTCGGGGTTGTTTGAGAACTTTCTCCCAGGTTCTCTGACTTTGCTTCCTTATCTCGTTTTCTTGAGACTCGCTGGACACCATCTTGCACCTGCAAAAATTCAAACAACAAAATCTTCCACAACAGGTATGTCTCGGGGCTGTCTCCCAATATATAGGGCGGTCAGGAGTGTAGTCGGTTCACTTGCCGATGGAGAGTTAATTCTTCTTGCCGTCGTTTAGAGTTTACGGATGTGATGGATAGCGGCAAGACTTCTCATTGGCTAAGATGGCGGTGGATCGGAAGAGATATGATAGGCAACGGTTTAGAGGGGAGAGTTTAATGAGGGGTTAGGTTTTAATTGCTCTGTGGGAGACGATTGATATTATTAAGTTGAGAGAAGGTATGGGGTGCCGATTTGAGAGAGAGAGAATATCAGTTTGGAAAGATTTGATCTAGGAGAGGATTATGGGGGGGGGGGGGGGGTTTAGGTTGGGTGGAGGTTTAGAAAGGGTAGGAGTTTATGGGTGGAGGTTTGATGCCCAATTAAACTCTAAATTTCCTCCTTTATCTCCTGATTTCCTTCTCAAATTCGTGTACCACAAACATAAACACACTCAAACATCTCGTTAGTAGCAAAAATTACTCCACAAATAATTAATCACACATACCAATTTCATTAAATTCATATACACGGCATTCCTAATACATATAATTTGGAAATTAACACAATTAACACACATATTCCTAATTTATAATTAGAAACAACTTTATATAAAATTTTACATCCTAAAAATGGATTTTAGAAACGAAAAATATTAACTTAAAGCATTTTGACACATTATATCATATATATGCACGAAACACATATAAAACACGGTAAATCACATTAGGCACATATATAATTAAATAAACATGGTAAATCATTTTTAGAGAAAATTGTTCATGCAAACAAGTTAGTTAATTTACAGAAACATGAACACATACTCAAAAACTGATTAACACATTAAAACATGCAATTTTATACAAATTATCAAATAAATCACGAATTGCACATTTTATCAAATTAATTTGCATGGCATATGATCTCACGTTAAATAACACATGCAAAAACACAAATAAATTTCTAACACATATTGCAATTTTATCACATAAATATTTCGAATAAAAACATGCATAGAAACACATAAAACAATTTATCCACGTAAAACAATTAATTTTGAGCACAAGTATCAATTTAAATAGAGAGTTTAAGTTCAGTGATACTTAGCTCATTTCGATCATTCCCAACTCGTGCCTTAAGGTAGAAAATCTCGTTTCGCATAAAAGCTTCGTGAGAATATCAGCAACTTGGTTTTCCGTAAGGATATATTCAATCTTCAGATTTTTCTTTTCAACGTGATCCCTTATAAAATGGTGTCGAATGTCGATGTGTTTGGTTCTTGAGTGAAGCACCGGATTGTGAGTGATAGCGATTGCACTAGTATTATCACAATAAATACTAATGTCATCACAATTTACTCCATAATCCTTCAATTGTTGCTTCATCCACAAAATTTGCGCACAACAACTCCCTGCAGCAATATATTCGGCCTCGGCGGTACTAGTTGCGATGGAATTTTGCTTTTTGCTGAACCAAGAAACAAGCCTTCCCCCCAAGAACTGACATGTCCCGGAAGTGCTTTTTCTGTCTATTTTGCAACCTGCAAAATCCGCATCTGAAAAACCTGTTAGAGTAAAATCTGTACCTTTTGGATACCATAATCCAACATTGATTGTGCCTTTCAGATATCGTATGATCTTCTTTGTTGCGGTGAGGTGGCTTTCTTTTGGATTTGCTTGGAATCTTGCACACACTCCCACAGCATAAGAAATGTCCGGCCTGCTTGCAGTAAGATATTGAAGTGAACCAATCATTCCTCTATATTTTGTTTGATCGACATCCTTTCCATCTTCATCTTTGTCTAGCCTTATTGATGTGCTCATTGGAATTTTGATTGATGATTTTCCATCAAGGTCAAACTTCTTTATCAAGTCGCGGGTGTACTTTGCTTGATTGATGAATACTCCTTCTTTCAGTTGTTTGACTTGTAAGCCCAAGAAGTAATTCAATTCACCCATCATGCTCATTTCAAATTTATTCTGCATAAGCTTCGAAAATTTCTCACACAAAGAATTGTTAGTGCTTCCAAAAATAATATCATCAACATATATTTGTACTAATAAAATATGATCACCATCTTGAATTCTAAATAGAGTTTTGTCAACAAGGCCTTTGGTGAATCCACAGCTTATCAAGAACATTGACAAAGTATCATACTAAGCTCGAGGTGCTTGTTTCAACCCATACAATGCCTTTTTAAGTTTGTAGACTTTATCACCTTCGCCTGTTACCTCAAAACCTGGGGGTTGTTTGACATAAACTTCTTCTTCAAGTAGACCATTCAAGAATGCGCTTTTCACGTCCATTTGATAAACGGTGAAATCTTTGTGTGCGGCGTAGGCTAGGAAAATTCTGATTGCTTCAAGTCGAGCCACCGGTGCAAAAGTTTCATCAAAATCAATTCCTTCTTCTTGAGAGTATCCTTTTGCAACGAGCCTTTCTTTATTCCTAACAATCACGCCTTCTTCGTTTGTTTTGTTCCGGAAGACCCATTTGGTTCCTACAACATTGTGGTTCGGCAGTCTTGGAACAAGTTCCCAAACATCATTTCTTTTGAATTGATCGAGCTCCTCTTGCATAGCATTTATCCAATCCGGATCATTGAGAGCTTCGTCAATTTCTTTTGGTTCAATCTGAGATAGATAACACGTGAACAATGCTTCCATGGTAGATGATCTTGTTTTCACGCCTTCATGGATATTCCCAATAATTAATTCTGGAGGGTGATTTTTGAGCCATCTTAAATCTGGTTGAAATGGGTGGATCCATTTGTTGTGAATTTGCAGTGTTGGTTCGAATTTCATCAATTAAATTGTCTTGAAATTGATTACCAACATCACATGCAATTTGATCATTAATTGGATCACCAACTTGTACTGCATCTCCATTCCCTCGTGAGGCATCACTCCCAAAATTATTATTTAAAGAATTTCCAACTTCTTCTGGGTGAGGGATGGGATTTGCTAGAGAATTAATTTCCAACTCATCCATTCCCTGCAAAACATCATCTTCAGACGTATCATTAGTATCCCAAAAATCAATATGACACTTGTTACCATTTTGTGCAATTTCTTCGTCCAGAGCGCCATTTTTTATTTGTGATTTTTCATCAAATACCACGTGTATGGATTCTTCAACCACCATTGATCTTTTATTCAGAACTCTGTACGCCTTGCTGGTAGCTGAATATCCTAGAAAAATTCCTTCATCTGCACGCTCATCAAAAGCTTTTAGATGCAATTTATCATTAATATGAATAAAGCATTTGCATCCAAAAATATGAAAATAACCAATATTTGGTTTTCTCCCTTTATATAGCTCATATGGCGTCTTCTTGTGCTGCTTATGGATCATGCTTCGATTTTGCGTGTAACAAGCAGTGTTGATAGCTTCCGCCCAATAGCGTTTCGGGAGACCGGTAGCACTAATCATCACTCGTGCGGCTTCTTTGAGCGTCCGGTTTCTTCTTTCGGCAACACCGTTTTGTTGCGGTGTTCTTGTGGCAGATAATTGATGAGAAATTCCATGTGAATTGCAAAAAGCTTGTATAACTCCATTCACGAACTCGGTTCCGCGATCCGTTCGTATTTTTGATATTTGCAATTCTTTCTCATTTTGTAGTTACTTCAATAGCTTCGGTAGAACTTGCTCAACTTCATTTTTCTTCTTGAGAAACACGGTCCAAGTGTACCTGGAAAAATCATCAACAACAACGAGAGTATATTTCTTACCACTTACACTTATTGGATCACCCGGTCCAAATAAGTCCATATGTAGTAAGCTTAGCGGTCTTGACGTTGACTCGTGTGTCTTTGATTTGAATGATGATTTGATTTGCTTTCCGCGTTGGCATGCATTACACACTTGGTCGTTCAAGATTCTTCTTTGCAAGCTGATTGATAGTCTTGAAGTTTAAGTGGTTGAGCTTTCTGTGCCATTCCCAATTAGCTTCATTTGAATTTCTGGCCATTAAGCACACTGAATCTTTGCTAGTGCTCCAATCAACAACATACATATTCTTTCGCCGTTTTCCAGATAAAATAATCTCATTTGTGAGCTCATTTTTGATTAGGCAATTATCTTTAGAAAATTCTACAAGATAACCTTTATCACAAAATTGACTAGTGCTCAACAAATTAAATTTTAATCCTTCAACGAAAGAAACATCTTCAATCTTCAAACCATTTTTCTTGATCGTGCCAACTCCTTTTGTAATTCCATAATTTTGATTTCCTCCGAATATAACTTTTGGTCCATCGATTTCTTTGAAATTAACTAGATATGATTTATTTCTAGTCATGTGGCGTGAGCAACCACTATCGATGTACCAAACATCCTGCAAAAAGATTAATTAATTTTAGGTACCCATACTTGCTTGGGTCCTTTGCTGTTAGTGATTTTTGGTAACCAAACCCACCTTGATCTTATTGAATTAAGATGAGGCGATTTGTAACCATTGGAGACACGATAATCATAACTCACATTAGAAAATATTTTTGGCGCCGGGTTTTGAAAATTATTTTTATATTTTGGCACCTGGGAAGAGAATGGTTGCTTTGGTCTATAAAAAATATTACATCTATTGCACAACCAATCTTTTTGAGTGGGATAAAATCTCCCAACTTTATTTCTAGAAAAGCTTCTCTCTTTTCTTTGAAATCTTTTTGCACTTGACTCTTTGGCATATCTTTGCTTGTAGAATTTTTGTTGCTTTGCCGTAGTATAAACTTGTTTCGGCCTTTCAACACTCAACTTTGCATTTGATTGATAGCCAAGTCCTTGTCTCATTGTGCTATTCTGAGTTTTAACAAATTTTACCACTTGAACTTTATTATTTAAAGTAGTAGTAGAATTAGTCAGATTTTGAGGGGTTTGAGAACATGTGGAGTCATAACCAATTCCGGTTCTATCTCCTGATGGCTTTTGCATGCTCACCATTTTATCTATAATTTTAGACGAATTAGTGAACGTAGCAATAGTAGCTCTAAGATTATGTTCTCTAACCTCTCTTGCTTTACACTCTTCTTGAAGATGAATATTTTCATTCTTCAATTTACTCACTTCAAGTAAAGCATCTTGCAATTTTTTATTCATTTCTTCTTTTTCAAGAATTGGAATATTATTGTGCTCCTTGAGTTGAGGATGAGTGAGCATAATCTCTTGACAATCTCGCATTAGATTATCAATAGATTCACGAGAAAAAGAGGAATTAACAGAATTGAAGGAATTAGAACTTACCTCTTCTTCCTCTGCGTCAAGAGCCATAAGACAATCTTCACTTGTACTCAACTCAATTGACTTGCATATTAGCGCCGTATCATCATCCGAATATGAACTTTCATCGCTTGATGATGAATCCTCCGAATCATCATTTTCGTTTGGTTCGTTGCCAACGAGAGCTTTTCTTTTGTCGCGCTTGAACCTTTTACTTTCGGATTTGTTCGGCGTAGATTCAACATTTTTTCCTTGATACTTGCTAACGATCGGATACGGAAAATTTATTTTAAAATGTCCGGGTTTGCGGCAATTGTAGCACAAATCCTTATTTTCTTCGACTTTTTCTTCTTGTGTTATGCGAGAGATGAATTTTCCACGAGCAGAATTTTTGTTGTCTCCTTTTCGCATAAACCTTCTAAACTTTTTGACAAAAAGAGCAAATTATTCGTCAGTCATAAAATCAACATTATTTTCTACTGACCTGGAGGTTGACGGTTGTTCGGCCATTAGAGCAGCATTTCGAGCTTCATGAACATCATCATCTTTGGCTTTCATTTCGAACTCATATGCTTTTAGATCACTAAATAATTTGTCTGTTGACAACATTCTTAGATATTGGTGATCGCGCATAGCCGTAACCTTCATATCCCATGCAGATGGTAAGCCTCGTAGAATTTTGAGATTAATTTCTTTTTGGCTAATATTTTTGCCAAGATTACTAATCTCTCCAAGAACTTTGATCATTCGAGCTTCCATGTCTGCAACACTTTCATTTGAGAGCATTTTGAAATCTTCATACTTCTTCATGGCGATTGTGAGCTTATTATCCTTTTCTTGTTCATCTCCTTCGCCAATCTTGATGAGAGTTTCCCATATTTCTTTGGCAGTGGCACACTTTCGGATCTTCGGAAATATTGTATCATCAACGGCTTTGAATAGAATATCGTTGGCAATATTGTCAAGATTATTCCGCGTTCTATCGTCCGATGTCCATTCCGGTTTTGGCTTTTGTACGTACTGTGGAGCATCCGGGGATATAACAAACGCCGTATTGATTTTTAATATTTCTATAGGGCCAGTGGAAATAACTTCCCACATTTCATCGTGTAAAGCCGATAAGTGTACCTGCATACGAACTTTCCAATCATCAAATTTATCAAGAGAGAATAATAGATTTTGAGCTAAATCTTTCTTCATCATCATCACGAGAGATATGAAAGATTAATCCAATTCACACACTTTGTAGAATGGATCTGTCTAGCAGTCAAAAATAGTTGACCCACTTTAGGGACAATTTTGACTCGGGTAAACACCTGCTCTGATACCAATTGTTGGTCCCAAAAGAGGTAGGGTGAAAGTCTAGAGGGGCGGGGGGGTGAATAGACTTTCAAACTTTTTCGCACAACACAACAATTGCTAAGACAGAGATAAACCAAAACTCTTAACTAGATTGTTAGAGTATGGTGCACAGCGGAAATAATTAAACATAAAGTGTGTGTGAGATTGTGTGAGCAGTATATCTTCGTGAGAGCAAATATATAAAGAGCAGTATGTAAAGAAAGCAGTAAAGAACACAAGACAATTATAGTGGTTCGCGAGGTGGTGTAATCCTCCTACTCCACTTGCTCTTTTCTCCAAGAGCCAATTCACTATATCTACCACTCCTTGGTTCCAAGATACAATGAATTTCCGTGATCTAGTTCTTTGATCACAAAGCCCGCACTAATCACGCCCAGTGACACCACACTGCTGCTTCGGGTTTCACGTCGCCGCGCTACTATCCCAGGATTTCACAACTCCGCGTTACTTTCCCCTCGTCTTCCACACTCCGGTAGAAACGTATCCGTGATCTGGTGCTTTGATCACCAAGCCCACACCAATCACGCCCAGTGCCTCCGACACTGCTGCTTCGGATCTCACAGCTCCGTGTGACAATCCAGGATTTCACAGCTCCGTGCTACTTTCCTCCCTTCTCTTGTTTTGCTCCAAAACAAGTGTTGTCTTGCTTCCAACTTTTGAGACTCTGTAGATGATCTTCAATGATGCGCAGATCTCTTTGATGAAGATAAACACTCTGGAAAGATTTCTCTTGATAGATCTGAGTGTTTTCTCTCTTTGAATGAATCAAGTAAAGCACTTGATTTCTATGCTCTGTTTTGCTCTGTTTAAGAACTCTCAGAATATTTTTCTCTTGAAGCTCTCTGAGTTCTTTTCTCACACTTGAAGATTTTAGCTCTTAGAATTTTAGCTCTCTGCTCTTTTAAGCTTAATTGCTCTATTCGATCCTTTGATGGATTCGAATTTTCTGTTCGTGAGTTCGTTGTATGCTCTTCTTCTCTTGTTTTCTTCAAGTCTTCATATCTTCATCATTTTATAGCTGGTAATGAGAATCTGTCCGTTGGAAAGAGACGCTCTCATTTTTGAAATCTTGTATCTTTTGTCAGAGATCTTATCTTATCTTCTGCAAAAATGTCAGAAAGAGATAAGCTAGCCGTTGATGGAGTTTCATCTCCATGTAAATGAGCTCCCAAACTTCATCTGATACTCCTCTGGTTTTACGTTGAGTGGAAAATATCTGGGTCTCAGTTTTGGTGTAGAATGGCTTCTCTGATTAGCTCTGAAGTGGTCCTTGTATCTTTGGGATTTAAAAATTATTCTTCAATTTAATCCCATACTAGTTAAAACTAATATTTTTCCTTGTGAGAATATTTTCACTGTAAGTTCATCTTCATCTTCTTCATTCTCACGTCTGGGTGTTCTCAGACTTTAAACTGGCTTTGAACTTCCACCCAATTTGAATTTCTCCATTGTAATTGACACCCAATTTCGATTGGCTTGTAATTGGCACCCAATTTGAATTTCTCCATTGTAATTGGCTCCCAATTGACTTATTTGAATTTCTCCATTGTAATTGGCTCCCAATTGACTTTGACTTGCAATTGGCTCCCAACTGCTCCTGGTGCTTTCAATTGCTTCCCAATTTGAATTGTTGACTTTGACTTTGAAATTGGCTCCCAGACTTCTCCTGGTATTTGAATTTCATCTCAATTCAATTTGATCTCCATGTCTTCTTTGAATCGGTCCCCAACTTTGAAATTGCATCCCATACTACAACCTCAATTGGCTCCCAATTTCAATTCTACATTGGCTCCCATATTGAATTGATTTCCATGTGAAACTTGCTCCCAATTTCAATTGATTTTGATTTCTCTGAAACTGGCTCCCAATTTCAATTGCTTCGAACTAGCTCCCAATTCCAATTTCTATGAAATCGGCTCCCAATTCCTTTGAATTGGCTCCCAAGTGCAATTGCATCTCAATTGCCACCCAAAATTTGATCTCCATGTCTTCTTTGAATCGGTCCCCAACTTTGAAATTGCATCCCATACTACAACCTCAATTGGTTGGCTCCCATATTGAATTGAATTGCATCCCATACTACAACCTCAATTGGTTGGCTCCCATATTGAATTGATTTCCATGTGAAACTTGCTCCCAATTGATTTTGATTTCTCTTATTGAATTGAATTGCATCCCATACTACAACCTCAATTGGTTGGCTCCCATATTGAATTGATTTCCATGTGAAACTTGCTCCCAATTGATTTTGATTTCTCTGGAACTGGCTTCCAATTTCAATTGCTTCGAACTAGCTCCCAATTCCTGCTTCCCAATTTTCACTTGTAATTGGTGCCCAAAGCTTAAACTAGCGCCCAACTCTATCAGATTAATTTAATTTGACTTCTCAAATTTTACCTTGTAAAATTGTTAATGGTGAGTTTTGAACTTGAGCCATTTTGGATAAT
This sequence comes from Ipomoea nil, assembly GCF_001879475.1. Lineage (NCBI taxonomy): Eukaryota > Viridiplantae > Streptophyta > Magnoliopsida > Solanales > Convolvulaceae > Ipomoea > Ipomoea nil. The sequence continues at coordinate 5,848,857 of NW_017619742.1, forward strand.
ATATCAAGCATCATCCACTTCGTCCATACAGCTTTTGATTAAATCTCTAATCACATTTGATGTACTTCTTTCTTTCCATAGATGCTTGATCTCCAAGTCAATTTCATGCATTCTTCCAATATTAATTTTCTTCACGAAAATTCTTCTGGGATATCTTCTTTGAGTAGTAGCGACGTGAATATTGTATCATTCATCTTCTTCTTCAATTTGTCATTTTCTCCAGACAAATTCTTGATTTTCGGCTTTATATCTTCTTCTTCTATTTTCATCCATCTTCCTCTGTTTTTCTCTTTTCATAATTAAATAATTTCCCGATCACGGTCTAAGACTCTACTAGACCTATAAATAAAATTGGGGGATCTACAAATACAAATTTGGCATATCAAAACCATTACACTTTATTCCTAACAGTCATAATGGCCACGGTTCTGCCCCAAGTGCTAACTCCACAGCAGAGTGGGTTTGTTGCTGGCCGGTCTATCACCGATAGTGTTCTTTTGGCGTCGGAGATGTGCCATGGATTGAGCTAGCAGAGCCGGGACATAGTGCTTAAGCTGGATATGGCTAAGGCATATGACCGGGTTTCCTGGTTTTTCTTGACCTCGGTGATGCGCCGTTTGGGGTTTAGCGAGGTATGAATTGATATGGTTTTCCGGGCTATGTCAAATGTCTGGTACTTAGTGATAGTGAATGGCATCAAAGAAGGGTTTTTTACATCTATGAGGGGGCTCAGACAGGGGGACCCTTTGTCCCCAACTTTGTTTGTTATTGCAGCTGAAGTCCTGTCTGTCTATCTGACCCATGTTTATGAGGACACCACTGTACCCCAGTTCACTCAGCCGCCGAGGGCACCACATATTCATCATTTGGCGTATGCAGATGATGTCATTATCTTTAGCACGGCCATACTAGGGGTAATTAAAAAGGTTATTGCAGCACTTAAGGAGTACGAGGAGATCTTGGGGTAGTTAGTGAGCTTTAAGAAGAGTGCATTTTATATGCACCCTCGTACTCATGTCCGGGTAGTTGACAGAGTTCGCAGGGCATCGGGGTGTGTGCATAAGGAGTTTCCATTTATTTACCTCGGGTGCCCGGTGTACTTTGGCCGCAAGAAATGCATTTACTTTGCGCCTGTTATTGATAAAGTTAAGGCAAATTGTTTGAGTTGGCAGCGGCAAGTCCTTTCCAAAGGAGGGAAGGCCATTTTGATTTCATCATTACTACATGCTATCCCACTTCACTTATTCTCGGCTTGTGCTCCGCCCAAGCAGGTGGTTCGGGACTTTGAATGATGTTTTGCTAGTTTTTTCTGGAAGCCATCAGGGGGTGCCCGGTACCACTGGAGTTCTTGGAAAACTCTCTCCCTCCCTACAAAGGAGGGGGGAGTTGGTTTCTTGGATTTGGAGCTGATGATTAGAGCAGCCAGTGCAAAGTTATGGTGAAACTTTCGCACAGAGCATACCCTTTGGTCGGATTTTATGAGGGTCAAGTATTGCAATCGGGTTCACCCGGTTGCTAAGCTGGTTCGGACTACTGATTCACACACCTAGAAGCGGATGTTGGCAGTTCGTGATGAGGTCAAGAGTGTACTGACTTCGCGATTGTTCCAAGGTCGGGTTAATTTCTTGTGGGACAATTGGTCAGGTTTGGGCCCGCTTGGCAGACTTTTTCCTTCTTGGGGGGTGTCCTATTCCCAGGAATTGCTTCTAGACTATGTGCATGATAGAGCACTTGACTTGACTGATCATGAGGAGTTGGCTTATGCAGGAGTTACTGCGGACTTGTCCCGGTTGGGGCAAGGACCGCGAGATGTCCCGCTGTAGATTGCAGCACCCGACGGTATGTTTTCTTACTCTACAGCTAAGGCCTAACTTAGGTCTGCTTTGCCCATTGCACCGGACCCTCTCCTAGCTAAGTGTTGGCCTGAGCACCTGCCCTTTAAGGTGTCCTTCTTGGCTTGGAGGGTGTTCCGAGGGCGGCTTCCCACGGATGACACTTTGGCTCGTTTCGGTCATGTGATCGTTTCGAGATGTTGTTGTTGTCCAGCCCCGATTCCTGAGACTATTGCACATATTTTTTTATTCTGGGAAAACAGCAACAGCTGTCTGGAGCTATGTTTTGGCGTCCCTAGGCCTACAGTCACAACACCGGAGTCTTAGGACGTTGGTTGCGGGCTGGGGCTGAGGTGGGACGCGTAACCCTTTGTTTTCTTTTGCTGTGAGCAGGTTACCATACTTGGTGATGTGGGAGCTATGGAAACACCGTAATGGGTGTTTGTATGGGCGGGATACCCCCAGTGTTGGGCGAGTGATGCACGGGGTCGCCAAAGGGGTTGCGGAGTGTCTGTTTAGGCGTTGGCCTATGCAGCATATCCTTCCCCCTAACTGGAGGACAGTGGTGGCGTATTTGGAGGCACATGTGCCGAGGCGAGTGGTTAAGGCTGTCAGGTGGACTCCTCTACGGCTGGGGCTCTTAAGATTAATTTATCTCTTTCAGCAGCAGTAGGGGGGCCGCAGTCTTGGTGCGTAATCCAGGAGGTAGGCTTTGCTACGGGGTGGCGTGGTCTGGGCAAGGGGAGCGTGCCCGGGGTTTGTTCCGGGTATTGTTCTCATGTCTGGAATGGTGCCTAGCTGGAGGATACAGGGAGATCGTGGTGGAGTCCACAATGGCAGAGTTGGGGAGCTATCTTGATGTTTCTGTTCGCCCGCCATGGACCCTAGATGACTTAGTGTCCAGGCTTCGGTTCTTATGCTCGTGTGGGTTTGTTTCTGCTACACTGTGCCCGTCTAGGGCCAACTTACCTACGCAGGCTTTAGCGGACTGGGTCGTGGATAAGCCGAGGGAGGCCATCTTTTTCTTCCGTTAATGATCTTCCGCCTAGGGTGCGTGTTCTACTGGTTCATGATGACGTTCCCTACGTTTTCTTTGAGATGGAGGACTCCCCGTGACTTGGCTTGTTGCTCTTTTTGTTTGTTTGTTTTTTTTTTTTTTTTTTTTGTTTGCAAAAAGAAAAGAGGAAAAGAAAGTAAAAGAAAAAAGGAAAAGAATAAAGAAAAGAGAAAAAAATGAAAAAAAGAAAAATAGAAGGAAAAAAGAAAGAAGAAAAAGAAAAGAAAACAAAAAATAAAAAGAAAAGGGAAAAAAGAAAGAGAAAAAGAGGAAAGGAAAAAGTTATGAAAAGAGTTGTAGAAGGGAAAGAAGTTAAAGTGTGATTAAAAGATTTGAGAGTGGAAAGGGATGCTTGGAGGCAATGATGTCTTAGCTTGCTGGGGCGGAGCTTCAACGTAGGTGCCGGCGGAACAACGGGCACCCTAGCTTGGGCTTAACGGTGGCCGGGCAGGACTAGTCAAATCCGTTGACCTGGTCAGGCTTGCTACTCGCCAATAGTAGCAGGAACCTTCTGGGCTCCAGGTGGGCGGGCCTATTGCAGGGGTTGCTTTTTGTTTCGTGTCTGCCTATTATTTCCCTTATACACTGCCTTAAGTTATGCAATGTTGTAGAGCTATTTTGAGCCGAGGAAATGTAGCACTTGGTTGCCCCGTCACGTTTCCTTTTTGCAGGTTGTTTCTTTGGTTTCGGAGGCACTGTTGGTTTATAAGCTTACTTGGTTTCGCCCTTGCGAGCTTTTTTGACAAAGACCAGGCCTCAACGTTGGTGCAAGCGGTAAGAAATTGCATCCTAGCCCGGGCTGAACGGTGGCCGGGTAGGGGTTTATCAAATCCGTTGGCGGTAGTCCAGGCTTGCTGCTGACCCATAGTAATTAATCCCGGGGTTCTAGTTACTGATTTGCTGGTGCCGTTTGGGAGGTTTGTTGCTATTGGCTGGCCTGTGTTATGTGTTAGCCTGCGTGCCTATATCTTGGCCTGCGAACCGTTTTGCTTTGGCATGTGCGCCCTTGCTCTACCATAGTCAGATTATCTGTATTTTGTTTAATTGAGATGTTCAGACCTAGCTATTAGCCTACCACTTGGGCCTTTGGCGTGTGAGCCGTGTTGTTTGGCCTGTGTGCCTCTTTTGTTTGGAGTGTAACAGGGCAACCAATAGCACTGGAGCTTGAGGAGGTGTTGCGGCTGTGTTAGCAGCTCTACTTGGTTGCATTGTGGTGCAGAGACGCGGCATTGCAAAGTTGTAAGGAGGTGGCATGGTGGCGTGACACGATGATAGCAAGGTGGTTGCTCCCCTGGCTAACTGCGGGAGGTGCCGGATCTTAGCTTGTTTTGAGATAGGCCTTCTCTGCTTGTACGAGTTGGACCGCGGGCGTGGCAGGATGGTTGTGTGGTGGTAGTTTTCCACTATGGCAACTACAGATGTGTTGGTCCACAGCTCTCGTTTATTAATATCTTTTAGTTATTCTATTTTGCATAGCTTTAGCCTAGTTTGGTCTTGTGCTAGTTGTACGGGTATAAGCTGGGGCCGTTAGTTTCTAGCCTTGGGCCTCTTTGATGTAGCTATTTATTTATTTTCCTTTGCTTTTAGACTTGGTAGGCTTTGGCCATGCGGGGCCTTAACTCCTTGGTTTTGTATGGGCTCTGCCCTGCTTTTGATTAATAAATTATTATTATTATTAAAAAAATTAAATAAATATCAGTCCAATTAGTTCAATTAAAGTAATTAAGTTAATATTTAAACATCTACCACGACCCAATAACATCATTTAAATTTTCAACGCTTACAAATTGCACCTTCGAGACTTGCTTGACGTGCCTTAAATGTAGAGGGAAGGTAGTCTCGAAATTAACTATAGTAATCCAAGAGTCCATATTTGCGATAGCCCAGCATATTATATTCTGACTACAAAACCTCCCATTTATGCGAATGTCCAACAAAATTATATGTAAAAGCCCAACTGCTTCTACAATCTTGTTAAAGGCCCATTTCATTTTTTGAGAAAACTTTAGCCGAAGTGCAATTTTGGTTTTAGCAAAAATTAATATCTTCCCACAACTTGAAATTTGGACCTCAACGATGTTTGCAAGCTTTCATGTTCCTTCTTCTACGCACGGATTTACCAGCTGCTCACAATCCACAAATTAGTTTTAGAATCCTCATCACATCATAATTTGTACCACACAACTCACAATCAGGACTCTGCACCTATAAATGGCTCTCAGGAATTTACAATTACTCCGCCCAAGAACTAAAACTGCCGGCAACTGATCTTCGCTTGAGCTGCAATCTCGTTCATCAGTGATAAGGTAATTTTAACTTTTGCAGTAAACTATTTTCTTGCTTTTCTTGATTTTCTTTTGACAGGAGGGGAAGAAGGGAACGAAATACGTGAGGCATTAAGTAGAAAGCATCAGGAAATTGATTTTCTGAGGTGTATTTCACCATTGCTTAAACTTACCGTCCACTGGAAATTGATTCTTTTCCGGAGGTGTATTTCACCATTGCTTGAACTCACAGTGGACTGGAAATTGATTCTTTTCCGGAATGGTTTGGTTTCGCACCGTCAGCCACCGTCTTTGGGGACGAAAGCTACCACGTAGTCGTCTGGCATGCGCTCCGGCGCATTGCCGCCGTCGCCTTATGGTCGCCGTAGGGCGTTGCTCCGGCACATTGCCATCGTCCTTCGAACCGCTGTCGTCGAGCTTGCTGAGTATTCTCCGGGCATGTGCTCCAGCACGTTGCCATCCGCCGACGCAGGGTGTTCCTCCGGCACGCCTTCTATCGTGCTTTAGTGTGTCTCTATTCTCATCGCGGAATCGTGCCAACGACTTTCCACCATTGTTTGGGTTCATGCCGCCGGCTGTCGACGAACTTGCTATCGGAGAATGCCAACTTGATGCTTTCGCACTCCAATGTGTCGAAGCTATAGTCGACGACTCCATTCCTCTAAGCTTCTGACGAGGCCATATGCCCTGATTCTTTTGTCTTTGCTTTAACGTGCTCCAGGAGTTCGTGGTGCACCGTGGAATCGTCGCTGGAGGACCGATCGCTGGTGAACTCGACGGAGAAAATTTATTTGTTGAAGCTTCGCTGCTGCGTTCGTCGACCGCTACAGAGGTAGGAGTTTTTTTTTTTTTTTTTTGCTTTAATGTGCCTGCCATCTCATCTTCCCATGTTGCTTTTCTTTTTGCTTTGCTTGTGTCAGTGTATATAACATGAATAAGTTTGTTTTCTTTTCTTATTATTCCCTGCTCTTCTTTTTTCTTATAATATGTGTGCATATATAAAATATTCCACTGTTTGCTGTGTGTTTTATGTATGCTCGTAACACATTTAATGCTTTGACCCAAGTGCTAGATTTAAGCTTTCATCATTTGCCCTTGTTTTTTGGTGTAGCAATGCATATATATATATATATATATATATATATATATATATATATATATATATATATATATATATATATATATATATATATATATATATATATATATATATATATATATATATATATGGTTGAGTTCAAATGAGGACAACAATATATAGAGGATTGTGAGGACAAATAATGAGCACACAACAAATTAATACAAGGCACACAACGTAATACATAATGGCACACAAGAATAAATGTAAACATCAGGTTTCGAACCCAGGCTCTATAAATTAACAAATCTAGCACGCGACATACAAATTGTAGCATACGATTACATTCGGCCATGCACACGACATACCGGCTAATGGCACACACTACATCTGTCTTCACAGTCTTTTATAATATACTTGCCCTCATTTGAATACACATCTATATATATATATATGTATGTACGTATATATATGTATGTAAGGTTTGAAGAACGTGTAGTGTAGGGGAAGAGAACCATCATCGAGGAAGTGGAGATCCTTAGTTAGGCGGCGCGTTGTGCAAAGCCAATTGGCACTGTCGGCTTTGAAAATCTTGCGATGAGCCTCTACTTGTCCATAATACCTCGTGCCACCTTCTCCCGAGTAGGCGATCATCAACGGAGAAGCGGACGTGTGGTCATTTACAAAATGAGTGTCGAAGTAAAATGACAGCCATCCATACACATAGTGGATGGGAAAGCGACTATCAGCTAACCCCGGTGTACTAGAGTGCGATATTGCATTTAGTCCACTGTAAATGCTCTCAAGTACGGGGATCCCAAGGTTCAGTGTTTTGCCCGTCGCCATCAGACTAGCCATTTTGAATGTCTGGCACAAATGAGCCGCGTTGCTTTGATGGGGAGCACGAACACGCATAGCCAACAACTTAGGTATGCCGCTAAGTGAGTCTTCTCTTCATATTCAGGGGGAAATTCCAAGCTCATCAAAAGGTGCTTTAGTCGTTTTGGTCCAACCCTCGAATGCTGGGATCTTGCCACTTGGATTATGGGTGTTCTTCGGGCGAGTCTTCGTCTTATCCTCTTTCCTGCGCAGTGGCCCATCATAAACTTGCGGTCTCCTTCTCCAGAATTCTATCCACTCAACAACGTGAACTGAACGGTTATTATCCTGTTGCCCGCAGTGGTCACCTCGTTACTTATTTCATTTACCAAGGTAGCAGTAATCCAATATGTTTGGAACAGATACTTACAACATTGGGGGTGGAGTTAGGGTCGGCGTTTTCCCTATTAACTACGAGGCGGTTGGGACATACTCATCGTAAATGTGCCAAATATCGGTAGACCACAAAGTACGTGCATATCCCAAAGTGAAATTAAGAGCTCACCGAGCGATGTAAGCAAGGTGTTTGTCATGGGACACCACGCTTCGCAGAACGCTTGGACGATAGGCGTTGTATGTGAACGAGGCATATATGCCGTCGTAGATCGTCATAGCCTCCAGGAGTTCACGATGCCTACTGAGTATAGTCTCAGTCCATTCCTAATATCCCTTTGTGAAGCTAAATTCGCCTCTAAAGCTGGGATGCTGGTTCCATGAAGCCTCACCCTCGAGTATCCGTCTCCCTAAGGTCGGGAGTGTGTCTGAGTATTCCAGATGACCTAGCCCAATTCTTAGAATCCATGTCTTCGATGATTGGATTTCGGTGTCACGAGTCCAGGTGTCCACTCGATAGGGTAGTGTCCACTCGACATAAGTAATTTAATGTCGAATTTGTTTATTTAAATATGTAACTCATAGTATATGAATACAATGTAATATAGGAGATTGATTATAATTGTTACTAAAAAATTTTTAAATAGTAACCAAGTATTTTTTTGTTGCAAAGGGTTCTAATATATTTAATGAATGCACATATATACAAGATCGATGAATGAATACACAGTACCAATCCTTTAGGTGTTTTGGTCAGTGTTCATTTAGTTCAACCATTATTGTTGAATAAATATTTATGGATAAAGAAATTTTTAATTTAAGGAATTTAGATATAGTAAAACTTTAAAATTTTTAATTATAATAATGTAATCCAAAGATATTGGACGATTGGTAAATATGATGTAACCTATAGATCAAAATGCTAAAGAAAGTGTTTGGTTATTCAATAGTTTGAAACAACAATTAGTTCCAAACCACTGAAAATACAAACATAACAATTTACAATATTTTCACTTAGCATTTTTTAGAATGATTTCTCAAAAACACCTCTATATTAAAAAAATATATATATATATTACTGTAGAGCCATTTCGACTTCTTGAATAACAAGAGTCAGTTTCGCTGGCTCACTGCTTGCCCATCAACGGATGGACAAGCTTAATTTTTAATTTGGAGCCCTAAGGCTCCGTTTATAGGAGTTTCAAGGCTCCCGTGCCACTTTTCCTACCGATGTGGAAAAAGTGACAAAACTAAGGGGAGCCGAACGTTCTGCTCCCCATATGTTTTTCTTTTAAATTATATTTCTTTTATTAAATTCTTATTATTATTATTATTATTATTATTATTATTATTATTATTATTATTATTATTATTATTGCCAACACCTTGTGGTCTAATGGCACCAAGGTTGGACTCCCATATGGGAGGTTATGAGTCAGTATCATTCAAAAAAAATTATTATTATTATTTTTAAAACAATTATTATTATGAAATATATGTATACCCTTAGGTCATTTTATCAGTTAATCTAAACAACTAATTTTTTCAAATATCTTTTTACCCACCGTTGATATAATTCGCTGGTCAAATTCGCTAATATAATCCGCTAACTGCTGATTGCCAAACAAAGACATTGCGAGGTAGTTTTTTCACTTCAAATTGTTGTGTGATTTGAATACTCTCTTTGTCAACAAATCCTCAAGTAGTTAATATATATATATATATATATATATATATATATATATATATATATATATAGACTTGCACTCCGGTGCGAACGGCTCGCCCATGCGCGAAATAGGAATGGATTCAGTTCGTCCACGTGTCCAGATCTAATGGATGAGAAACACTGATTTTTTAAAAAAATGCGGTGGTATTTTCGTAAATAATTGAACATCGAAGTGCAAGTAAAATGTATTACAAGTGCATGTAAAATGTATTATAGGTGCAAGTAAAAATTTACACTGAGCATCAATACTTAGTTGCACTTATAGTTCTAAGTAGTTGCACCTATAGTTCTAAGTAGTTGCACACATAGGTATAAGTAGTTGCATCTAGGTGTATGAATGTTTGCGAGTGGTTTTCAGGAGTATTACTACCCGCTGAACTCAGATCAATGAATGTTAACAAGGTAAAATTACATGCACTTATAGGTGAAAGTAATTGCACCTATAGTTATAAGTAGTTGCACCTATAGTTATAAATAGTTGCACATATAGTTATAAGCACACCCAGGTGCATGAATGGTTGCGGAAAGTGAATGCTAACAAGGCAAAATTACATGCACTTATAGGTGAAAATATGTGCACTTATAAGAGATTTTACTTGCACTTCGATGTTCAATTATTTACGAAAATGCCACCGCGTTTTTTTTAAGTTATTAGATCTGGACACGTGTCGCGCGCTGATTCGTTCGCATTTCCTTCCTAGGCACTTATTCGCACCTGAGTGCGTCCCTATATATATATATACATATATATATATATATATATATATATATATATATATATATATATATATATATATATATATATATATATATATATATATATATACACACATATATATATATATATATATATATATACACATATATATATATATATATATATATATATATATATATATATATATATATAGGCGAGTTCAGGTGCGGCAGTGTCTTACGGTGCGGCGATTTCTTACGGTGCGGCAACACCAATAGTTCAACAAATATGCACCATCAACGTTAGGAAAATACACCACACAAAATAGAGTAAACGGAGCCCTGCATCACCAAACACACACCATTAGGTGTGAGTAAAAACACCATACACTGTTCGAAAATACACCATTGGGGGTGGTGAGTTCTATGGTGTATTTTTTTGAGTCTGTTGTGTATTTTGTGATGTTTTATTGCATTTCATTGTGGTGTGTTTTTATTACACTATTGGTGCATATTGTTAACACTGTTGGTGTATTCTGGAAAACCGTCGCACGACGCACGGGAAGACCCCGCCGCATTTGAACTTTATTCTATATATATATATATATATATATGTGTGTGTGTGTGTGTGTGTGTGTGTGTGTGTGTGTGTGTGTGTGTGTGTGTGTATGTGTGTGTGTGTGTAACGGAAACTAATAATGAATTAATGATAGACATAAATGCGGCCGTTATATTAATTACATAATCAACTCATAATGTCCACACTTAACTATATTTATAACACTTCCCCTTGGACATTATAACACCACGATCTTGCCTCATTAAAAACTTGATAGGAAAACCCTCTGGAAAAACCTAAACAAGAAAAGAGTACAAGGTATATAGATAGCATATTTGAAAACATGCATACCTCATTAAAAACTTCACTAGGAAAACCGCGTGGGAAAAACCTAGTTGAAGAAAAGAGTACATGATATTTGTAAAATCATATATTGTACTGATTGCCTCATTAAAAACCTTAACTTAAGAAAACCCTGTGGAAAAAAAACTTAGTTAAGGGAAAAAGAGTACAACCATAAGCATTCAGGGCATAACCTGCATAATTTTAAGGATTTTGGAGTTTGTCCATTTAAGTAATTATTTTGCTACTTTTTCCCATTGTCATTACTATATCATACTCATGCCTCGTTAAAAACTTCATTAGAAAAACCCAGTGGGAAAAATGAGTTGAGGAAAAGAGTGTATGATGTATGTGTCGTCAGTCATCAATCTTCTGGATTGATTCATGTAAAATTGTACTCCCCCTCAAGATAACAATCTTGATGTCCTATACATTGAATTTCCAAAATGTATAGAGGAATTTTGTAAATAAATATGTACAATTGTCAATGAAACAAATATACTTTATAATAATCCCGTGACTCTTCTGGGACTCACGTGGGTATAAGATTGACACCATAATATCTTAGTCAAAAGATTTTAATTATTTTATCATCTGAGCGACAGAATCTTTATTGTCTTTTTATAGGACAATGAAGGTAAATATAGTACAACCAGTTTTGGGACTTGGCATTATGGGATACAAAAATAATAGCCAGTACCCAAGTAGCCCAGTATCTAATCAAAATCAAGTATTGGCTAACTGGTGTATAAAACATTCTTCAAGGAAAAACTCGATCTTCAAGTCGAGATAATACTTATAGCCTTCACAAGTATTTCATTGATGTTTACACCATCAATATTGACTGAGATAATAAATAAGTCCATTATCAACTCTTTATTGAGCACATAATGGTACATATTATTCCCTCTTATATGAGGATAATAACCCCATTCGCAACTCTTTAAAGAGTAAATAATGGCACATAATAATACTTAAATAAATCCTCATTTTGGGAATTATAAATCTATTAGGAATTTTTCATACTTAATGCCATTTACCGTGGGACAGTATATTTGAAAAGGGTCTCTGCGTGAACCCATAAGCTACAAACTCGCTTCATAATATATCCATTTTAGCGAGTCAAGCAATTCCTTAATTGCTCCTTATGTTAAATACTCATGACACTTCCGGTGCCTAACTCTGGGTCTAGATTATCATATTACGAGCAATTTGTAATGACAATTGTGTTGTCAACAACTATAACCTTTTTATAAATGTCTCCCATATTTGTAAAAGTAATGACAATTTCTAAAACAACCAGATTCTAGACATTTCCCAAAAATATTTTGATCTAGTCGTTCCGCATCCCTAGTATAATGTTTGTTTGGTGCACCGATAATTTTACTAGGATTTTTCGTCATCTGGATGAACGTCTGCAGGACATAATTATTTAAGCTATTTCAAGAGTGACAATGTTTCTTTACTAGATCTAGTATTATGATTCATATCTCTTTCATTGATAGATCTCCTACACTTCTAGTGTCAATGAGTATTATATCGGTAGATATGTTTGGTCCAAGTTTGGGGAAGGTATATGGGCCCTAGCCACTCTTTTATGATCATTATGATCCATAGGTATGTTTGGCAGATTATTTGCTAAAATTGCAAATAAGTTATCTTTTGAACTTCTAGTTCAGTCTAACTAGTACATGGATTTAAATAATAAAGATGTTTTCGTTCTATGAAATTTCTTGACATTCTATTAAAAGTTAGTATATTATCTCCCCCTAATGCCGAGAAATAATCTTCATTAGGAATGCAGTCAACGTACCCAATTATATGTATTGATCCCCTATCATGGGCTTTCGATATTTAATCGATAGATGGAGGTTTCTTTGATAGCCCTTTTAGAGGTACGTTGTGGTGGTGATATATAAAAATAGACTGCACGCTAAAATTAACGCAGATAGGGAAATGTTACTTCTGAAACCACGTACTAGGTGAAAAAGAGGGTAAGGGTGATCGCAGTTCCGGTTTCGGTTCCGCAAATGGACAAACCGGAACCGAAATCTTATAGTAAGGTTTTGGTTCCGTTTCCGGTTGGAACCGCCGGGTCTAACAAGATTTATTTAAAAATTAAATAAAATAAGCTATAATTTTTAATTTTTTCCGGTTTGGAACCGGAACCGGCGGTTCCGGTTCCTTTTCACCTCGAACCTTAACCGGAACCATATTGGTTCCGATTAGGAACCGAAACCGGAACCGTACGAACTATTTGGTTCTGATTCCTGTTCAACAGTGCACGATTCAATTCGAACCGAACCGTGGTCATGCCTAAAAGAGGGTATAATTGCGATATGCAGTGAGTTAGATTTGGGTAAAAAAAAAAAAAAAAACTGACTCATAGTAACATCGTAGCAATCCTTCAGGGATTGATGGGATAGGTGGACCATTTTTGGTCACGAATTCATTGTGAAGGTTCATCCTAAAAGGTGACTTGGAGAATTAAAGTTCTTAATCTACCTTCTGGGCAAATAAATATACAAAAAAAAAAAAAAATGAAGGCTATAAATTTAAATATCATATACACAAATCTCATGTCAAAGAGTTTCTATAGCATAAACTAGTACGGTAAACAAGTCATAACCTTTAATTGTTATCACATGCAAGCTAAGGCTTAGCAACGACAAGTGCAACCTACTTTTCCAAGCAAGCTCTCATTTTATCTCATAGTTTCATACAAGCATGAAAACATTACAAAATAGCAAGATATAGCTGAAAACAACAGAAATTTTCAGAATTTTGACTTGGATTGCTGAATTTTCTTGGGGGGGGGGGGGGGGGGGGGAGGAACGGTAACACATTTTAACACAAAATTTTGCAGATAAGAAGTACATCAAGTCTAGATTGTACACAAAAATTTTCATGCGAATCCAAGGTCTGGAAGTATTTTTCCCAAAAAAATTTCCAACATTGCGCCAGGCTGAAAATTTACTGGCAGCACACTGCCAATAGTTTACAGAATTTTTTTGGAACAACCAAAGCATATTTTTAACAAAATCTTTATACAAACATCAAATACCACAAGTCTAGGTTCTCCAGAAAAAATTTCAAGCCAAAAGAAGTTCAACATGTATTTTTCACGAATTTAATTTTCAAGCTATGCTGATCAGAATTTTTCAAATAAATTTAATACTCAAGAGGTGCATTCTAACGAAGTACTTATAAAAGTTTTGGATGGCATGTAGCGAAAGGCGTTAAATAGGCATGGAAGCCATTGAAAACTTGATCATCACCACACCTCATATTTCAACTAAGAGTTTTTTGCACTTTTGGTCCCACGACTATAGTGGCACTAGCAGAATTGATCCACGACTTTTGAACCTTGCAATTTTAGTCCACGACTATTGATTTTTTTGCAAAAATGGTCCTTCCGGCCACTTTTCAGTCAAAATTCCACCGGAAATTTTTTTTTATCCATTTTTAACAGGGCTAAAATTGACATTTTACTTATCTCAAAAAATAAAAGAAAAAAATTGACATTTGACTACATACAATATTACTGGGCTACATACTACTGCCCCAGGCAGCGGAGTTCCTGGAGCAGGTAGGGCTGTCAGTAAGCGGCGGAGCGGCCGTGGCGTTCCCCGGGCTAGTTGGGTTATCCGGCAGCAGCATTGGAGGCGGAGCCAGCACGCCTGCGGGATCATCCGAAGACATCGGAAAAGCTTCGTTGTATAGATTTCCGGCGAGAGAAGCGGCGGAGATTCTCAAATGCAATCACTTTTACCTTTCCGTTTTATGTATTTCCTTTATATTTTGAGATAAGTAAAATATCAATTTTAGCCCTGTTAAAAATGGATAAAAAAAAAATCCGGTGGAATTTTGACGGAAAAGGGGCCGGAAGGACCATTTTTGCAAAAAATCAATAGTCGTGGACTAAAATTGCAAGGTTCAAAAGTCGTGGATCAATTCTGCTAGTGCCACTATAGTCGTGGGACCAAAAGTGCAAAAAACTCTTTCAACTAAGCAGCAACAATTATCAATATCATCAATCAATACCTTACATAAACAAGTAATGAGAGTTTATGAAAGAAAGCTATACAAAATCTGCATACTTCAGGATACAAATGATACAAATATAAGCAGTGTGCCAAGACAATTTATCTCACTTTGATAACAAGTTTATATTATGCATATGTATGGTATACTCTAAGTGCCCGAAAATATCAAAATCCATGTATATATCATGCAGGAAATAGACATAGATACTTAGCTTTTAGTGCAGAACAAGGTCTAGCAAGCTCCTTGATGAGCAATATACTACTTTGTTGATTTCACAAAGAAAAATGTGTCTACTATATTATGACTTGCATGCTATGAAGTATATGATTAGCATTTGCAAAAGCAAGTCAAATCCCAGACATATGAACCATGAGAATAAGAGTATGAGGGATTGCATTAGCCTTCCTGGTTTTACTATGCATCCATTATATATATTGCTTCATTGGATAATCTATCTTTCTCAATATATATTATTTGGACAAAGCTATAGATTACAAGCAAAATCAGACAAACAAATGTGTGAGATTGAGGAAATTAAAGGAAAGGCTCAAATTTGTCACTCTCAACCAGATGACAGTTCTTCAAAATAGTATGATTCACAATTATATTACTCACAACATTCGCATGATATATAAAATTATTTCTATTCACAAATTAGCATTCATGATATTTTCCTTAAAATTCATGGCAGCATTCAAACTAGATTCCAGATATCAGTATAGAGAATGACTCAATCATTGACACAACAAGTTTCATATCAAGATTATCATGAATATTGCACAGGCAAAGCAAATATATGATTTTATGAAGCATAAAAATATGTAAATATATGTGCAATCTGTTAAAGTACCAAAAGCATAAGATACTTAGCTTTTACTGGTGAGTGAATCGTTTTCGTAGACCTTTAATAGATTCTCTTCTCTAAACAATTTTTCAGCAAACTGCATAGTATTAAATTGAAGCCGCGAGTTGCCTTTCTTGATATTTGCTCAACACCCGTTTCCGATTGGCCGATGATCGGATGCCTGCGCCAATTCCGGGAGACAGTCCGCAGCCGCCACTTTCCGACAAACAAAGTGGGTTGATAGAGAAAGGGGATTCGGAATCGCCGCGCTTCATCCCCAACATACGCATTTTTTCTTTGATTTTCGTTTGAGAAGATTTTCGATCGGGAGGCTGATGTGCCTCCGTTGCTTACTCCACCTATGAGAACAGCACCGGCAGGGAATGCAGCACCGCGAGAATGGGGAAACAAAGCACATGTAAATACATTGGATCAGTGGATATTTGGTTCACAGAAGATGTAGAGCAAAGTGTCGATAACGTGTTGTAACCTAATGCTCAAAGTAATACTGGAAAAAGAGGGAGAAACTTTCATTCATTGTTACATTACATATTACAACAATACATATATATAATATACATTTATAACAAAAACTAATAATAATAGACATAAATACGACCGTTATATCAATTACATAATCAACTAATAATTCTTCCAAAATGCTAAACTCCAATCCTAAGGGCCCTCACAGCCTGACCTGACAGTGCATTTGACTAATAATCAACTAATAATGCCCACACTTAACTATATTATAACATATGACCACTTTTTAAGGGTTATTCACATTTTATCTCACCTAAGCATAATCCTATATAAAACCTAGGCATCCGACATCATCGCCGCCGCTTAGCAGCAGCCGCCATCGTCGTCACCACCTTGCAGCAACGAAATCACCGCCGCCTAGCAGCAGCTGACGTCGTTGCCGCCACTTAACAGTAGCCGACATCGTCGTCGCCCTCAATAGCTTCCAGCTACATCCTTCGTCGTAGACCTCCTCTGACGTCACTACCTCGTTTCTCCGTTTCTATTTCCGGTAATTCCTCTAAACCCTTAGCACAATTCGACCAATGCATATGTTTCTATGTTTTCATTTGGTAAAAATCTGTTGTCGATCGGTTTTGTAGTAGAGGAAGATGCAGGATAACACTTAACTGGAATTAGGTTAGTTGAAATGATTGAAAATCCAGTGGTGATGTTCACTAGTCAATGGTTTGCAGTTTGCTTCATTTTCTAAGTATTAGTGCTTGAACTTGAATTAAATTACATGTTCTGGATACATATTTCATCTTCTTGACTTTTAGATGAGCTGAAATATTGAGTACTTCACCGAGACTTATTCTGAAAAATGGATGTATTTAGATTAAACTTATTATTTGCCTGAAGCCCTTTGCATGCCAGAATTTATTTAGTAAATTGATTGATTTCAGGACCTTGAATACCTCACTATCTTTGCCAGTGAATTTCTTGGGTCTAATTTCTGATGATTTTTCTGTTATTATTCATGTAATGGCTTACTAATTTCTTAATGATATTGTAGATTAAACCCCTCATTGAGTTTGTTAAGATAATTGCACATTAGGAATTTCATCTTATGATGTACTAATTTGAGTTAAGGGATGGAAGCTTTTAGGGCAAGGCCTGTTAACAAACCATCCACCTGCAACAGTCATGAGCTTTGCTGCCAAGTATGAACAGTCGTGAAGTTTTCTGCCATACCTTGCTATTTTCCTTAATGAACAAATATATAGTGTTTTTTATTTTTTCTTTTTTTAACTGTTCTAATTCCATTTTGCCTTCATAAATCATAATTTTGAGAGTGGTTGTAGAAACTGCAGAATAAGCTAAGCATTCTTTCCAACTTCTACCTTTTCTTTTTATAGGTAAAAGAATGAATAGAGTTCCAATCAGCCTCAACATTTACAGCTTTGCCAAACAATATTTCAATAATCGGACAGCGTATAGCCTTATCAGTTGATCAATCTTTGCACAACAAACAGGACAACCCCAAATCTTGGCCTTGATTTAGTTCAGACAACCAACCATATGGCCACATGGGATGCGAGCTCCTTCCACCGGAGCATCCAAGCATATTGCACAAAATGATTTTGGAATGCCTTAGTTTTGGGTTTGATTTCCTATTTCATTATTTAATAGTTAACTTGCTACTAGTGGAACTTGGCAATAATAAGCTACTGGTATGGTCATGGCTGTAGAAGATGAAGTGGTGGGTGCTCTAAAGAAATCAGAAAAGTCTAAGAAAAGGAAAAAGAGGAACAATGATATGTTAGCTGTCAATCCTGTTTATATTGTGAAGGATGTGGGAGTTGAGGGAGATACAAGCTTTGAGGAAGAGACAAAAATGAAGAGTGATAATGAAGGTGTTGAAAGAATGAAGAAAAAGAAGAAATCTGCCGGAGATAATAAAAGGAGAGCACTTATGGAGGATACTAATGGAATTACTGTTGAGAAAGCAGAAAAGAAAAAAAGGGAAAGAGAGGTTCAAAGCAATAACAATGAGTCACATGCTGTGTCCCAAGATACTGCAAATGATGTTTCTGTACACAATAGAGGTTATGTAAATTCAACTGCAACTGAGATGCTTGAAAGCAAAAGGAGACATGAAAAGAAGGCAAAAACAATCACTGATGGTTGCACTGAGGGTAAAATGGAGAAATTTAAAAGGAAGAAGAAAAAGAACAAGAAGGAAAAGGGGGAGGATGACCAAGGATCAGTAGATGTGGCTACAGGTCTTACATGTGCTGAAGGCATTGCAGACTTTAGTGTAAATGAAACACAGGCTAGTGGAGAGGGAAATGATAATATTAGCTGGAAACAGGTCAAAGATAGTTCTAAAGATCCAAAACGGAAAAATAGCAAGAAGAAAGTGAGGTTTTCCAATGAGTTGAAGGTATTTCCCGAGTCTAATGTTCCTGAGATTGGGAAATGTCAAAATGAAGTAGTGGGGTTGATTCGAGGTAAGCGGTTCTCTAAAATAGAAGATGAGATAATTAAACAAACTGTTTTCAAGTACATAGAGACATAATTTAGGCGAGGAAGGTTTGGATATGGTTTTAAATTGTAAATCTCACCCTGAAGTAAAAAACTGCTGGAAGGAAATAGGAGCTGCCATACCAAATAGGCCTCACAAGGCAGTCTATAGTCGTGCTCAAATATTATTTCGACGATCTGAAAACCGAAAATGGACTGAAGAAGAAAAAGCTTTGATACTGGAGCACGTGAAATTGAATGGGAATGAGTTTAAATCACTTGCTGACAAACTTGGCAGATATATGTGTCATGTGAGGGAAACATGGCGCAGGATATACTTACCTAACTTGAAGAAAGGGCCCTGGTCTCATGATGAGTACCAGAACTTATTTGATTTAGTGAACACTGATCTGCAATTGAGGATATTTGAAGAGAAGAGATCCAGGCATGGTATGCTACGGGATAACATTTGTTGGACCGCAATTAGTGATAAGTTGTCTACGCGTACTATTCCACATTGTTGTCAGAAGTGGTACTATAACTTGACATCACCTATGGTAGCTGAAGGTATATGGTCTGATTCTGATGATTATCGCCTAATTGGTGCACTTTATACCTTGGATGCAACCTGCATAGAAAATGTGGACTGGGATAATCTGCTGGAACATAGGTCCGGAGAATTATGTCTGAAGCGGTGGAAGCAAATGGTTCTTCACATAGGGAACCATGGGAGCAAACCCTTTTCAGAACATGTTGAAGTCCTAGCCAAAAGATACTGTCCCTCCTTAATTGAAGTAAGGGAGGCCTGGGATAGCAAGCCTGTTGTACCATGATGCAAAGTTATTTCCCATGAAAAGTCTGGGAAAAATTAACTTACAACCCACCTTCACCTGCCCCAACACACTCTCTTTTGGCCCTCTCTCTGAAACTAATTTGAAGAGACATAACTATAGTTTCTTATTGACTTATTGTTGTGTAAGATTAAAGTGGCTCTTTGTGTAAAGTTGTAATCTCTAGTTTTTATTCATGCAAAACTGTTGATTAATGCTGTTCATGTGTAACCTACAACTTAAACTTTTCCAACTTTTCTGCTGAAGAGCAGTCGGTGTATGTGTGCGTTGAACATCCTTTATGCTTAATTTAATTTATTTATATATACTCCATACGATTTTGCGTGTGATGTTTGGATGTCTAGAATTGATTCAACCTATTCATAATTCAAATTTTAATAATATTAGTGAATAAAATTTGTATGTTTAAAAAGAGCAAGTCTAATCTCTTCGATCTTGACATGACATTTTTCTAGAGATGTGGAACATAACATACTTTAATTTTTTTAAATAAAATTTTAATAAATATATTACAAATATTATATGTAAGTATATTAATTTTTTTAGTTGGAATTTAAAAATGAAGGTTAGATTGATTGAGATAGATTTATATTTAGGAAAAATAGTACTTTTTTTCACTGAGTTATATACTTATAACACTTTTTCCTTCTAAATTATTAAAGTTGCAGTTTTTCCCTCTAATATGTTAAATGGATATATTTACCCTTAAAATAAATATTTCATATTTTTCTTCTTTAACAAATTATGACCACGATTTGGTTCAAACTGAATAGACACTATAGCAACCAAACTTAAATATTCTGATTACAATTTAGAATCGAAACATTTTTTTTGAAAAATCAATCTGTCGATTGTATTAATTGATGAAAGTTATAATAGCGTCAGGAGGGATAGAATCCCAATACATAGAACGTTCCTGAGTAAAAGCTAACGAAGCTAAAGTATGAGCATGTAAATTAATCTGTCTAGGCACATAGCTTAACGAAATAAAATTAAATAAAGACATCATTGTCTTGCACTGGTCAATTATCAACCCAACATACGAGTGAATGGGTGTAATTTGGTGATTTATGGTGGATCGCAGAACCATACAATCCGTGAGCAGATTGGCCGAATTAATACTCCTTTCAACTAACCAGGACAGTGTCTCTTTAAAAGCCATAGCCTCCGCCATGAGTGGTGAAAAACAAACGGGTGATCTGCCATTCTTAGCTGCCACAAACGAGCCACCGGGCTCTAATAACACAATTCCATACGTAGCCTCCCCGGTTTCCTGCCGATACCCCGCATCTATATAGCATCGCATGTGATTGTTGGACAACACTGGTTCGGAATGTGGCTGTACATCTTCTCGCGTGGAACGACCGTGTACCGCCCCATAGGCTTTCAGCAATGTTGCCGCCCCCTTCACAACAGCCTGCGACCGTGACATGGCCCCTTCTCACACGGCTGCATTGCGGCTTCTCCAAATATTGTATAGAACTCCCACCAAAAGCTGTGTTTGTTCCTCGGTTAGAATCGTCATAGCCCCAGTTAACCATGCTGCAAATGAATCTGTAATAATATTCGTGATAGGTAATTGTGTTATATTCCAAACTAATGCAGAACATTCCCAATAAACTAATGCATGCAACACATCTTCATTATTAAATCTGCACATAGGACATGTCGGGTCAATCTCCACCCTCTCATTAATTAGATTCGTGGTAGTGGGTAAAATATCACATATTGCTCTCCACAAAAAAGTCTTCCATTTTGGTGGTACTTTCAATTTCCACATCTTAACCCATTTATCAAAATCACCTGGGTTATTCTCATAATCACCAACAATACGCCTGTAAGCATTCTTTACTGAATAAATTCCTTTTGGGTCACCTATCCAGTACCATGAGTCATCATAATCAGGGCTAACAGGAATCATAACTATTCTGCTCACATCCTCAGGGATAAATAAATCAGATAAAATATGTGGATCCCATGTTTGTGTTTGTGGGTCAATCAAACCTGCTACTCGTGTCTCTCTCAACTCCTCAGGCATAATTGTTTGTACCAAGGGACTTGGATTATCCTGTAGCCATGGGTGTCCCCAAATAAGAGTTGTCTCACCATTTCCAATCCTGCGTCTTATCCCAGCTACCACTATTGGATGCGCTGCCATTATACTTCTCCAACAAAAACTTGGGCAATTACCAATAGTAGCATCAACAAAACTAGAAGTGGGGTAATACCTGGCTTTATATATTCTTGCCACCAGAGACTCTGGGTTTGTCAAAAAATGCCATGCCTGCTTGCCCAGCATAACTAGATTAAAAGCCCTCAATTCCTTAAAACCCAAACCACCAAACTTCTTGGGGATACATAACTTATCCCATGCCTTCCAGTGAATCCCCTTATCTCTGCCACTTCCCCACCAGTATCTATTCATGGCTCTCTCAATGGATTGACAAACTGTTTCAGGCAACAAAAAAACACTCATTGAAAAAGTTGGCATAGATTGAGCCACACTTTTCAATAAAACTTCCTTACCAGCCTGAGATAATAACTTTGTGCTCCACGATCCAATCCTCTGCCTGATCTTTTCCTCCACATAGGAAAAAACTGCTCTTTTATTTCTGCCCACAAACGATGGGAGGCCCAGATATTTCCCAAAATTACTTGCCTGCACTACCGCAAGACAGTCTGCCACCTGCGTTCTGACCATGTGGTGGGTATTTTGGCTAAAACATATATTTGACTTGTTATAATTCACCACCTGTCCAGATAGTTTCTCATACCTCATCAAACATTCTTTAATCACCGTAGCCTCATGAATATTCGCTTTAAAGAAAAACATCATCTGCAAAGAATAAATGAGACACCGGAGGAGCACCCCTGGCCACTCTACATCCATGTATAGATCCTGCCATATGTTCCTTCTGCAACAACATCGAAAGTGCCTCATCACAGATAATGAATAAATAAGGAGAAAGAGGATCTCCCTGTCTGAGTCCACGAGTCGGTTATAATCGAAACATGATATTTAGAGTTTATTAAAATCGCGAACGGGAACGGCAGGTTCATCTTTCGAACTGAAAAAATAAAATACATTTATTGTTGAATTTAGACTATCTTAAAAATAAAAAATAAAATTTTAAAATAAAGTTTGAACCATCAATTCAAGCTGGATTCGGAACTGTGAACCGGCGGTTCAAAATCAAAACCAAATTGCGGTCATATATACTTATATGTGAGAATAAGAATAAATGTAAAAAAGAGTATACACTATTTGTAAATATTATAATTCTAATTTTAAGCTAATGCTAGTAGTTGTTCTGATTCGAACCGTTGGTTCACGGTTCAGGATCCAGTTTTTTCGATTCATGATTTTAATAAACCGAAGCCCAAATATTGGGTTCTGGATCTGAATCATAACCGAAAACTTTCGATTCGATTGCTATAGTTTCCGGTTCATTTCGAACCGAACCATGGTCATCCTTACGTATAAGCAATAATTTGTTGGAAAAGAAAAATAAATAAAATGTTTATTTTAAGGGTAGAAATGTTAATTTAATATATCAAGGGAAGAAACCGCCACTTTTAGAATAATTGAGGGGGATAATGTGATTGCATGAATAATTCAGGGGGAAATGTGCATAAACATATAATTCATGGAGGAAAAGTGTCATTTTCCCTTTATATTTATTAGTGTAAAAATGTGCTAGTTTATTCAAATTAAAAGTTATAGAATATTAATTTGAAAATATCAAAAGTTTTAGTTGAGTCCACTTAATAAACCTGACAATCTGAGATTTTAGGGGTTAAGTTCAAGAATTTTGAGTTTGATAAAAAAGAATTGATTAGCTCGAACTGATAGGTTCAAGATCCTAAATCCCGATAGGGCTAGCCCAAAACTGAAACCAAAAGGATTAACCCAATTGACATTCCTACCGCTAACATTACATATTTACAATTTCACATGTCATGTAGTGAATTTATAAAGTGGCTTGTATCACTTACATGTCATGAAGTAAATCCCAACCCGTCAATGTCATGGGTGGATTTTTCAAAACTCATCCCACTACACCGAATGTGGGTACTCACTCTCATTTTTAAAATTTAATTCAACGGTTCACCCCCCTCCCTCCCAAATAAGCCCAACAACCCAATGTTTAGGGTTAGGCTAACAGGAAATAAAAAACAAAAAAAAAATTATAAAAAAAAAAAAAAAAACCAAAACGATAAGTCAAAAGCCCGACAGGTCTAGTTCGAAATCGAGTATGTGGGCTAGCTCGATTGACATCCCTATTTTTTTTATTGTTTAATCTTTGATAACAAGTTAGTGTGGTTAACAAATTTATCAATCATTATTGTGTCGAACACAGTCCAAAAACACATAAAGTATATTATTCTAATTCATAAAATACATTATTCTAACACATAAAATACATTATTCTAACCCATAAATACATTATCTTACCCATAATGTTTATTCTCCTAACACATAAAGTGCGCGGAACACGGAATTATTATTATTTTTTAACGTCAAAATGACGTTGTTTTGGACCGTGGTTCACACAATAATTCTGGCAAATTTATGACACCAAATAATTATAAGGAAAATACTTGGCAGACTCCCATATATATTCCAACTTTTACTCTCTCTCACAAATAATTGATGTACACACTTTTCACTAGACTCACATAATTAAAAATAACCTATCATTGTTTGCTACATCAGGTAGTAAAAGTAAGTGAGTAGAATTTGAGAGTATGCAGAGTAGAACTCATATTAAAAGGTCTACTAAAGACAAAAGGTCAAACTTGAGAATTATACAAAACTGGTGTAGAACCAAAATTAAGTATAAGATAATGTTTAATTTAAGTTGCAATGTGTATGTTAAGCATCTTGTGCTTAGATGGCATGTAGTGACCTTTTTCATGTAGAAGGTCATGAGATCGAGTCTCAGTGGATTTCATTAGGTTTTATAATGTCATAAAGTCAGTGTTTAATAAAATGGTAGAGAAAAAATTATAATCGTTGTAATATTGCATGTTTAAGGTCAATTCAAAATCAATCGATATTCATGATTATAGATAATGATGGAATAATTACAAATGGACCCAGAGCGGGATAACATGGAGCGGACCAAATCCGGGGCAACGGAACCTAACCCGGATGGCCAAGCTCTGCGCTTGGCCACGGGGTCGGCCAAGGTAGACCGCCTTAGTCGAGGTCAGTCAAGGCAGACCACCTCAACCGAGGTCGGCCAAGGCAAACCAACTCGACCGAGGTCTGCTCTTGGCCGAGTGGCGGATCTTCGCGTTTGTCCAAGTCTTGTGACGTTTGTTGTCGTCCAAGGCAGTTGAGATGACTCCCCACCATTTTCTCTAGGTAGTTAGTGCCGAATTGGGTATAAAACACTCATGTATATCCTATTGAGACATAATTCCTTCATTATCTTCTACATTGTGTCGTTATTACACAATTCCTACATTTGTAATAGCATTTCATACTTGATTAATACAACATTCGTCCCCGCGACTTATTCATATCCATATTCGTTCATTATTATCGTTGTATTCATCCCTCATATTCGTTTAATCCGTACTTGTCATAATTTCTATATTTAATTGGGTTAATTAATTCAGACCCCGCGTTAATTAAATCTATCACTGGTGTTTTCATTGAGAGTCGATGTCAGGCTCGAGCGTGCTATTAATCCCTAGTTATGACAAGATATGGATCAAACACCCGTAACTCCCATGATTCGCGCAACACCCATAACCCCTCCCATGCCAGCAACCCCAAAGGTGCAACAGCGAGTCGGCAAACTCTACCCGTGGTGTCGGCGGAGGATCTCAGGGATTGGATCAAAAGCAATTGTTAGGGCGGGTTGGCTCCGTCCATCCCACCTCAGATCCCGGGCCTACAAGAGGGAGTGGTCGCGCTCCAACAGGCCACAACACTATTAACCCACTGTTGAATGGCTTAAAGGAGGTGTTCCAACCTCTCTACTCGGCTGTGATAGTCCAAGCATGGCATGAGCACCCGAGGCTCAGGTGGACGGAGATGTCAATTCGCCTCGGCCATCGGGGTAAGCAAGAGGAATGTGAAACCAGCAGATGTCGGCATGACCACCGAGAAGAGAGAAGAGCTCGGCCAACCCGAACCAAGTTCGCCTTGGGATGGTTGGGTGCCCGAGTATCAGCTCGAGATCGTCTTGGGCCGATGGCGACCACGAATGGTCCACCTGCGGAGTCGTCACTTTCACGAAGGTCCCTAAGCCTTGGGCCTCGAGCTCCACTGTGCCGTGAGCAAACCTCGCGAATGGAGCGCTCGAGCGAGACTAGTAGTCGACCTCTAACCTCCTACCATGACGAGGTGGAACAATTACGAAGACAGATGGATGAGTCGTTAGAGCCCCAAGATATCTTGTATACGTCATTTACCAAAGACATCATGACCGAGCCTTTTCCCAAGGACTTCTACTTCCCAACTATCAAAGCTTACACGGGGTCGGCAGATCCTCGAGCTCATCTCACTAGATATAAAGCCGTCATGATGATGACCGGAGCCAGTGACGCTATAGTGTTTTGGGGTTTCTTCACGACCTTGGACGGTCATGCCCAGGATTGGTTTGGGTCCTTGCCGGAGGGGTCCATCTCCACCTTCCCCGCCCTGACCAAGATGTTTTTGTCTTACTTGCCAAATTCGATGACAAGTCGGCCATCCCCATCTTCACAAACAACCTTAGGTCTGGTGCATTCCACCGTGATCTCATCTAGTACGAGCCGAAGATGTACACAGAGTTGAAGGACCGCATAGCCAGATTTGCAAATGCTGAAATAGCAGAGAGGAGGAAGAAATAAGAGGAGGAAGGTCGGGGTCGAAGAGACAAAGCGCCCCAACCCTAGGAGGACCGTCGTGCGCCAAAACCACCACGCCACGAGCAAGGACCACGACTAGCTTCGCTACGATGCTTAACCCCATTGACACAACCCGTGAGTACCATCCTAGACCACGCGGAGGATACTAGCATCGTAGAGTATCCCAGGGAGTGTATGAAAATATCCCCCAAGGCTGACCCCAACAAGTATTTCCACTTCCATCGTCAGCCAGGACATGACATGGACGAGTGTATGGTCCTCAAGAGGCAAATCGAGGAGCTCATCCAATAGGGATACCTTGGTCAGTTAGTGAAAAGACCAGGACAAGGTCAAGGCCAAGGCCCCAGCAGCGTTTGGAAGAAGAAGAAGGGTGGTTCCGGACCATCCACCTCTGGAGCACGCAAGAGGAAGCTCGGCCATCTCACAGAAGAGGAGGAAACGAAGTTGGACAACCCGCCAAAGAAGTAGGCAATCCACGTAATTTGTGGTGGACCTGAAGGGGGGGGATACGCTGACCGAAAGAAAGAGGTGGGCACGAAGTCTCTACGTAGGAGAGGTCATCTGACCCCTGCATGACAAGAAGCCAAGGAGGGAACCCATCACGTTCAATGAGGATGACCTCCCGGACAACCCTCTCCCCTACCGCGATGCATTGGTAATCAAGATGGAAATCAACGACGTTATCGTCCATCGAGTGTTGGTGGACGCATGTAGCTATGTGAATGTCATGTACTATGACACCTTCGCAAAGCTGGGATTATCAAGGAAGCAACTAGGGCAAGTGAAGACCCCGTTATTTGGCTTTACGGGGGCCTCCATAGAAACGGAGGGTTCAATCAACTTTAAAGTAGAGGTTGGCACCCCACCCCATGTCAAAAGGTGGGAGGTAGAGCTCGTAGTGGTGAAGATCAGTTGTGCCCATAATATCATCCTTGGCCGACCCGCCTTGGAAGACCTTAGGTGCATAATCTCTATGGAGCATCTATACCTCAAATTCCCCACCCCAACAGGAGTTGGTGTTGCTCGAGGGGACCAAAAGATCAGCCGTAGCTGCTACTTGAGGGCTTACCACCAAATAAGGAAGAGAGACCTCCTGGTTCACACCATAGTTGAGAAGGCACTTCAAGAGTAGGAGAAACGACCCCAGGCCGAGCCCATACGACCCCAGGCCGAGCCCATAGCCGAGACTAAGAAGGTAGTTTTGGACCTCAATCGACCCGATAGGGTGGTAAAGGTGGGAACAAGGCTCTAGGCTGACCTCAGAGCTTAGATCATTGAGGTCATCCATGGCTACAAGAAGATATTTGAATGGGATCCTGAAGACCGTGCCAGGCATCAACCGAGAGGTCGTCACTCACAAATTAGCAGTAGACCCCGTAGCCAAGTAGGTTCAGCAATGGAAAAAGTACCTCTCCGCGAGAGGCGAGAGTTCGTGAAGAAGGAGGTTAATGCCCTCCTTGAAATAGGGCACATAAAGGAGGTCTTATACCCCGAATGGCTTGCGAATGTGGTCCTCGCACTCAAACCACCTACATGGAGGATGTGTGTGGACTACACTGACCTCAACGACGAACACTATAGAGCTGACCTTCACCTCATCTATGAAAAAGGGGAAGCCACCCTGGTCAATGCCAAGAACTACCAACGCTAAGCCAAAAAATACCATGACAAGCGAGTCCGACCTCGTCATTTCCAAGTCAACGACTACGTCCTTAGGAGGTGAGAAGCGAGTCAACCTTAAGAAGGAGGTAAGTTCGCCAAAAAATGGGAAGGTTCATATGTAGTTACAACCTTGGTCCGCCCCAGTAGCTACAAATTGAAGACATCGAAAGGTAAAGTGATAGAGAGGGTGTAGAACTCTGAACATTTGCTTAGATACTACAAATAAAAATAACTTTGTAAGGTGGCCCGGCCCCTTAAGGTTAATTTTCATAATAAAGTAGCAAAATTTCGTCAAGTACTCATTTTACTACTATGCGAAAGGGGGAGAGGGGAAGTCGGGGACTCGATCAAGGTCTCGGCCGACCTCCCTATAGGGCTCAGTCGACCTCATCGGGGACAGTCTTAGCCGACCTGACAATTGAGGCCTCGGCCGACCTCGTGGTTAAGGTCTCGGCCAACCTTTTGGGTCTAAAGTCGAAAGACTTTGACATAAAACCGCAATTCCCTAGGGGCGATACGAGGTTTGTCCTCGCTTATTGCCGAATGGAAGAGTTTTTGGGTCCAAGGTCGAACGACTTCGACCACAAATCGCTAAAAGCCCAAGGGCGATACAAGGCCCAACCTCGCCTATCGCCGAATGGAAAAGCTTTTGAGTCCAAAGTCGAATGACTTTGACTTGAAACCGCTAATGCCCTAGGGGCGATATGAGGTCCGACCTCGCCTATCACTGAACGGCAGAACTTTTGGATTCAAAGTCGAGTGGCTTCGACCTGAAACCGCTAATGCCCTAGGAACGATATGAGGTCCGACCTCGCCTATCGCCGAACAAAAGAGCTTTTGGGTCTAAATTTGAATGACATCAACCTAAAACCGGTAATGCCCTAGGGGCGATACGAGGTCCAACATCGCCTATCGTCGAACAGAAGAGCTTTTGGGTCCAAAGTCAAATGACTTCAACCTAAAACTGCTATACCCTAGGGGCGTTACGATGTCCGACCTCGCCTATTGCCTAACAGAAGAGCTACGGATCCAAGGCATAGATACTTCGACCTAATGTCTAAGCACGACAAACAGACAAACAAATAAACGAACTTACAAAAAAAAATACACACGAGGAGGTCAAGCTCGTCCGACCTCTAGGAGAAAGTCGATCTCTTTAGGTCAAAACTTGGCCGAGCTCTGAGCTCGACCCGACCTCCTTAGATCAAAACTAGGCCGAGCTTTGAGCTCGACCTGACTTCCTTAGGTCAAAATTAGTTCGAGCATCGGGCTCGACCCGACCTCCTTAGGTCAAGCCTAAGACAAGTCCCGAGTTCCACCGACCTCCTTAAGTCAATGCTAGGCTGAGCTCAGAGCTCGGTCCAACCCCTTTAGGTCCAAGGCCAAGTAGAGCACAAGCTAAACCAAGTTGAGCGTGGGGGACTTGAATCCAGCCACCTCGAGGTAGCCATATACCTGAATCCGAGTAAGGTCCGACTTCCCTAATTAAGCTAATTTTGAACTCATCCCAATTATATCGTTTTACGCTTTATGAAAAAAAGAACCCGCCAAGTAAACGAGAAGAAGTAACTCGTGAAAACAACGAGAGGAAAAACATAGAAACGACAAACAAAATTAAACCAGTAAAACAAAGTAAAGGGAAATAATTGTGCGAATGCAGAGAATAAAAGAAAAAAATGCTGAACGCAGAGAAGACAAAGAAGGCCGACGCTGTTTGCAGTGGAAATTGCGGCAGGGGAAAGACGATTGGACGCCGCCTCCGATCTGCTTGCTTCATGGAGGCAGAGGCCGTGTGGGAATTTGAGAAGTCGAAAAGCAAAAACTAGAGAGAATTTCTCCCAAGGACTTGTTATCATATGACCAATATATATATATATATATATATATATATATATATATATATATATATATATATATATATATATATATATATAACGCGCTAGGATGAGAACGAATTCCTAGGAAAGAATTAAGAACCATCTGCAGTCGTCAACGTGTCCAGATTTAACGGATTAGATATAATTTAAAAAAAAAAAAAAAAAAAAAAAGATGCGGTGACATTTTCATTAATAAAAATAAAAAATTTGGTGCTCATGCGTTAAAAGTGCAAGTAACTGGTGCTAGTGTGCAAGAAAAATCACTTAATAGTGCAAATAATTTACCTTTTTTTAACATTGGTGCACCAACTGATAACGTCTTTCATATTTGTGCATTCATATTTGTGCACTTAATGATAACGTGTGGTGCATCTAATGAAAAATGTTAGGTGCACTTAATATTGATGCTCAGTGTACATTAATTGTTGCACTTTTAATACATTTTATTTTCACTTAGGTGCACTATATTAAACTGTTACTTACACTTTTTACACAATTTACTTGCAATTCAAAGTTCAATTATTTATGAAAATGCCACCATTTTTTTTAAAAAATGGTGTTTCTTATCCGTTAAATCTAGATACATCGACGACTGCCATTGGTTTTCCGTTTTTCCTAGGCATGTAGTCACCACCTGATCCGTAACGCTTTCCATAGGTGAAAAAATATGGTTTAATCTCAACCAATGATCCAGTTCAGATCAAGGGTCCAAAGTGAAGCTATTTAAAAAAAAATGTGGTCGCGTTATGGTAATTTTGTGTAATTTCCTTTTTTTTTTTTTTTTGCCTTTCAAAGCATTTTTTCCTTCTTGCAGAGCACACAATGTTGTACCCTTCAGATCACAATGTTCTGCCTTCTAGAGGACACTGATGTGCCTTTCAGAGCACACTGATGTGTCTTTCAGAGCATATTATTATTGTTGAGCCTTCTATAGCATATTGATGTGCTTTCTAGATCACATTGTTAGGGGTGAGCAAAAAAACCAGACCGACCAAAAAACTGACGACCGGAAATCGAACCGCTCGAATATTTCGATTTTTGATTTCAGTTATTAAGGTAAAAAAAAGTTCGGTTATTTCAAGTTTTCGGTCGGTTATCGATTTTTCAAGAGAAACCAAAAATCAACCGAAAAATCGAAGATTAATCTAAAGGAAAAAAATATCTAACCTCATCTCATTTACATTTTGCAAGTCTGTAGTCTATCACTGTGACACCCGGTAAATTTATCTTGTAAATCCTAATTAATTATTTAATTAATTTATAGGTCCCTCGTCATTATACTAATGATTTCCATTAAATATAGCTCAGGGAATCAAGTTTGACCCAAATTCCTTAATGAATTAATCTGGCCAATGGGCGGACCTTGATTTAATACCATGGACCTTTAATCTAAAATAAAGTCTTGGGCCTTTAGATAAAATAAGGAGGGCCCGCTTACTTTTTAGATTTTCATTAGGATTCCTAAACCTATTTTAAAAAAATTGGAAGGCATTAGAACCCTATCACTCATCTCCCTCCCATACTCGAATTCCCCTTCCCCCAAACCTAGCCAAAAGAGTTCTTCATCTCCACAATTGAAGGCTACCAAGTTTAGATCTTTTCACCCCATCACCAAGCTTAGGAAAGATCACGTGGAGGAGGACCTTGAAGAAGGATCTTAGGAGTTGTGGGAAGTTTAATTAGGCTAAAAGGTAACTCATGTCTTACAAAACCTATTTTCTTTACTATATTATGATTTTTTGATGTTCTTGAGTGATCATATGCATATTCTTGTGTTTATGCATGTTTAGAGCTTGTATTTAGGGTTCAATAATGTTATGCTATGAACTATTCCATGCATTCAAGTCCCTATTATCGTTGATGTGAGTTTTGAGGTGTATGGACTTGGATTTGGGTGTTTTTGATTAATTCCCGAAAGTGAAATTTCGCCAAGGGGAAGGGTACCAGCGGGTAGCCGGTGGGGGGGGGGGGGGGGTCGAACCCCCACCTGACCACCCGCTGGTACGGGGGCACTGTTCTAGCGGGGGGCCGGCGGGTGGACGCTGGTACGTGGTGGTTCGTCGGCCTCCGTTTGGTCGACCCCCATGTGTTTAAGTGTCTTCTTTGATGTCCCGTAATTCTAGAACGATGTCCTAAGTACCGAAATAGGATTTGCGATTCTTGAAGAATGTATGTGGTCCAACCTTGTCATTCGTTGTTTTAAAGTAAGGTCTATGATGTTTCTTATGAGTCTTATGATTATCTTGAATGTTATGATGATGTCCATGTGTGATGAATGTAATGAGATTGGTGGTAATGAGCTACGTGCTCAAAATGATTGGTGGATGATGCGCTGCGGTGCTTATGATGATGTACTGCAGTACTTATGATGATGCACTGCATGTGCTTATGTTATTGCGCTGCGGTGCAATTATAATTATGAAAAGCGGGCGGAAAAGCAGGCGGGGAGCATGGCTCCAGAGGAATAAGGTTGGACTGGTGTACAGGGTGGTCTCGGAGGTAAAGGTTGGAACTGTTATAAGGATGGAGCGGTGTTATAAGGTTGGAACTTGGCATAAGGTCGGAACATGGAATGTGTATTTGGTTATGGTTTGTTATTCTTGTATCATATTGTTGTCTTATTGTGTCAAATCTATTAGTATGTCATGAGTCTGATTATGTTGATGAGTGTATCCTCCAATGAATCAATGATCTGATTTTAACGCTAGAGTTGTTAAGACTGTATCTATGTATTCCTAAGTCTCAAAATGATTTTCTTATATCTATATATATTGTACTCAACGCGTTTGAGTGTGTTACTTAGCATTATTCGCTAACAGTTGCTACACCATATGCTTTTCAGGTACAGACTAGTTGATACGAGAGCGCGCTAGACGGAGCTGTGGTTCCTAATTTTAGTTAGTATTAGCTTTAGTTTTGACGGCCTGTGAGCCATTATGTTATTCAGATGATGTTTATGGATTACGATTAGTTATTTAGTAGCATGTGCATCTAGGTTCTTAACTTAGATGTGGCATAACACCCCAAATATTATGTTTAGCTTCCGCACTATTCTGATATTAATGATAGATTACATCGTATTTATTAAGCTTAAAATGTTTTAAAATATGCCAAAAATCAAGGGTGTTACAATCACATTAATTTTAAACACTTATTGAATTGCACGGCATTTGTTAATGTATAAATATAGTTAATTTTTATCTCACTAAACAACTATTCTACTTGAGGACATTCATTTTAATTGATTATAAATACTAATACATTATTTATTTTTCTTTAATAATTTAGTCTTTTCACATTACTCAAATAAATAAAATAAATTTAGCTATTTTACTAAAAGAAATCGGTTATATTTAACCGACCGAACACTGTCGGTTTCGGTTATATCGGTTATGAAGGTTGGTTAGTCGAATTTCGGTCAGTTATGAAGGTTCAGTAAAATTTTGATTATTTCGGTTATTAACTGAAAACCGACCAATGCTCACCCCTATACATTGTTGTGCCTTCGAAGTTCATATTGTTTTACCTTAGAGTACACATTGTTGAGCCCGCAGAGCACATTATTGTATTTTTCAGTGTACATTGTTGAGTCTTCCAGAAAACAATTTTGTGCCTTCCATTATTTGAACAAAATGCAAAAATAGTAGATCAGAAATGGTTTACTGGAGAAGATGGTGTCATGTAGATCAGAAGCACTCTTTTTTTTTTCTTTTTTTTTTTGTTTGAGTCATTGATTTGGATAGATCAAAGGCTCAGATTTCTACTAACTTTTACACCTGAGGCCTTCTCGCACTAGATCATATATATATATATATATATATATATATATATATATATATATATATATATATATATATATATATATATATATATATATATATATATATATATATATATATATATATTAGGTTCTGGTGCGGTTAGGGTGCCCATGTGTGGTTGTGCGGTTTAATTTGGGCCATTCATCTCGCTAAAATCAACGTCCAAGATTACCAAATTTTTCAACAAAAACACGGTGGCAATTTTTTAATTTTTGCATCTAGGTCAAAATTAAAGTGAGCGGTGTTGTGATTAATGTGCGTGAGTTTTGTATATAAGATGCGTGAGTCTTGTGCGTAAGGTGCGTGAGTTATGTGCTTAATGTGCGTGGGGTTGTGCTTAATGTGAGTAGTTGTTAAAACTTAATGTGTGGGCTTTTGTGCTTAAGGTGCGTGAGATTTGTTCTTAATGTGAGTAGAGTTTGTGCTTAATGTGCGTAGGGTTTGTGCTTAATGTGTGTGAGGTTAGTGATTAATGTTAGTAGTTGTTGAAACTTAAGGTCTGTGAGTTAATACTTAAAGTGCGTGAGTTTTGTGCTTAATGTGCGTGAGGTTGTGCTTAATGTGCGTGTGTTTTGTACTTAATGTGCGTGAGTTTGTGCTTAATGTGAGACATTTTAAAATCTTAAGTGTGTGAGTTTTGTGCTCAAAGTGCTTTGTTATGTGCTTAATGTGCTTGGATTTTGTACTTAAAGGTAAGTGAATGTGATTTGTTTGTGGACTTAATGAGCGTGGTGATTTGTGTATTTAAGATGCGCTATGTAAATGATTATGGTGCGTGAGTGCGTCCAACCTCACAACCGCACAGGAAGCCATCCCCGCACCTGAACCCTTTATATATATATATATATATATATATATATATATATATATATATATATATATAGGGATGCACTCAGGTGCGAATAAGTGTCCAGGAAAGAATATGCGAACGAATCAGCGCGCGACACGTGTCCAGATCTAATAACTTTAAAAAAAACGCGGTGGCATTTTCGTAAATAATTAAACATCAAAATGCAAGTAAAATCACTTACAAGTGCACTTACTTTTACCTATAAAGTGCATGTAATTTTGCCTTGTTAGCATTCACTTTCCGCAAACATTCATGCACCTGGGTGTGCTTATAACTATAGGTGCAACTATTTATAACTATAGGCGCAACTACTTATAACTATAGGTGCACCTACTTTCACCTATTAGTGCATGTAATTTTGCTTTGTTAACATTCATTGATCTGAGTTCAGCAGGTAGTAATACCCCTGAAAATCACTCGCAAACATTCATACACCTAGATGCAACTACTTATAACTATATGTGCAACTACTTAGAACTATAGGTGCAACTACTTAGAACTATAGGTGCAACTAAGTATTGATGCTCAGTGTAAATTTTTACTTGCACCTATAATACATTTTACATGCACTTGTAATACATTTTACTTGCACTTCGATGTTTAATTATTTACAAAAATGTCATTGCGTTTTTTTAAAAAATCAGTGGTTCTCATCCATTAGATCTGGACACGTGGACGGACAGAATTCATTCCTATTTCGCGCCTGGGTGAAGCATTCGCACCTGAGTGCGATTATATATATATATATATATATATATATATATATATATATATATATATATATATATATATAAAAGTTCAAATGCGGCGAGGGCTTTAGATGCGGCGGTGTGGGGGAATTTCAGAATACACCAACAGTGTTAACAACATGCACCAACAGTGTAAGAGAAACACACTACAATGAAATATAAAAAAAAACACCAAAAATTAGACTCAAAAAAATACACCATTTCCGAACACTGTATGGTGTTTTTAATCACACCTAATGATGTGTTTTTGGTGATGCGTACCTAATTTGTGTGTGTTTTTGTGATGTATTTTCTTAACGTTGATGGTGTATATTTGTTGAACTATTGGTGACGTCACACCGTACAGAGCCAGATTTTGGGCTGTGCAAGCAGCCCAACAGCACAGGGCCCCAAATTTTAGAGGGCCCAATATTTAATTTTTACATAGCTAGTTAAGATATTAAAAAACATAAAAATTACAATTAATCTTGAATGATTACATGTAGGAATGTTAGAAAGATGTGACTATTGTGCTTCCTTTGGGAGGTTAAAGGTTCAATTCTAGCTTGTGACATCTTTCATTTTTTCAAAAAATCCTTTTATTATTATTAGAAAAAAAATAGGGCCTCATTTATTTTAAAAACGGGACCACACAAAATTGAAAATCGGCCCTGACACCGCCGCACTTGAAGCTTCCTCTATATATATATGAAAAAATGAAGAAAATAAAAGGGTAGTTGTTGAGATGGAGGATATTGTGAAGAGTGTAGGGCAGAGTTATAAGAAAAAGGAATGGCGTTAGAAGTATGAACGGGCCGAGAGCTAAAAAGGGTTGGTATGTGTACACTGTTGAAGAAAGAGAACTGGATGATGATGTTTTTATGAGGCTGGGGTTTGCTTAGCTTCCCCACCGACAGTGACAATAATTTCTTCAAAATCTTTCTACTGTAACTCCCCCCTTACCCCCTACCCCCACTCCGGCCAACCACATGAATGGTCACAATTTGAGTGGGTGCAAAAGCAGAGAGAGACCCTTGGGGCCAGGGGATGCTGGCATGTGGATGAGTGGGGGGACACCCCCCCTTCCCCCAACCAAACCATTTTTTTTAAATAAATTTTTTCTACTATTTCATATATATATATATATATATATATATGAAAAATATTTAGTGTACTCTCATTTTATATTTCTAATTTTTACTCTTTATCACAATTTTTTGATGTAAACACTTTTTTGTAGATTCACATAATGAAAATAACAAATTTTTGTTTGCTATAAATTATCGAAGTAATGACATCATGTTTCTTATACACATTAGAAATTAAAAATTGTAGAAACAATATTAATTTTGTACTCGATATGAGTCCTCACTATTTACTTTGAGATAGTACTTAGTATAAGAGTTATATATATATATATATATATATATATATATATATATATATATATATATGTGTGTGTGTGTGTGTGTGTGTGTGTGTGTGTGTGTGTGTGTGAAATTAATTCAAATTCGATCTTTATAAATTTGATCTTACAGTTGAATAAGCATTGAGTTACATATTGTCTTAACTATTGGGTTAAAATAAAAAATTTAGAGAAATCAGAGATGCATACAATAAAAGAGATTTAGAGAATCTCATTGTTTATTCACATTTCTCTTTTTGGCAAAGAACAATATTTTTTAAATTTAGGAATGTTGCATGTGATTGACTTTGAACAAAGTGTACAATGGAGTTTACAAATTGTTTATAATGAAAGACTCGATATGTTTTTCAATTGAATAATGTTCTACACCTTTATAAAAATTACTTTTTTTTTTATTTTATTTTTATAGCAAAGATAGGAAGGGACAACCCATGATCACTAGCTGATTCTCACCGTGTTCATGGCGCCAAGGAAGCCAAGTTCATCTTCACACATGTCTTTGAATGCTCTTTGGCGCATAATCGAAATGTCGAATATCCTCGTCTTGTTGTAAGGCTCCTTTTGCAATCGCATCAGCCACTATGTTATAAAAGTCATTCTTTATTAATTACTACTTGTTGCATCATATTAAGATTTAAAATAAAAATAAAACATAAAAAATGTTAATTATACAAAAATTGTCTCATTATATAGTGGTGAAAATTCAATGATAATGATAGGGTCAGTAACATTTTCCTTTTTCAATTTGAGTAAAAGAATTTTGTTAAAATACTGATTAGTTAAAGCATCAAGGGAAAATTACATTTTTGGTTCTCTAATTATACCCATGGTATAAGTTTAGTCGTGAGTGACTAGCTTTAACCTCTAAGTTATGAGTGGAGTGACAATTTTAGTCTTCTAAAGACCAAATTAGTCACTTTATTATGTGGCAAATTGGTGGTAAAAATAGTCACCGAGAGACTAAAATCGTCACTTCGTGCATAATTTAAGAGTTAAAGATAGTCACGCATATAACTTATGGACTAAGTTTGTACTACAAGTATAATTGAAAGACAAAAAATGTAATTTTTCCATGAAAGAATTATATTACATTTATTTTCTTGACATGTACTAATTGATTTAAAATAATGGATTGTAAAGTTTTTATTTTTTATTTATTTTTTATTTTTTGCTCTTTCAATAAAATGAATATACGTGGTGTCTAATCTCTCAAGTACGCCTAACATTTTCCTTCTCCTTTTTCTTAAAATAATAGATAGGAAATAAAAATAAAAACAATAAAATATTACGGAAATCATGAAAGAAACCGTTACCCCAACAATTTCCTCAAAAAGTATAATTTTGAGGCTCAAAAATGTAATTTAGAGAATTAAAATCTCAAATATTGAACTTCAAGTACGAGGTCATTTAATCTGTGCATCCATTGACTTCCCTGTGTATACGTTTATTTTTCTTTTTCTCCCATGGTTTATTCCCAATCTTAAGAGTCTTTCATGCTTCGGCCCAACCGAATATGTGGAGGAAGGAAATTATAGTAATTCAGTGACTAAGTAGACATGATCATATATCGAGTTGTTATACGTGGATTATAGTCTTAAATAACGTATAAATTATATATTTTTAATATTAAAATTGTGAATTTCTAGAATATAAATTGTATTTTTAAGTCAAAACACAAGAAATTTGTGAATACAATTATGGTTATCAAATCCTAATATGTTAATATTGTGTGACTGTAGTATAGTATTTGAAACGAACTTGTGAATACAAAAGATGGTAATCAAATTATATATATGTTAATATTGTATGTACGTTCGTAGTATACAAATTGTAAATTTTTAAAAAGTAAATTGTAAACATTTAGTATGTAAGTTTTGAACATTTAGATTCGAGTCTACCTTGCATGGTAGTCCTGAGTCCACGGAATACTTTGCCCCAAATATTGATGCACACTAGAAGTTTGTTCGCTATAGACATAATCTTCACACTGCTATTACTGACTAAGCCCGTGCAGACATCTGTTTCTTTTTCTATCATTGTTTATTGTTTACTCCAAAATATTAAAAAAAAAAAAAAAAAAAAAAGGCTAAAAGGAAAAAAGAGGAGTAAAAGCCCATCCCCCACCTCACCTCACTTCACCCCCACACCTAACACCCTACACCCAACCTAAGAAGTCCTTATTCCGATGTTGAAACATCTTTGAGTCTCCTGTGTTGTGTTCTTTTCAATTGCTCACTGTTAGACTAGTTAATCTATGGTACTGCATTGTTTGAAATGTAAATAAGGGGCCAGGAGTGAAAGTCACAAGTCAAGCAAAGCAAAGCCTTTAAGAAGAAAACAAACTAGTACAACTACTTCTCTCAAGAACCCTTCTTCCTCCATACTTTTTCTTCTTCTTCTCTCCTCTTCTTCAGAAGCAAAAGAAAAGATGCCTAGACCCGGTCCAAGACCCTATGAGTGTGTGAGGAGAGCTTGGCACAGTGATAGACACCAGCCCATGAGGGGTTCTCTAATTCAAGAAATTTTCAGGTAAACTCTCCCCCCCTCTCCCCTTAAAAACTCTTTCTTTTTAATGCTTTCTTGCTGTCTTGCAAAATAAAAATAGGATTGTGAATGAGAGTCATAGCTCTGCTACCAAGAAGAACAAGGAGTGGCAAGAGAAGCTCCCTATTGTTGTGTTGAAGGCTGAGGAAATTATGTACTTCAAAGCTAATTCTGAGGTATATATATATGCCCAATGGATTTTGACCAAGTTTTGGTTTTTTTAGTTTTTGGTTCCTTTTTCCCAGTATAGTACTGCTGCAATATGTGTTGTTTGTTTGGTTAGGCTGAGTACATAGATCTCAAAACTCTTTGGGATCGAGTTAATGATGCCATTGACACTATAATCAAAAGAGATGAGAGTACTGAGACTGGAGAGCTTTTACAGCCTTGTATTGAAGGTACCCCCCACACCCCCACCCCATTTTGGTTTCTTGCTTTTTCAAAATTTGATTCTTGACTTATAATGTGTTTTGTGTTCCATTTTCAAATGTTTTCATGGTTCTCCTGTGACATTTGACTATCTGTCGCCTCTCTGCTCATATTCTCAGTTGATTCCCAGAATGTTTCAAAAGTCCTTTAAATTCGACACTTTCCCTGTATATTACTGCTTTTTAATTAGCTGTTTGAGGAGTT
Source organism: Ipomoea nil (assembly GCF_001879475.1). Classification (NCBI taxonomy): domain Eukaryota; kingdom Viridiplantae; phylum Streptophyta; class Magnoliopsida; order Solanales; family Convolvulaceae; genus Ipomoea; species Ipomoea nil. The sequence continues at coordinate 5,888,785 of NW_017619742.1, forward strand.
GTGAATTTCAATTCCTTTCAAATTGGTAGTGTGAGGGGTTTAGAATTGTGAATTTGATTTTTTGTTTGCACCAACTTTTAGCTGCTTTGCACTTGGGCTGCACTCCAAGAAGAACATCGAGGAGCCAACGAAACAATTCCACGGTGTGTTACCTCGGTTCTAGGGACCCCGAGGCTCCCTCGAGTTCTCCTATTAGCTTACGCGACAAAATTCATGGAATGCCTAATGGTTATAGTCCATTTGTGGCGACGGATGTTAGGTTTATGACTGCCCCGAATGCCATGAACCCTGCTGCTTTCCACTCCTTTGAAACTGACGCCAGTAGAGTTCAAAATCATACTAGTAGTGACAAGAGATTTCCTTTCTTACCGGGATGTGTTAACCAAAGATTGCCTACTTCCCCGAGTTCCCATTCTGTTTATCCGTTGTATTTTGGCTCCGAGTTTCACCTTGCAGACGACTCCAGGTGTGACAACAACAAGAACCTTTTCGCCCCTCATCAGCTGAAGGATGATGCAAGAAGGTGTATTTGGAAAAACACTTCTTCGATGCAGAACTTGGATGCTTGTCACGCTCCTCCAAGAGTTAACTCTCTCGCAGATAACCAAACTGGAACCGAGTGTGACTTATCCTTGCGGTTGGGCCCCGTAGGGGTTCCATGCACAAGTGCTGTGAACACTTTGTTGCAAGAAAAGCATAATGGTGATCCAGGCATGTCTCGAGATGGAAGCAAATTGGGCTATCCACCCCCACATGTCGACGCAAGCTTCTCCTTCGTTCTGAACAATCACAGTGTCAATGATCAGTTGGCTCCCGCTTCAAGAAAGGCGAGCTCTCAACCCCAACCCCAACCCCAACCCCAAGATCCAAACTTAGAGGTAATGTTGAAGAAGCAGAAGGTGGTCGTCACTCATCTCTACGAGGATAGACAATTTTGTTCCCCCCTGAAGCTACCCTTTAACCACTTCATTGGCAAGATGAGGAATTCTCGTCCCTAAATTAACTTTAATTAGCCTTTCATGCTTTTAGGCGGGATCCCTCCTAACACTCGAGAAATAGCAGCGGAAGAAGATGATATGCATCTTGTAACCTCTTATCATTTTGGTTTTTTTTTTTTTTTTTTTTTTTTTTTTTTTTTTTTTTTTCTTTTCTCGATGAGTAGTTAACATTACATGGTGCAAATCAAGAAGTTGATGTGTATATATTGAAGCAGCTCTGAGCTCATGTTGAAGGGAAGTTTTAGTCTTTTAGATATTTTGTTAATGCTGGAATGACAGTAAAACTTGGATAATCTAGTATCACTTGATATGGTCTAGGAAACTTCATATAATGTCCCTAATCATTGTTGGCATGAAACAAGTGTTAGTGGGTTTCCACTATTTATGTGCACAGAATTGAAAGGTCCTACCATGCCTAGATTCTTTTGGGAACACTCAATACTATACACAGCATCTCACAGAGCTGAAATTAGCATCTATCTATCATATAAGTGTTGAGAAAGTTAAGATTAAATTAAAGTGAAAAAGTGTTGTGAGGTATGCAGACTGCATTAGCTAGGTTAAGGATTCAAACTTAATTATGATCAAATCTTTGTTTTTTTGTAGATAAAAATATCTATGTATATAACAATGAGTCAAGTCAATCATTCTGGGATAGAACTGATTAATGATAAAAAACAAAAGCAGGTTCTGTTCAATTCAATCATATTATATATACATCAACCTATACATACATCAACCCTTTCCTGCTACGCATCGGTTTCTAATGATCTTCTGTAGGATCATATCACTATAGGCCTTCCCATGGAGAAGTTGGATGTTTGCAGTAGCTCACGCTTTAGACTCTTATCAGTACCCTCATCTTATGAAGTCGGTTCTTTCTTAGCACCAAGTAGCCATTTCCTACTACACATCAGTCTCTAATGATCTTCTGCAAAACTGGTGAGAGATTGTCATTTTTTTTGCCTAATTAAGTTCCTCAACTTTAAAAATCTTAACTAATTTGGTCCTCAGACGTCTGTTTACTCGTGACCAAATTGATAATTTCATTATAGTTAACGGACCATTACGGTAATTAACTCTTCGGTTTAATAAGAGAGGAAATTGTGCATGTGATGACCTTAAGTGGTTCATTGACTGTAGCAAAATTATCAATTTGGTCCGAGTAAACGGATGTCTGACGACTAAACAAACGGAAGACCAAATTGATTAAGATTTTTAAAGTTTGAGGGACTTAATTAGGTTACACTTAACACAGTAAAGAAAAGATGCTATAATAAATGCAGTCCCAACTTTAATTAATTAAACCATTAACCAAACATATGTATGTAAGAAGCACAGAAGGGTAAATGGCCCCATTTTTTAACAATGAAAGAGTTGCAAGGAAGACTGAGGAGGCATTAAAGAGTTCAGAGTTGTGTTAAGTGATAAGGCAATGGAATGGTCCCAAAATTTGAGCAGATAATAATAATAATAATAATTGTGGGAGTTATGAATGTGGGGAAGGAGATTTAGATAGGGGTTAGTACTAGGCCTAGGGGAGGGGGGGGGGGGGGGCACAGGGCCTGGTTATTGCCAAGGGAACAAGGAAGAAGTGTGTTCACAAAGTGTGATAACTCAATAGGGTGAGTGGGGCAGCCCCAAGATACCAGTTTTGGATACCAAAGTTTATTTGAGTGCTGGAAATGATATGATGTTGTATTGAGCACTCTCTGACTTTTCCCACCTTGCATGAGTGGTTGCCATGGCTTTTCTGCAGGCTTTGGGGGGTGGGGGTGGTGGTACCCCTACCCCTACCCCCATCTGCTCAACTCTTCAGTGCATCAGACAATATCTGAACCCTGATGCCTTTTCTTGATTCTAATCCCATATGCTAAGACACAAATCTGACATACTTGATTTAGTGCTTCTGCAGTTCTGCACTTATTTTAAATTTTCTGGACTTCCCACCAAAACCCAACACCACCACCTATTATCAACACTCCCAGAATTTTTTAGGGGGGTGGGTGGGCAATTGTTATACCATGGACCAACATATTGCATTATGAACCATGATACAAAAATTATGTACCTTCAGTTAATCCATTCTGTACTTACCGTTAACAATTTCTGTACATGTAAACTAATATGATAGCTACATGTACAGAAACTATCAACTGCATGTACATGATGTGTCAATTATAGATACAGAATCTGACTTGATAATTGTTGACACATAATATGATAGCTACAGGTATAGAAACTATCAACTGCAGGTACAAAATGTGCCGATACAGAATCTAAAGGTTATTTGTGAACCAGGGTCTACAATGCAAGGTAAACCTGATCCATGGTATAATTTGCCGTTGGTGGGAGGATTTAAGTCATGTAACATTCGACCCAATGACTCCTGTTTCTGATCATCTAATTCTAATGGACCAACTTTAATAGTACACTTGTTTAATTTCTCTGCCCTACTTGGTAATTCATATAATGTTTCTTGCAAATGTAGTTTGTGTTCCAATTGAAGTGCTGGCTGGCATGGAATTCACATTCACCTTTTGCAATATCGACAAGGACTATTTAATTTATTGATATTCACTAGATAGTTGTTGTATTCAATTGAATGTTCTCTATTATTACAAACGATTGTCGGGCATTTATATACCAGGGTTGTGTGACTATCGTTAAATACTTCTTGACTTGACTTGACTAATTTATGAACACAATATTTTGGAGTTTCTTCCAGATATGTTGACAAGAATTGACAATTATTAGTGGGAAAAAAGCTTTTTAAATCACACGTTATTTGTCTTTTTGCATGGACAAGTACATTTTGGGGTGAGCTTGGTCCAAATTAAACCAATAATATGATGGTGAAGATAGTGGCTCTAAAGCTTGAGCTCATCACAAGGCTGCTTCAATGAGCACCCGTGACCGATAATATTATTACCCTAACCGTTGTTTGCAGTTAAATATAATGTTAAGTCAATATAATACTAGAATTTCTACCACTGGCATCCTCATGTAAGATGCTATTTATAAATAGATACAAACATATATTCACATATACTAAAGTACATGTAACTATATATATCTTGTATCACTGATTCCTACTCAAGTAGGAAGAGTTAGGTTTCATTTAACTACGGTATCATATCGGGTTCAAGGTTATGATTTAAGCAACTAGTATTAGAATAATTCTTGATTAGTTAAAATCGAACATAACTATCTGATGGTAATAATGTTATCAGAAAAATAATTAGTAGTACAATGAGCAAAGAGAAACAAACAAGTTAGTATGGCTGATAGTTCTGAGTACAACACATATGCGGTGTCCCGGGGGACCCTCTTACCCCGCGGAGTAACCTTACCCCTCATACGTGCCACACTGGTTTCGCCCTACCTTGGGCTCATAAGGGGAACAACAATAGCCCCTGACTAGTTGTGCCCTCTGAATCGCATCACTTCCCTTCATAGTCAAGTCTAAGACTAGAGACAAACTCTCCAAACTTAAGAGAGTCAGCATGCTTGACTCGACCAGCCCTTAACGTCTAAGGCAAAACAACCCTTAACGCTATTGTCGCCCCCTACCCATATAGCAAGCTAACCAGTTGGCCCGTTCATTCATTGGGTCTAACACAGTCACGCAAAACAGGTCGTGCCATTCACCCCCACCCAAAATCTTGCATGCCCACGTGCTAGGGGAGAAGGACTCTGCCAGAATCGTCGTACTATACTGCCTACGCGTCGTATTTTCCAAGACACATCCCACAAAGTAGTCCGGCTGAGCTGGCGGACCGCCCGAGTCATTTCCTCTCTAGGACCCATCTGCCCCCTGCGGATCACCGAGGTGGAACCGTCATCATCACGTGTGCCCCTTATGCGCCACCCGTGCTCGCATAGTCCTCCCCTTAAGGACCCCACCATAGCGTGCAGCAAATATAAGTACCTACTCTGATACCACTTATCACGGGCCTAGAGTCCAGCACAGCGCACAACGCCTGTGCGTCATCCTAGGTCTCCTCTTACCCCATGGACCAGCCTTACCTCCCATACTTGTCACACTAGTTTCGCACTGCCTTAAGATCATCAAGGGAACGACAATAGCTCCCGATGAGTTGTGCCCTTCAAATCGCATTGGTCTCATTCATAGTCAAGTCCAAGACTAGTGACAAACTCCCCACACATAACCGGGTCGATATGCCTGACTCGGCCAAACCTTAGCGTCTGAGGAAGAACAACCCTTAATGCTATTGTCGCCCCCTACCCATATAGAGTGCTAACCAGTTGACGCGTTCATTCATTAGGTCTAACACGGTCATGCAAAACAGGGCGTGACAATTATCTCATTAAGGAGCAGTTATAGAGGCCCAACGCACTTATAAAGGAAAGCGCCACAATTATTAGAAGACCATTGTACTTATAGTATAACGGTTATGTTTTATAGCTATTAACCAGTATAAAAGTCATGTCCCTGTAATAGGCTGGGGGGACACACTGACAAATTTGTAATAAGAACTATCAGCCATACTACTTGTCCGTTTCTCTTTGTTCATTTTACTGATAATTACTACCCCGGTAACATTATTACCGTCGTTGAATACCGTAAATCAAGCTACCCAAAAAATGCAATGTAGCTCTATAGCATAGGATCGACATGACAACACTTGTTGAATAAACAATAATTGATTCAAGGTGGAAAATTAATCGATATTTGAAGACAAAAATTGGTACTTCTTCATTCGTACAAGCATTACATTATGAATTGCAAACAGACCAAAGATATGCCATGTCCTGCATACATATGCAAGCTACCCAAAGTATGCAATGTAGCTCTATAGCATACGACATGACAACACTTGTTGAATGAACAATAATTGATTCAAGGTGGGAAATTAATTGATATTTGAAGACAAAAATTGATACTTCTTCCTTCGTACAGGCATTACATTATGAATTACAAACAGACCAAAGATATTCCATGTCCTGCATAAATATGCAGCTGGAAACTGTGATTCTAATGTACGTAGTAATGCATGCTTTGTTCATGGTACACACATACATACATGTATCATGGGTAGAAGGATACTATGCTCTAGTTAGCACTATCGTTATGGACAGAAGAAATGGAATATATCTGAAGAAAATGTTTCATATGTTGTGTGATAGTGATTAGGGTGCTTACATGTAGGACCGAACACAATAATTTGTAAGACAAGAGATGTGATCCCACCATCCATTGTTTTCACCAAAGCTTGGTCCTTTTCTCTCCCTCCCACTTACACATGTATTTGTGAACAATATAATTCTAGTCCTCCATTTGAAGGTACTTGTACAATATAATTTTTTAAAATTTTTTTTAAAAAGGAAAATGAAAGATTTACTCCTTAAGGCTTAAGGTATATTGATATAGATGATTAAATTCTTAAATTATTCGCCTAACCATTTTCATGAGTTATTCATAAAATTGTAATTTACTCCAAATGTTAGAATGTCACTCTTTATTAGGTCTGGTAAATATTAAAATATTAAAATTGTAAAATACTATACTAGGGATATCTAATACAATTGGGGCAAAATCGATCATGAGAATAACTCAATTTATTTAAGAAATAAGTCGATTATATAAATATATAAATATAAATAAATAAATAAGTGTGTGCACATATATTTTAGAGTAATAATCAAATGAGACCACCTTTTTCCGTGAGTCTTGTGAGACCATTCGTAAATGCACACAAGCTATTACACGTACACAGACTAGATCCTGTGCAATTCGCCCAACATGAATGCACACAATCTACCCTGGGTGCATTTATGAAGGGTCTCACGGAAATATGCGGAAGCACTTGAACATTAGCATGCATATATATATATATATATATATATATATATATATATATATATATATATATATATATATATATATATATATATATATATATATATATATATATATATTGACGGTAAATATGTTACCGGATAATATTATATGAATAACAATAGTTGCATAAGTGAACTGAGATAATTGTATTGCTAAGTGTTCAGTCTCTTCAGTACAAAATATGGCCTCTCCCTTGCTAGCTGAGGGGAGTTCTATTTATACTAGGTCATAACGGTAACAACATGAAGAGTTATAATTGGGGAGCTGAGACTAACGACAATAACATGAAGAGTCATAATTGGGGAGCTGAGGTTAATGGCAATAACATGAAGAGTCATGAATGGGCGCTGAGGCTTTAATTCTCTCCTTTCAATGCAATGAATGACCATAATGTTTCCACCCGTTGGTGTTCTGCCCGTTGGAGTTCTGCCTGTTAGAATTCCACGGGGTGTCGGGTTAGATGCCTGTTGGTGATCCGGGTCGGGTGCTAGCACCATTACTCTGTCACCAGCCCCCCTACTCCCGAGTTTGCGGATGTGTTTGAGCTGGCTTGGGAGTAAAACTGAATCAAAGATCCTTATCATTTTTTATTTTTATTTATTTATTTATTTTATGATGGCCGAGGCGGGCTTCGGCCTACGCTGGCCGAGGAGTGTGTCTCGGCCAAGTTTAGGGCGAGGCGTGCACCTGGGCTAATTTTTTGCCGAGGCGCGCCTCGGCCAAATTCTGGCCGAGGCAGTCCTCAACCTTCGCCATTGTTTTTTGTTTTTGTTTTTTTTTTTTTTTTTTTTTTTTTACCAAAGCCTCGGAGGTTAGCCGAGATGGGCCTCGGCCACTGTTGGCCGAGGCGTGCGCTGGTCGAGGCGGGATATATATCTTTTTGCATGTTTGTTCGTAGCTTACTTCGATAGGTCGTAGGCTCGGTCAAAGGTCGGCTCTCCCGTAAAGTAGTGAGCGAGGTTAGACCTCGTACTATTCCTTAGGGGATAGCGTTTTCGCAACCAAACTTTGAGTTTGACCAAGAAACGCCCTTTCGTCGGGTAGCTAGCTGGACCGGATCCAGTGTCGGCCCTTAGGGAGTAGAGTACGGTAATTAATACACCGCCTCTGCTACCATGGCCGAGGACCATGGTAGAGGTTCGTAGCTTACTTCGACAGGCCGTAGGCTCGGTCAAAGGTCGGCTCTCCTGTAGAGTAGTGAGCGAGATTAGACCTCGTACTATTCCTTAGGGGATATTGTTTTCATAACCAAACTTTGAGTTTGACCAAGAAACGCCCTTCCGTTGGGTAGCTAGCTGGACCGGATCCAGTGCTGGCCCTTAGGGAGTAGACTGCGGTAATTAATACACCGCCTCTGCTACCATGGCCAAGGACCATGGTAGAGGTCGAGGCGCGTGGCCTCCCTTATTTATTTCCTGTCACGGTTATGGTGGATGAGGATATGCCTCCTACTTGACTAACACAAGGGCTCCATGGAATTTTTTTTTTTCTTATTCAACACAATTGATCAGGGCAGACCATGAACAATAGTTACATCAATAACTATATTGCTGATTTTGTCGTGTTTTAGCGAATAACATGCTTTTTGCGCTGCACAGGCTCCCCCTATAGCAACTTGTCTCCTTCTTCCATAATCTGATCGTACCCCCTCTTTGTGTCTGAGGAGGATGGCTCTGGGCCCTCTCCCTTCCGCCACGTGTTTTTGTTCATGGGTTGCTGATGCCGTTGTTGTTGCCCTGGACGCTTCACAAACTGAGTGAAGTATCCCCTTTGAATGAGCTCTTCTATTTGTCTCTTCAAAACGTGACACTCATAAGTATCGTGTGTTTAATGATGCTTTAGGTGATTGCGAGCTTGTGGATTTGGGAATGACAGGAAGTAGGTTTACGTGGGAGAAAGGCCGGGGTACGGAAAACTGGGTGGAAGAGAGGTTGGACAGGGCCGTGGCAACGGTGGATTAGCTAGAAATACATGACCAAGCACTGGTTTAGAATTTCTACACTCATTCTTCTGATCATTGGGCAATTATGGTGGATCTTTTCAAGGGTCCCGAGCGGTCAGCGAATCGTACTTTCAGGTTCGAGAATGCATGGTTATTGGAAGACGGGTGCACGAAGGTGGTGGTGAAGCATGGCGGATGTCCAGAGATATGGACTTTCAACAAAGACTGGCAGATTGTGGGGCCCGGCTCTGGCAGTGGGGCGGGGAATATAACAGACGTTTTGGTGGCCGCATTAAAAATCTGAAACGTCTCCTGGAGCAATTAAAAGAGGATCGTGACCCTGTTGCTGTAGAACGTTTTTTAGCGGCAGAGCATGAATTAGAGGGATTCCTGAAAGCCGAGGAGATTTTCTGGAAACAGCGGTCCAAACAGCTCTGGTTAAAACAGGGGGACGCGAATACTAAATTTTTTCATCGATCGGCTACTGCTCGCCGACGACATAATCTGCTCTTGTGCATCAAAGACTAGAACGGGGACTGGGCCGAAGGGTCGGCTATGAACGCAGAGATCTCCAGGTATTTCCAGAACATTTTCTCTATCGGCACCACGAGTGCCTCCCTTTTTGATCGTGTTCGGGAAAGAGTCACAACTGAAATGAACATCTCCATGTCACTTCCCTTCACAATCTCGGATGTTAAAACTGCCCTCTTTGATATGGCCCCGAAAAAATCACCCGGGCCTGACGGCATGACACCGGCATTTTTCCAGCATTTCTGGCCGGTGGTAGGGCATGATTTAACAACGTTCATCATTAGTTGTGTGGAGCAGAAACGTTTCCCGCCGCGAATGAATGATGCAAACATCGTTCTTATCCCGAAAAAATCTGTTCCTGAAAAGGTCTCGGACCTTAGGCCTATCGCACTTTGTAACGTGGTTTACAAAGTGTTGGCAAAGATGATCGCCAATAGGATGAAAGGGGCTCTGGACGTAGTGGTTTCCCAATCACAAAGTGCCTTTGTCCCCAACCGTTTGCTTACGGATAATATTATTTTGGCCGGGGAAATTGGTCATTTCCTACATAGGAAAACCAGTGGGGTTCAGGGTTGGGCTGCTTTAAAATTGGACATGGCCAAGGCTTATGACAGGATGATATGGGATTTCCTTGAGGGGATGTTGAGGGCATTAGGCTTTGAGAGGGGTTGGGTGGAGTTGGTTATGTTGTGTGTTAGAACGGTGAACTACTCGATTTTAGTGAATGGGGATAATGTGGGGCGGGTTTGCCCTTCTCGGGGCATTCGACATGGTGATCCTTTATCCCCGTACTTATTCATAATTTGTGCAGAAGGATTGTCAGTTCTTTTGCAACAAGCAGAGTCAAGGGGTGATATTCATGGAGTGAGGGTGGCCCGGGGTGCCCCGGCCATCACTCACTTGTTCTTTGTTGACGATAGTCTTCTTTTTTTCAGGGCAAATGAGCAGGAAGCTATTACTATCAAGGGGTGCCTTGATTATTATAGCTTGGCATCCGGGCAGCTTATTAACTTTGATAAGTCCAGTGCAATGTATAGTTGTAATACGGCGACAACTACTCGGAACTTAGTCTCCGATCTTATTGGGGTACATGAAGCGGAGGATCTTGGCCGTTATCTGGGCTTCCCGTCAATGCTGGGCCGAAATAAAACGGCCGTATTCCGATATGTGGAAGAAAGGATCCGTGCGCGGATCGGGTCTTGGCAGAATAAACTACTTTCGCGTGCAGGTAAAGAGGTTCTCCTCAAGAGCATCGCTCAATCACTTCCTATTTTTACCATGTCGGTCTTTTTATTACCGCTGCGTGTCTGTGATACATTGGAGAAAATGTTCAACCGTTATTGGTGGGGTGGTGGAGGAACAGGTACTAGAGGTATTCATTGGTTGAGCTGGGGTAGGATGTGTGTGCCAAAAACGAAGGGCGGACTGGGCTTCAAAAAACTCCACGAGTTCAATCTTGCTCTCTTAGCCAAGCAAAGTTGGCGGCTCCTAGTGCATCCCGACTCGTTGGTCTCCCGCGTGATGAAGGCCAAGTATTATCCAAATACGGGCTTTATGGAAGCCAAATTGGGAGGAAATCCAAGCTATATATGGCGTAGTATCCTAGCCGGACAGCCGATTTTACACAAAGGTGTGGCCCGACGAATTGGTGACGGGCGTGACACTAAAGTTTGGGGTTGGGACTGGATCGCGGGAAAAGCAACTATATCTCTAGTCACGCCTTGCATGGAGGAATTAAAGGAGGCTACAGTGCATAATCTTCTGGATGATCAGGGGCGGTGGGATGAAGCAATTATTCGCGACATTTTTCTACCGGATGTTGTGCCGAACATCCTCGTGACCCCAGTGTGTTTCCAATTTCGGGACTGCTGGTGGTGGA